>NC_064636.1:146210263-146539429 GCF_023864275.1 Schistocerca cancellata | reverse complement strand
TTAGAGAACTGAATGCAAAATGGCCAGAACTAGAAAATGACGTATTGAAATGAATTCGAGAACACTAAAAATGCCATTGGAATTAATACAAAAATGATACAAATACACTCTCGTAAGCTACCGCTGCAGTGGAACTCGACAGATTTTAGTGGTGGAGTTGGTCGGTGCTACAGGGTTACGAAGTATCGTGTACTTAGTGTTAGAACCAAAACCAAAATGCCAAAAGACTATGAAGAGAAAATATTATCTTTCCATCGCTTTATTAGTCGACATATAAAGAAAGCCAGTATTGAACTATGGCCAATAGAGAATATGGACGAAACTCCCCTGATATTCTATGTGCAGAGTAACAGAACTGTTGCCATGAAATATGTTAAAACTGCAACTGTAAAAGCAAGTGGACATGAAAAAATGCACTACACTGTTGTCCTCTCATGTTGTGCTGACAGTACTAAACTTAACCCAACGATCAATTTCAAGTTCAAAACAGTACCAAAGCCTTCTGAAATACTCACAGGTGGTGGTGTTCGTGCACACGACAAGGGTCGGGTGGACGAGACTGCTATGAAATTATGGATTAAGTGAGTGTGGGAGAGAAGGAAAGGTGCTAGAGCTTGCTGTGATTCGGGGAGGATTTATTTCACAAGTGCAACGTTTTGATGTCTCGGTAAATAAAGTGTGCGTGAGAGAGGAATGGAACAAATGATGATGGGTGAAACCCAACATGAATTCATGCCAGAGGGAACTTTAAAACAACCTCCAATCAAACAAGTGTGTCAGTGGATAAAACAGTTGTGGTCTAGAGTGAGAGAAGACATTGTTAAATGTTTTTCAAGAACTGTGGCATCTGTAATGCTCTTGATGGCAGTGAAGACCATCTTATACAGGGTGTCCCACTCAAACCTCCCTGATTTCAAAGAAACAGGGAAAAAAACCACAATAACTATGTCTATGAAAAATGCACCACATTGTAGAGTATCTCAAAGAATTTATTTATTTATCACCAATACACCTCTATATGTGAACCATTTGTGGCACAAAGAATATCCAGTCTGTATTCAATTTCTTGCCACGTTCTTTGTAGCATTTTCTCTTTTATTATTGCAATCGCATTAGTGATACGATGTCACAATGTAGGAATGTTGTCCAATTTGGTCGCATACACGTGGTCCTTCACGAATCCCCACACGAAGAAATAAAGCGGTGTAATGTCGGCTGAATGTGGAGGTCTTGGACATTATAAAATACTGTTCCTTTCCATTTCATTCATTTCAAGTATTTTAGAAAATGAGTAATCTTCAGGTGGCATATCTTTTTCACTTTCAGCAATAGAATATTTATTTGCACCTATAGCAGTAATATAAATTTACAGTTAAATGTTTAACTCCTGTGATAAATGTCATATCATGAGACAGAGTGACTTCCAGTGCAAGTCACAGATACCAATTAATAATTGCAAGTCATTTACACATCGATTAAATATTGATTACACAGAATGACCACAAACTGTGATATCTTCTCCCTTAGAAACTGTAGGAAGCTGTGTTGCACTGATCCCTGCCGGTTTGACTTTAAACAAAAATGAAATAATCGTTTTGTAAATATTTTCAAATTACGATTGGAAGGTCTGTTGTTGCTAAAATATATTCGTAACTGCTAAATGTCAATTAAAGACTGCTACCGTGACCTACTGCACGATCTGAAACCCAAAATCTAAATGAAGAGGAAAAGGAAGCTTCCAGAAGGGGTGATTTTGCTTCACAGTAATGGCTGCTGCCGTACGGCTGTGAAAACAATCCAGTGTATTAAGAATCTCTGTTGTGAGCTGCTGAAGCACCCACTGTGCAGAGCCTACCTGGCTCCAGGCCGGGGCTTAAGAACTCGCCGATTTCGAGTGTGAGCACCTGCAGCGTGGCGGGGAGCGAGGAAAATGTGCGTACACCGTTCGGTTGTGGCAACACGGGAGAAGCGTCAGCTGTGAAATACGAGAGGATCAGTTTCGACCAGCGGTGCCTCCCGACAGTGGCAGTGGCGAGACGACATTCTGTCGCACCGATTCTTATCAATTTTACACGAAAACATTGCTTTGCAAAATGTTTAATGTATCACGAGATGCTGAATATTTGGAGGAAGTGCAATTTACAAAAGCGCGACGTGTCTTACCGTGTTAAACAATAAGGAAATGAAAAAAATGAAGAATCTGAATGTGTATAAGAGGCTTTAAAACTTAAAAGGAAGCTCCCTGGAGACGACGATGGAGGGGAATAAAACTAGTACCATTTGGATGTGCTGCTTTTAGGAAAGCCCTTGTGCCCCTTCACGAATGGTGACTTAAGACAAGAATTCTCGTTAGTTGCAGCCGAATACGTACTTGCGATGCAGATACGACAGATTTGTGTTGTGCCTTTATCAGTCGTGACAGTCCCATAAGCTGTGTCTGATGACGTTCTCCGTCTACATCGATACTCCGCAATCCACCTCACGGCACTCGGTGGAGGGTATCCCGTACCACTAGTAGCTGTTTCCCGTCCTGTTCCACTCGCAGTGTAACGCCGTCCGTCACCTAGAACAGTAACGCAGTCTTCGTCTCCTGTACGACGGTCGACCGTCCTCTGTCCGCCGTCGCGGCCGACCGAAATGGCGGACTCGCGACAGAAGTGACGAACTCGTAACGCCGTCTGGCATAATTTCTATGAACTGCACAAAGTTGAACGCACAATTTGAAAGCTATTGCCCGAATAGTATACTCGTAGGATCGAAATTCGATCGCGTGACTTATCGTGCGTCACCTCGTATGTGGATTTACACCGTCCGTTGAAAAAGTTCAGATACTGGCTTTATTCCTGGCACATTAGTGACCAGAGCAGTAACTACATATGCGACCTTAACTGGCAACTGTGACTGACAGCTCTGCACCGGACTAGCCAGTTGTGAGCAGCCAGTATTAAGTAGTGCGTCAGAGGTGTGTCACAAATTGCAGAGAGTGCACAAAGTTTCTGCTGCACACCTCAAGTTCCGAACAGAAGGACTACGCTCGCACACGTGCCGCAACTCGATTCGGATGCAAAATGTGGACAGTTCTTTCCTGGAAAAAAATCGTCACAGGTGACGAGGCCCAGTTTTCTGTGTGAGCCTACCACAGAAGTCGTAGTGCAGAAATTAATATGAAGGGCTAACAGTTTGACGACAGCCGACATTTGAGCCAGTGTGCTACGAGAATTGAATGACATCTTAAGCGAGAACTTTTCTGATGCTTTCACACAACCGTTGTGCGTGTTGAACTCGAGTGAAGGGGTACTGTGTAGAACACTTGAAGCATTAAAACAACCGTCTTAACTTTCCTGTATTTTTTATTAATTCAGTCTCAAAACTTTTTGGACTGACTGGCGTTTGAAAGGCAATACGTAACACCTTTTCAGTTATCTGCTGTTTTGTTTTCTTTATAATGCTGGAAACACACACACACTCACTCTCTCTCTCTCTCTCTCTCTCTCTCTCTCTTTTTCATATCTTTGTCTTGTTATTTTTGCACAGTAATAGGCTTTATCTTTCTCCAGCTACTGTAAAGCCTAAATAATTTTTTGGTTTGTGAGATTTACTTCTTTTTGTAGGACGGAAAACAGGAAAAAAAAATCATAGTTTCATGTAACAGTCTTCACTGATAATTTGAGCAGGCCGTGATGGTAAAATGCAGTTTGTGCAAAGTTGTTAAGACACGAGCTACATTGTAATTTCAGAAGGTGTTAAACTTCTCATTTGTATGTGAGAACTTGTCTTCATTAGTGGTATTTATTATTTGCTATGTTCCATACAAAATATGTAATTCTTTAATCATTTTTTTAATGCAGCATCTTTTGTCACAGGAATCTGAATATATTACTGTGAAGAAAGAGGAACCATTTCACGATGACAGGCGACACGGAGAGCCGGATCCCGCACAGGCAGTGAGTACCTCACATTCGCAGATGGTTTTCTTTTAGTTATTATTTATTACTCTACTTAACAGTTATGAAAAAAATAGATTGCTACTCACTGTAAAGATGACGTATTTAGTTGTAGACACGTACAACAGGGAGACTGTTACGTACTGAGCTTTCAGGTAAAGCGTTCTTCAGAAAAGAAAGGAAAGGAAAACAAATATACATTCACACGAGCAGGCACACGTCACGCACACGACTGCTCTCTCCGGCCAGAGTGCAATTGTTGTTTTGAACAAAAGCAGCAGTCTGGAGAGGGACAGGGAAGTGGGAGGGATAGCAGGGTACGGGTGTAGGGAGACGGGTGGAACATATAGGGTCTAAAAGGTGGCAGGACAGAGTGCCAGGTGCAGTGTCAGGGGGGAGCAGAGATGGGAAAAGACCGATGGTTGTGTTAGCAGAGAGAAGAGACAGCGGGAGGGTACGTGCATTGGTAGGAGGTGATAGGACAGAGGTGGTGGAGGGTAAGGTGACAGTAGGTTACTGTAGGTTGAGGCTGGGATCATTCCTGGAGCAGAGAATATATTGTTAAGATAACTCCCATCTGTGCAGTTCAGGACATCTGGTGGTGGAGGGAAGGATTCATATAGCCTGGGTTGTGAAGCAGACATTGAAATCCACCTATCCAGCCTGTTTTGTGCAGCTGCATGTTGTACCGACGTGGTACCCTTTGCAAAAAGCGAGAGAGAGGGGTGTGCCTGCCTGTGTGAATATGTGTGTGTGTGTGTGTGTGTGTGTGTGTGTGTGTGTGTGTGTGTGTGTGTTTACCTTTCTTTTCGGAAGGAGGCTTTGGCCAAAAACTCAGTATTAACAGTATTTTTGTTGTGCCCAGCTGCAACTTGATGTATTGTCTTTATGGTGAACAGCAATCTGTCCTTTTCATAACTATCCGTGTTCCAATCTGTACTTTCGACTGATTGATTTCTCAGTTTGAGGTACGATTCCAGAGTGCCAACAAAACCTAGCATTGATCTTTAATCACACTTTATCTGCACGTGTAGCTCGTTAGGCTCGAATTGAGATTATTCTGATCCACAGGAGAACATTACAGAGGTGATGTAGGACTTGTACTGGAAGACAGTTCAAACTAGATGCCAAGTATCCTGTGAAAGGCTGCTCACAAAACTTGGAGAACCAGTGTTAACCCTTCCTGATCCACAGTCAGACTGTGGCCGACATTGTAACTTGTTGCTGTACACTGATGAACCGAAACATTGTGACAGTAGCCCACCCCAACACTGGATGCCACCTGGTGTGTTGTGGGCAAGTGACGCAGTAAGAAAAGTATGTAAGATGTGAGCTGCAAATGGGGAAATCCAGTGAGGTAAGTGACTTTGACAAGGGGCCGACTATCATTACGCAGAGCTCGTGGACGAGTATCTCGAAAATGGCGAAGCTGGTCGAATGTTCGTGTGCTATCGTCACGATCGTCTACAGAAAGAGGCCGGAGGACACTATATGCCAAACGGTTTGGAGTCATCGACTTTTCACAGAATGTGGCGCTCGGAGGCACGTGTGCTCTGTAAAGTAGGATAGACAGTGATCTGTGGCATCTCTGCCGAAAGAGGAAAATGCCGGTGCACTTACAAGTTTTTGGGAGCACACAGTTCGTCGTACACTGTTTAACGTGGAGCCCCACGGCAGAGCACGACGTGTCGACCTGACGACATTGTCGGTTAAGATTGCAGCGGGCACGGGACCGTCGGGATACGACAGGCGATCGGTGAAACCTGTCGGCTCTTTGCGTGAATCGCATTTTTGCTACACTAGGTCGACAGCCGTCTTCACAAATACCGTCGTCGATGTGAACGGCAACTCGAAACGAGCGGCACACCACAGATGCGGGCTCGGGACGGTGGGAGCAGTATTATGCTTAGAGAGACGTTCTCCTGCACCTGTTCGGGCCTGTAGTACTAATCGAAGCCACACTGACTGTTGCGAACCACTCGCACCCGTACGTGCCCGACGTCTTCCCAGACAGCGATGTCACCGTTCGGCACTATAATTGTCTGTGTCTCAGAGCCACAACCGTGCTACAGTGATTTGAGGAGGACTGTAGTGAACTCGTATTGGTGTCTCTGACCAAATTTGCCCGATGTAAGTCCTACAGAAACCATTTGGGTTGCTATCAGGTGCCATCACCACGTACACAAATTGGTGGCCCATTAATTGCGTGAATTATGTGACCTGTGCATAGACATCTAATGCCACATACCTCCACAACCTACCGAGAAAATGTCAGGTCCGTGATGTGCAGAATCGGTGATGTATTTTGTACGAAAGACGGACAGAGAAGCTATTAAGTAGGTGCTCGTAATGTTTTGACTCGTCAGAGTAGCTCTGATGTTGGACGGTGTCTGACACATTTCCATTATTGTAAAATAGATAAGAGTTGAGCAGAATGCAGTGGATAGAAAAATTTGATTGGAAAGGATTAAGTGAGGAAAGTAGAAACACCTTTCTGGCCCATTTATATTACTCCTGTAGTGACCAAGAAGATAAGAGTAGACACACAACAGTATACACACAGTCATTTCAAAAAATTAGTTAACCTCCACTCCATATACTACATTCACCAATAAATTGTTTATTTACATCTTCAGTAGTAGTGTAAACTAACAGTTAAAATGTGCTTTTGCTGCGATTAGTGTTAAGTGATACGACTGACGGCTTTCCAGTAAGAATACAAATACCCATTAATTTGTACCCCACGTTCAGTACAAATCACGGACAATATTCTTTTCTTATTTCACAGTTATTCACTGTGTAAATAACGATAACAGGGAATAACAGAATTGTAGTACCTTTGCCCAACCAGCACCTGGGAAAGCGATCCATTCCGTGTGAAATATCGGTTTAGGGTTCCGGAACACCCACCGTACAAATGTGACACGGCCTCAGGTGAGTTCCACCTTCTCGATCTGACACGGCAGCACCTCTGCGAATGAAAAAGTTTTTGTCGTACGACGATGTTGTGGAGGCAGTGTGAGAGTGGATGTGCACGATGCCACAGAGCTGCTTCTGGGATGGGTTTGGAAAACTTTGGAAAGGATGGCTGAACTGCATGGAGGTTAAGGGGGCTGAGAGAGCAATTGTTACATGCAGTGTTGTATTCTCAATAACATATCGCCTTACTTAGTGAACCGGTACATAAAGAAAAGTTCCTTTGGCACTGCAAGGAACTGTATGAATACTCCGTGCCAAAAAGCCTCCCTCAGTACCACACTGTACTGACATTTGGGCAAAAATCTCTCCACACCCCTCCCAAACTCCCACTATCGGCAGGAACAGCGACGTAGTTCCCGTGAACGGCGGTCGTCTTCAAAAACTGGGCCCGCCGTTTTCTTGCGAGATACCTTATGAAACTTAGTTGAAGGGCAGTAGGTGGATTCCGTATTCCTAAATTTCCAGGAAACATTCGACACGGTGCCGCTCTGCAGACTTAACGGAGGTACGAAAGTGCGGAATAGGTTCCCAGATATGCGAGTTGCTCGAAGACTTCTCGAGCAAAAGAACCCGGTAGATTGTCGTGGGACGTGTGTGTCCGTGAGAGGTGAGGGGGTTGTCAGGAGTGCCCCAGAGAGCTGTGACGGTTCTTTGTACCCGTAAACGCTCGTGGCGGGTAGGGTGAGCACTGACCTGCAGCTGTGTGTTGACGACACCGTAGTGTACAGCGGACTGTCATTGTTGAGTGACTGTAGGAGGCTGCAGGATGATTTGGACAGTACTTCTGTTTGGTGTGATGAATGGCAGCTTGCTGTAAATGTGGAAGAATATAAGTTAATGAGGGTGAGTAGGAAAAGCAATTTTGTGATCTACAGGTAGAGTATTAGTGTTTTCTGCTTGACATAGTCATGTCAGTTAAATATCTAGGCACAGTGTTGCAGAGCGATAAGAGATAGAATCGAAATTTGAGGTCAGTGGTGTAGGTCAGTATGACCACACCGTAACACCACTGCCACCGAGTTTTAATGTTGGCACTACATACGCTAGCAGACGATGTTTACCGGGTGTTCACCGTACCCACACCATACCATCGGATCACCACATTGTGTACCGTGATTCGTCACTCCACAGTTTTCCACTGTTCAATCGTCCAATGTCGATTCTCCTTACACCGAGCGAGGCGTCGTTTGGCATTTACCGCCGTGATGTCTGGCATATGAGCAGCCGCTCGACAGTGAAATCCAAGTTTTCTCACCTCCTGCCGAACTCTCATATTTCTTGCTGTGGATCCTGATGCAGTTTGGAATTCCTGTGTGATGATCTCGGATAAATGTCTGCCTATTACACATTACAACCCTCTTGGACTGCCACAGTCTCTGTCAGCCAAAAAATGAGGTAAGCCTGTACGCTTTTGTGTTGTACGTGTCACTTCACATACCCATTTCACTATCACATCGGAAACAGTGGACCTAGGGAAGTTTAGGAGCGTGGAAATCTCGCGTGCAGACGTATGACACAAGTGACACCCAATCACCTGACCACATTCGAAGTCGGTGAGTTCCACGGAGCGCCCCATTCTGCTCTCTCACGATGTCTAATGACTACTGAGGTCGCTGATATGGAGTACCTGCCAGTAGGTGCCAGTACAGTGCACCTAATATGAAAAACTTATATTTTTGGGGATGTCTGGATACATTTGATCACATACCGTATTTACTCAAATCTAAGCCGCACTTTTTTTTCCGGTTTTTGTAATCAAAAAAACCACCTGCGGCTTAGAATCGAGTGCAGAGTAAGCGGCATTTCTGAAAAATGTTGGTAGTTGCCGCCACAACTAACTTCTGCCGTCGAATGTATGTAGCGCTACATAGGCATGCTTTGCAGGCACAAAGATAAATACTGGTGCCAAAACCTCTGCGTCAGTAAAAGAATTAAAAAAAAAAAAAAAGGTGGAAGACGAGCTATTTTTCTCCGCCCCGAGTTTCAACCACTGCATTTTCATACATTATCCAACGAAGTAAATACAAATTCCGTATTGTTCATCTTCAAATGTAGCAGCATTTCACTGTACTGCGAAAATCCAACTGGAAAGACTGTTTGGGATGTTTGTCAGTATGGCCAACTCTACGTTCTGAATTTTTTCCTATCTGTGAGAAGAGATGGTTGCTAATAGGAACCTGATGAAATTTGAATCACATACAGTATTCTCTTCACCGTAAGAATAATACAAATATAAACATTTTGCCATGTATTCTTTCATATTTGGTGCTATCACATTTAAATCCTGTCTGCCTAATAAACTACGAAACTAGAGTGAGACAACAGCAAACACGGAAGAATATACATATCATGTCATGTTTATATTCGTATTATTCTTATGCCTAATAGTGATACAGTCAGAAATGAAGCACGGCAATTGACTAGATTTTTAAATCTAAGATGACTCTAATTTCTGTGCAGAATGTAATGAACTAAAGAGGTGCCTGCAAAGATTTTCAAACAGAGAAAAATTTTCGCTAAACTTTCGTTCAGAACATCATCTATCATAACGCAGTTTATTATTTGGTTCTTGTTGATCATTATCAAAGAAAGCAGTAGTGTAAGTAACAACAAATAGCAGTCTCTTGCCATTGTTTCACTAATGAGATGATTCCGCTCCTTTTTTTTTTATTTTATTATAAGCGGCGGTAGCGCGCACGAAAGCAAGCCATGCCGCAAGCGGCGACAGGCCGTAAACGCGCACGATCAGAATGCAACAAACAATGCATGACACAGTACAGTAATGCATTTTCAGCTTAGAGTGACGTAAACACCTATAACAAAGAAAACTGCGCTTATCAGATCAAATACAAATAAGCAATCAATTCAAACCAGATGAAGCACGTGAAAAAGGAAGGGTACCCGTGTAAATACGGACGGAGCACCTGATGCATAGCAACGGCTACCTGGTAAAGCTTAACTGCTAAGCTTACGACTTGAACCAAATTACTGTGGCTGTATCGTCATTCATTCGACCTAAATTGTGTCTCATATTACAATGGATCAACTTTGTTTCGATTTGGAGGTGCGGCCTAAAACTTTTCTCTCCGCTTGAATTTCGAGTCTCAAACTTCAGGTGCGGCTTAGATTCGGGAAAATTTTTTTCCTCGATTTCGAGTCTCATTTTTCAGGTGCGGCTTAGATTCGAATGCGGCTTAGATTCGAGTGCGGCTTTGATTCGAGTAAATACGGTAATGTACATCTGTTTTATTTACAAGTACAAGATGAATATCAAGAAACTGTATACCCTTCCTTAATAGAGCAGATTTCTCGTAGTTAAAAAAGTTTTTAATGAAAATTCCGTTGTCTGTTTATATTTTTATACGGTCCAGTCACTTTAATACGACCACGACCTGCGTTCAATGTCAGCCTGCGATAACCACTCACAGTCAGCAGATGGCAGCGCTACCTGTGGAGGGTGTGTAAAGTGTGTCAGTTGGCATTTCCGAAATGGCCGAGTTGGTGAACCATTTGTGTGCTGACCGGGTTAAAGCGTGCTGTGCACGGTAAGATGGCACTACTGAAAACCAGTGCAGAGGCAGCTGTGACACACCATTGGCCACAGATGACGGGGGTGTACTTTGGCTGCGGAGGTGTGTTCAGGTGAATAGACGTGCGACTGTTGAGCAACTGACTGCCCAGTTGAACCGAGGGGCTACCAACTGTGTCGTCCGCAGCTCACCGTCTAGTGGCTAGCGTTGCTACCTCTGGATCACAGGGTCCCGGGTTCGATTCATGGTCAGGTTGGGGATTTTCTCTGCCTGGGACCTAAGTGTTTGTGTTGTCCTCGTCACTTCATCATCATCATCATCATCATCATCATCATCATCATCATGTAGTGGTTAATAAAAAAGAAAAAAAGAAAAGAAAAGAAAAGGTTGAAAATGTGGGAAGAAATCGTGAGTAAAAAGGGGTTTTTTAAAATCGTTAATGACCGTGAAAAAAGGGAAAGAATGAAATGCAAATCGGACTTCGTATTACAGAAAAGTTATCAGACTTCGTGATTCGGAAAAGCTATTGTTGGGGTGGTCATTGTGCATTTCTGAGCAAAAGTCAAACCAATTGCCACTACAAAAATTGTTTGAAAAAAGACAGAGAATAACAAATGTGAGTAACAGGGGGAAATGGCGTAGATGGGAGTTCATTCTTTACCACGTTAACACGTCTTCTTTTGTGCGGCGTCCAGGTCTTCAAAAATCTCCATCTTCATTTCTGCGTGAAAAGTCTGCTCCGAAATCTTGCAATAAGTTTCATTGTCCAGGAATGTCTAACGTATACAAAACCGTCTCGATATTAAATGCAATTTATTTTACGTTGCTTCCCTCCTCCAAATATCATAACAACTTCCACAATATGTCTACGCATTAATAATTTTTTTTCATCTCCATCAGATCACGTCTGGATTAAGCTTCCGCCCTCGAGAGACAATAAAGAAACGGATAGAAAAAAAAGAGTTACAATTTTAGTATTTTCTCTTCTGTCGAGCGCTCGTACCGCTGCGACTGTATAATTTATGTCTGAGGGAACGAGTGTAGAGCGGCGAAATTCAAAGTCTCACTACAATCATCATCATCATCATCATCATTGTCATCATTTGTGAGAGTGACTAGATTGGATTGTGAAAAGAAAATGGACTGTGTGAAAATTGGGACTTTGTACAGATGCTGATGACTGCGCAGTTGAGCGCCCCACAAACCAAATGTCATAATCGACACAAACGGTGTCTCCTCAATGACCGTTTATCAAATGTTGCCACGTTTGGGCCTCCACAAAAGGCACCTGGTTTGTGCACCCATCCTGACTGCTATCGATCAGCAACGAAGACTGGAATTTACACACCAGTACCAGAACTGGACGTCCAGTGTGTGGCGACAGGTAGCCTTTCCAGATGAGCGACAGTTTATGCTCTGACAGGTAGATAGCAAACACCCTGCAACAGTCGTCAGAAGTGTTCGGGCCAGAGAGGGAGGGTTACGGTCTTCAGAATGTTCCCTACGTGGTCTCGTCATTCTGGAAGGCAGAATGGATCGACACGAGTGTGTGTCTATCCTGGGGGTATGTCTACTCCTGCATGCAGTCTGTTTTTCCTTGGCACAGTGGCATCTACCAGCAGGGCAATATATCGTGTCACACAGCTTACAGCGTACTCGCGTGGCTCGGAGACTGCCGGGACGAGTTTAGTGTATTCGCCTGGCCACCAAACTCCCCGGATTTAAACCCAATCAAGAATCAGCAGGACTGTCTGAATCGGGCTGTTTGCACTGTAGATTCCGAGTCGAGAGACCTGACGTAACTGGGCACGACACTGGACACGTCCCTGTCGGCACCTTCCAGAACCTCGTCGACTCTTCCTGCATTTCTCTCAGTGGTTCACGCTGCAGGAGGAGGTCACGTTAATGCGACTGGACAGTGCATATGCACAGTGTCTCAGTGTTGTATAGCATAAAACATTTATTATTTCAGATATTAGGCCTCTAGGCGTAGTGAACGCATTATTGTGACCAAGATAGACACTAAGCCCACACCTACCACAGTAGTACAAGTTTATATGCCAACTAGCTCTGCAGATGATGAAGAAATTAATCAAATGCATGATGAGATAAAAGAAATTATTCGGGTAGTGAAGCGAAACGAAAATTTAATAGTCGTGGGTGACTGGAGTTAGACAGTAGGACAAGGGAGAAAAGGAAACGTAGTAGGTGAATATGGATTGCGGGTAAGAAATGAAAGAGGAAGCCGTCTGGTAGAATTTTGCACAGAGCATAACTTAATCATAGCTAACACTTGGTTCAAGAACCATGAAAGATGGTTATACACATGGAAGAACCCTGGAGATACTAGAAGGTTTCAGATAGATTATATAATGGTAAGGCAGAGATTTAGGAACCAGGTTTTAAATTGTAAGACCTTTCCAGAGGCAGATGTGGACTGTGATCACAATCTATTGGTTATGAACTGTAGATTAAAACTGAAGAAACTGCAGAAATGTGGGAATTTAAGGAGATGGGATCTGTCTGGATAAACTGACAGAACCAGAGGTTGTACAGAGTTTCAGGGAGAGCATAAGGGAACAATTGACAGGAATGGGGGAAAGAAATACAGTAGAAGAAGAATGGGTAGCTTTGAGGGATGAAATAGTGAAGGCAGCAGAGGATAAAATAGGTAAAAAGACGACGGCTAGCAGAAACCCTTGGGTAACAGAAGAAATATTGAATTTAATTGATGAAAGGAGAAATTATACAAATGCAGTAAATGAAGCAGGCAAAAAGGAATACAAACGTCTCAAAAATGAGATCGACAGGAAGTGCAAAATGGCTAAGCAGGGATGGCTAGAGGACAAATGTCAGGATGTAGAGGCTTGTCTCACTAGGGGTAGGATAGATATTGCCTACAGGAAAATTAAAGAGACCTTTGGAGAGAAGAGCACCACTTGTATGAATATCAAGAGCTCAGATGGCAACCCAGTTCTAAGCAAAGAAGGGAAGGAAGAAAGGTGGAAGGAGTATATAGAGGGTTTATACAAGGGCGATGTACTTGAAGACAATATTATGGAAATGGAAGAGGAGGTAGATGAAGATGAAATGGGAGATAAGATACTGCTTGAAGAGTTTGACAGAGCACTGAAAGACCTGAGTCGAAACAAGGCCCCGGGAGTAGACAACATTCCATTAGAACTACTGATGGCCTTGGAAGAGCCAGTCATGACAAAACTCTACCATCTGGTGAGCAAGATGTATGAGACAGGCGAAATACCCACAGACTTCAAGAAGAATATAATAATTCCAATCCCAAAGAAAGCAGGTGTTGACAGATGTGAAAATTACCGAGCTATCAGTTTAATAAGTCACAGCTGCAAAATACTTACGCGAATTCTTTACAGACGAATGGAAAAACTGGTAGAAGCGGACCTCGGGGAAGATCAGTTTGGATTCCGTAGAAATGTTGGAACACGTGAGGCAATACTAACCTTATGACTTATCTTAGAAGAAAGATTAAGAAAAGGCAAACCTACGTTTCTAGCATTTGTAGACTTAGAGAAAGCTTTTGACAACGTTAACTGGAATACTCACTTTCAAATTCTGAAGTTGACAGGGGTAAAATACAGGGAGCGAAAGGCTATGTACAATTTGTACAGAAACCAGATGGCAGTTATAAGAGTCGAGGGGCATGAAAGGGAAGCAGTGGTTGGGAAGGGAGTAAGACAGGGTTGTAGCCTCTCCCCGATGTTCTGTGTATTGAGCAAGCAGTGAAGGAAACAAAAGAAACATACGGAGTAGGTATTAAAATCCATGGAGAAGAAATAAAAACTTTGAGGTTCGCCGTTGACATTGTAATTCTGTCAGAGACAGCAAAGGACTTGGAAGAGCAGTTGAACGGAATGGATGGTGTCTTGAAGGGAGGATATAAGATGAACATCAACAAAAGCAAAACGAGGATAATGGAATGTAGTTGAATAAAGTCGGGTGATGTTGAGGGTATTAGATTAGGAAATGAGACACTTAAAGTAGTAAAGGAGTTTTGCTATTTGGGGAGCAAAATAACTGATGATGGTCGAAGTAGAGAGGATATAAAATGTAGACTGGCAATGGCAAGGAAAGCGTTTCTGAAGAAGAGAAATTTGTTAACATCGAGTATAGATTTAAGTGTCAGGAAGTCGTTTCTGAAAGTATTTGTATGGAGTGTAGCCATGTATGGAAGTGAAATGTGGATGATAACTAGTTTGGACAAGAAGAGAATAGAAGCTTTCAAAATGTGGTGCTACAGAAGATTGGTGAGGATTAGATGTGTAGATCACATAACTAATGAGGAGGTATTGAATAGTATTGGGGAGAAGAGAAGTTTGTGACACAACTTGATTAGAAGGAGGGATCGGTTGGTAGGACATGTCCTGAGGCATCAAGGGATCACAAATTTAGCATTGGAGGGCAGCGTGGAGGGTAAAAATCGTAGAGGGAGACCAAGAGATGAATACACCAAGCAGATTCAGAAGGATGTAGGTTGCAGTAGGTACTGGGAGATGAAGAAGCTTGCACAGGAATAGAGTAGCATGGAGAGCTGCATCAAACCAGTCTCAGGACTGAAGACCACAACAACAACAGGCCTCTTTTTATGGGGGAAAAAATATTCCTCATGGAACCTTTTCCTTGTGTCAAAGGAAAATAATAAATAAAAATTACGAAAGCACAAAAGAACAAAATCCACCATAATAACACAAGTTCAGATGTTAATAGACACAATCAGTGTCATTGTCACTCCTCTGTTCCTGAGAGTTCTTGATCGTGTGGTCCAGTTCTGTTTACAGTTTCTGTGTGAAATGCATGTGGAATATTTTTTATGTTTTCTTCTGTTCCATTCTGTGAAATCCAGTGTAGTGACGGAAGATTCTGTTGTGAAGAATTTGAGGAAAGCTTTCCCTCCATCTTGAATCTTAGGAATTTAAAATTAGTTTCTTCACTGATAATTTGATCAATCTGTGATGGTAAGCTGCGCAGGATTAGTCGAGCGGTCTGGGCGCTGCAGTCATGGACTGTGCGGCTGGTCCCGGTGGAGGTTCGAGTCCTCCCTCGGGCATGGGTGTGTGTGTGTGTGTGTGTGTGTGTGTGTGTGTGTGTGTGTGTGTGTGTGTGTTTGTCCTTAGGATAATTTAGATTAAGTAGTGTGTAAGCTTAGGGACTGATGACCTCAGCAGTTAAGTCCCATAATATTTCACACACATTTGAACATTTTTTGTGATGGTAAAATATAAGTTGCACAAAATTTCTGTGATGTTAGCTACATTGCAAGTTCAGAAGATACTAGCTTTTCGTTTATATGTGAGAGCTTGTCTTCGCCATTCCCGGTATTTGTTACTTGCTACATTGCTTGCTTAGCAAATGATGTAGAACTTGGATCATTTTATAATGAGACATCTTCTGCCACAGGAAGCTGAGCATTTTGTCGTCCCTAAAGAGGAACCCTTTGACCACAGGGTCCAACCTGGAGAGGTGGACACCGCACAGGTAGGAAGAGCCACACACTCTTGAGATACTTTCTTGTTTTCATCCTCATTGTAATTTAATTCTCTTTTTAATTTACAACACTATGGTGCTAACAAAACCTGACACTGGTCTTTAATCATGTTTTACTCACAAGAGTAACTTTTTAGGCATGACACAAGGTTATTTTGAGCCACAGGAGAGCATTACAAAGATGTTAACAAACCTAAACTGGCAGACACATGAAGATAGATGCCAACTATTCCATAAAAGGCTGCTCACAAAATTTCAAGAACCACTGCTAAGTTAGGAAACTATTGATATAGTTCAGCCCATCAATGCATTATGCACCAAGACAAGATTTGGCTAATTAAAACTAATTGTCTTGCTTATGAGCTAGATGAAAATCAAATAAAAATTGTAGTTCAAAGAAATATTCAATAACCACACCATAATATTGTGATTCTTGCAAATTATTAAAGGTTTTGGAGCAGGAAATGGTGTGTTACTAATTAATTACGTATATTAATGCATTTGAGGTGATATTGGTGATTATATTGAAAGTTTGCTTTATTAGTTGTAGGCATTGGAATATTAAATAGAGAAACCACTATCTCACATACTTCACAGGAAATTGCATACTTAAAGATTGGGGCCTAAATAGTTTTGGCTCTGATTTGGTAGTTACAGCCATGCATTTAAAAATGTAAGGTCCAACCTAGCTAGCCTTGGCATAATATAAATAATTCATAGTCCATGAAAAACAATGCCCTGTATTGAATTATTGCGGAAGGAAGTGCTGCAGGATGCACCCTGGGTCAGAGGTGGGGAAAGGTGTGGGATGAATTTCAGTTACGGAAAGCCTGAATAGAATTACCAGTAAAAATGAAAATTTATTGACTTTGATAACTTCACGAAAAAAACGCTTGAATGTACTACAATGTGGTGATTGCTAGTGCTTGATATATATTAAGTTCCATACTTCATAAACCTTAAACCTCGATTTTTAGTCTGCTTCTAAATTAGTGGTTTATGGAATGGGAATAATCGAAGGATGGGTTAACTGTACACTCACTTAACACCCAGAAGCAATTGATAAGATTTACACAGAAGAAAAAAGAAAAAAACAGAGACCCTTGACCATGACTTCACGTGACTGCAAAAAGACGCCACTCCCTCAATTTTAAAATACTCAAACAATAGTCAAAACGTGAGCTAAGAAACAAATTTAATTTAAATGCACAGTGTAATAGAGTACGGAAAATACAGGACAAAAAGCTGTTAAACCAAAACACGAGCACGTGGTGGTATTGAACGAAGAAAGTGCCATACAAATGGAAATTTCGTTATAAATTGATTTGAATTGCACTGAATTTATTTCAAAGATAACAAGATGTAAAGCTGAAGGCTCTTAAACATGAATGCTAACAGGTGATGGTAATGAAGTGAAAGCAAGTACCAAACAACGCAAGGCACTGAATAAAGGCCAAGTGACATTGGCTGCTGCATCACTTCCTGTCAAAACATTCAGAAATGCATTTCAAATGGTGACAATACAAGAAACAATTATAGTAGCAAAACAAGGTAATAATTTTCATGTAATCACATTTGATATGCAACAGACACTACACCTAAATTGAGCATAGGGTAAATTTTTAACAGGTATAAAATCTGGTCCACAATTTCAGTGCCCATTCCTCTGTAGCTCATTGGGGTCATTTTTTCCACTGGGGTGAACCAATATCTAAAAGAGGACCAGATGAAGTAGCAAATTGTATAAAGATATATTTTGAATACCATGACACCAAAGATGAAGAAGTAATAATGTATTTGGGCAGTTGTTGCAGACAAAACGAGAACTGGATGTTAGTGCGATTTTGGTTGTACACATTGAAGTCGGTTCATTTCAAATGCATTGAACACAGCTCTCTTCAGGTTGTACACAGCATGCTACCCAGAGAGTGTTATGCACCAAGACAAGATCTGGCTAATTAAAACTAATGGTCTTGCTTATGAGCTAGATGAAAATCAAATCAAAATTTTAGTTCAAAGAAATATTGCAGGTTCTTAAAACATTCAAAAACAGAAAGTCATTCCAGTTAACACAAATTACTTGAAGGTTTTTCTACAATTTCTCTGCACTGAAACATTTATTGTGCAAACCTGAAAGAGTGTGTAATGAACAGAAGTTCTGTATAGCAAAGTGTCTGAGACCAGTATTTTGTGTCGACCTGCAACAACCTACTCTGACATTGTTTTGTGATATGTACAATGGCTGTCAGGAATTGGTTTCCCTATTGAAATGTGAAAGGCCTTCGAGCAGTAAGTCATTAACGGACATATTTGAAACAAAATAGGGTGGTCCACTTTCTCTTAAACATGACAAATTAAAAGACATTCTTTCCTGTTTAACAATATTATGAAAAGGATAGTTGCTACTCACCACATAGAGGAGATGCTGACATGCAGAGAGGCACCACAAAAGGACTCGCAAAATAAGCTTTCGGCCAACAAGGCCTTTGTCAAAAACACACACACACACACACACACACACACACAGAGTGCAAATACAACTCAAATACCTCAGTGTCTGGGAGCTGCAGCCGTACTACGAGCACCAGCAGCAGTGCATGATGGGAGAGGCAACTGGGTGGGGGTAAGGACGAGGCTGGGATGGAGAGGGGAGACGTGGCAGGCTAGGGGGTGGGGGACGGTGAGCGCTGCTGGGGAGCGTGTGGGGACGAGGTGGAGAGAGGGTGGGGCAGCTAGGTGCAGTCAGGTGGTTAGACGATGATGTTGGGGCAGGGGGGGAGTAGTGGAAAAGGAGAGAAGAAAAAAGTGTGTTGTGGAATAGAGGGCTGTATGGTGCTTATATGGAAACAGGGAAGAGGCTGATGGGAGAGGACAATGACTAACAAAGGTTGAGGTCAGAAGGGTTACGGGAACGTAGGATATATTGCAGGGAGAGTTCCCACCGGCCCATTTCAGAAAAGCTGGTGTCGGTGGGTAGGATCCATATGCCACACGCTGTGAAGCAGTCGTTGAGATGAAGAATATCGTGTTGGGTGGCGTGCTCACGAGGGAACCTCCCCATCGCACCCCCCTCAGATTTAGTTATAGGTTGGCACAGTGGATAGGCCTTGAAAACCGAACACAGATCAATCGAGAAAACGGGAAGAAGTTGTGTGGAAGTATGAAACAAATAAGCAAAATATACAAACTTAGGAGTCCATTGCAAGATAGGCAACATCAGTGGGAGTCTGAGCTCAGGAGTGCCGTGGTCCCGAAGTTAGCGTGACCAGTTGCGGAACGTAAGGTCTTTGGTTCAAGTCTCCCTTGAGTGAAAATTTTTATTTTCAGACAATTATTATCTGTCCGTCCGTCCGATGCGAGGTAACTGTGCTATAGTATGGGGACGCTACAGCTAAACAAACATCGAAACACACGACGTCAGTCGACTACAGCGCACGGAAGAGAGAGTATTCCTGCCAACGAGGCTCCCTGGCTGGCCGTTGACTGTTCGCTACTTTGGACGAGAGTGCATTACATATGGGAGATTTATTCCGTGGGCAATATGAATCCGGCAAATATAGCGGACGGACGGACAGATAATTATTGTCTGAAAATAAAAAAATTAAACTTTTCACTCAAGGGATGACTTGAACCAATGGCCTCTTGCTCCGCAGCTGCTCACGCTAACCACGGGATCACGGCACTCCTGAGCTCATATCATCCTTGATGTTGCATATCCTACACGTGGACTACTCAGTTTGTATATTTTGCTTATTTTTTTCATAGTTCCACACAACTTCTTCCTGTTTTCTCGATTGATCTGTTTTCAGTTTTTCATGGCCTATCCACTGTGCCAACTTATAACTAAATCTGGGGGGGGGGGGGGGGGGTTGCAATGGGGAAGTTCCCTTGTCAGTAACAGGGTCGTCCAGTTGTTTCTTGGCTATGGCTACTCATATGGAGAGACAACTTGTTGCTTGTCATGCCCAAATAGAATGCAGCACAGTGGTTGCGGTTGCAGCTTAGTGTGTAGATCAAGTGGTTGTTTTCACAGGTAGCCCTGCCCTTGATGGGATAGGCGATGTTCGTGACCGGACTGGTGTAGGTGGTGGTGGGAGGATGTATGGGACAGGTCTCGTATGTAGGTCTATTAGAGGGGAACGAGCCATGAGGGAAGGAGTTGCAACAGGGGTTGTGTAAGGATGGACGAGTATATTGTGTAGGTTCAGTGGACGGCGGAATACCACGGTAGGAAGGGTGGGAAGGATAGTGGGCAGGACATTTCTCATTTCAGGGCACAATGAGAGGTAGTTAAATGCTGGCTGATAATGTAATTTATTTGCTCTCGTCCTGGGTGGTACTGAGCTACTAGGGGAATGCTCCTCTGTGGCCGGACGGTGGGACTTTGGGAGGTGGTGGGAGACTGGAAAGATAAGGCACGGGAGAATTGTTTTTGTACAAGGTTGAGAGGATAAATACGGTCTGTGAAGGCGTCAGTGAGACCCTCAGTGTATTCCGTGAGGGAATGGTGATCACTGCAGACGCGGCGACCACAGATGGCTAGGCTGTACAGAAGGGACTTCTCGGTACGGAATGGGTGGCAGCTGTCGAAGTGGAAGTATTGCTGGTGGTTAATAGGTTTGATACGGATAGAGGTACTGATTTTAGCCATCTTTGAAGTGGAGGTCGAGATCAGGAATGTGGCTCGTCGGGTTGAGTAGGATCAGGTGAAGCGACTGGGGGAGAAGGTGTTGAGGTTCTGGAGGAATGTGGATAGGGTGTCATCACCCTCGACTCAGATCGAGATCTCATCAACGAATCTGAACCAGGTGAGGTGTTCAGGATTCTGGCTGTTTAGGAAGGATTCCTGTACATGGACCACGAATAGGTTGGCACAGGATGGCGCTATGCGGGTGCCCATAGCCGTACTTCGGATTTGTTTGTAGGTAATGTCTTCAAAGGAGAAGTAATTGTGGGTGAGAATATAATTGGTCACAGTGACTGAGGAGGAGGGTTTGGAATCTGTCGGGCATTGGAAAAATTAGTCTCGAATAGTGGCAAGACCACGGGCATTAGGGATGTTAGAGTAAAGGGAGGTGGCATCAATAGTGACGAGCAGGGCACCGTGTGGTAAAGGGACAGGAACTGTGGAGAGTCAGTGAAGGAAATTGCTGGTATCTTTTATATAGAATGGCAGTTTACTGCTAGAAGCTGTTGGCCTGTGAGAGCAGTTGGGGCACAGGAACCATCCACAATGGTGTGTCGTGAGTGGTGGATTTATGGACTTTAGGAAACATGTAGAAGATAGGAGGGCAGGGAGTGGTAGGGACAAGGACAGAGATGGACTCTGGGGAGAGGTTCTGGGATGGGCCTAAGGATTTGAGGAGAGACTGGAGATCCTGCTGGATTACTGGAATGGGGTCACTGTGGCAAGCTTTGTAGGTGGAACTATCTGACAGTTGGTGGAGTCCTTGTGCCAGGTAATCCTCGTGGTTCAAAATAACTGTGGTGCAGCCTTCATCCGCAGGTAGGATTATATGGTGGGGATCAGGTTTTAGATGGTGGACTGCGGTTCTTTCTGCAGGTGTAAGATGATGGTGATGCAGGTTTCGAAGTTCAGAAATTCTGGAAAGTTAACAGGGGGTTATTTGGGGGGCAGTGGAGTGTTGATCACGGTCGGATGGAGGAGTGAACTGAGTCAGGCACAGCTCGACATTGGTCTTTGGTCGAGTCTGATTGATAGGGTTGGTGGCAAAATGTGTTCCCACTGTTGGATCAGGAGAGTGAGAGAAGATCATTAACAAGTCCTGCACGATAAAATTTGGGAGTGGGGCAAAAGGTGAGGCCTTTGGAAAGGATTGATATTTCTGCGGGGCTAAGACTTGTGGAGGAAAGGTTTGTGACTGTTTTTTAGGTCTGTTTAGGTTCTGGATTCTGTGTGGTGGTGGGAGTGAGTTTAGGAGGCGTGGAGTAAGTTTAGTAGGACTGCAAGACAAGGTTTTTCACCTGTGAGGGGACATGGGAGAGGTTTGGAAGTGGTTGTTAAAATGGATCCCTGGTGGGTATCATGGTTGGTACCCCTTCCAGTCAGAAGGCAGTTCATCATATCACTGAGAGGAGGAGGAGAGGAAGTAGATTGCTAGATTTTTATTTGTTTGGGAAATTTGGCAGAAATGAAATTGATCTAGTTATGTTTAAAACTTGTGAAATGTTTGGAAAAATAATGTGCCTTTGTCTGTAACATTATTACTGATGATTTGTTTGCTTGATTCTGTTACAGTATTGTTACATTTATTTGATTGTATTGTCAAGCTATGAAATAATAAAAGTAATTCTGGTGACACTGAAATTAATTTTATATCGCTCAGAGTCTAGATCAATTCTTGAGTCACCGTGAAAAAAAGTTGTCCTAAGACAACATCCTTCATCAGAAACAGAACAAACACATACATTCTCTCTCTCTCTCTCTCTCTCTCTCTCTCTCTCTCTCTCTCTCTCTCTCTCTCTCTCTCTCACACACACACACACACAACTGTCTCTTTGGGCAAAAAGGCCTGACTGCAGCGCTCACCGTCCCCCCACCCCTACCCTGCCACATCTCTCCCTCTCCACCCGAGCCTCCTCCTTACCCCCACCCAGTTGCCTCTCCCATCATGCATTGCCACTGGTGCTTGTAGTGCAGCTGCAGCTGCCAGGCACTGTGGTATTTGAGTTGTATTTGCACTCTGTGTGTGTGTGTGTGTGTGTGTGTGTGTGTGTGTGTGTGTGTTTTGACAAAGGTCGTGTTGGCCGAAAGCTTATTTTGTGACAGTCATTTTGTGGTGCATCTCTGCAAGTCAGCATCTCCGCTGTATGGTGAGTAGCAACTATTCTTTTGCAATATTGTTAAACAGGAAAGAATGTCTTTTAATTTGTTATCTTTAAGAGAAAGTGGACCACCCTATTTTGTTTCAAATACGTCCGTTAATGAATTACTGGTCGAAGGCCTTTCACGTTTCAATAGGGAAACCAATTCCTGACAGCCATGGTACATATCACAAAACAATGTCGGAGTAGGTTGTTGCAGGTCGACACAAAATACTAGTCTCAGACACTTTGCTATGCTGAACTTCTGTTCAGGTTTGCAAAATAAATGTTTCAGTGCAGAGAAACTGTAGAGAAACCTTCGAGTAATTTGTGTTAACTGGAATGACTTTCTGTTTTTGAATGGATTAAGAACTTCTCCCCAGTGATCACATTTATAAACTCTCTGGGTAACATGCTGTGTACAACCTGAAGAGAGCTGTGTTCAATGCATTTGAAATGAACCAACTTCAACGCGTACAACCAAAATCGCACTAACATCCAGTTCTCATTTTGTCTGCAACAACTGCCCAAATACATTATTACTACTTCGTCTTTGATGATGTCATGGTTTTCAAAATATATCTTTATACAACTTGCTACTTCATCTGGTCCTCTTTTAGCTACTGGTTCATCCCAGTAGAAAAAACGTCCTCAATGAGCTACAAAGGAATGGGCACTGAAATTATTGACCATATTTTATACCTGTGAAACATTTACCCTATGCTCAATTTGTGTGTAGTGTCTGTTGCATATCAAATGTGATTACATGAAAATTGTTACCTTGTTTCTCTACTATAATTGCTCCTTGTACTGCCACTATTTGAAAAGCATTTCTGAATGCTTTGACAGGAAGTGATGTGGCAGCCAATGTGACTTGGCCTTTATTCAGTGCCTTGCTTTCACTTCATTACCATCACATGTTAGCAGTCATGTTTAAGAGCCTTCAGTTTTCACATCTGTTATCTTTGAAATAAATTCAGTGCAATTCAAACCAATTTATAACAAAATTCTCATTTGTATGGCACTTTCTTCGTTCAATACCATCACTTGTTTGTGTTTTGTTTTAACAGCCTTTTGTCCTGTATTTTCCGTACTCTGCCTATTACACTGTGCATTTTAATTAAATTTGTTTCTTAGCTCACGTTTTGACTATTGTTCGAGTATTTTAATGGCAACTTTACATCCCCACCTCTGACCCAGGGTGCATCCTGCAGCACTTCTTCCTTCTGCAATAATTCAATATGGTGCATTGTTTTTCATTAGGCCAAGGTTTGATAGTCTGGACCTTACATTTTTAAAGGCATAGCTGTAACTATCGAATCAGAGCCAAGACTATTCAGGCTGAAGCCCCCATCTTTATGTAGGCAAATTCGTGGGAAGTATGCGAGATAGTGGTTTCTGTATTTAATATAACAACTAATGTAGCAAACTTTCAATTTAACCACCAATATCACCTCAAATGCGTTAATATATGTAAATAATTAGTTACGCACCATTTGCTGCTCCAAAACCTTTAATAATTTGCAAGAACCACAATATTATGGTGTGGATATTGCAATATTGTCTGATGGAGCATCATTTTTTGCCCATCTTAGATGCACTTTGTCAGGCCTTACTGTCCAAAGAGGACAGTTACGGTGTGTGTGCACGGACGTAGTCCGGAAACTGAATAGTTCTGGCATACTTTTTCACTGTGTGTGCCTGTGACTCGACCCCTCCATTACGTGGAAAGTAAGAATCTATCTTTTTCCTGTGGTTAACAAAGATAGACTGCCACTTACTGTAAAGGTGACGTGTTAGTTGCAGACGGGCACAGGCCGAGCTGCCGGAGCTGGTGGTGAGGCGTGCGTGACAGGTGCTTGCTTGTGGGCGTGCGTGGCTTCTGTTTCTCTTTTGCTGGTGAAGGCTGTGGCTGAAAGTTTTGTGCAAGTGTCTTTTAACTGTGCCTGTCTGCAACTTGACGTGTCTTCTTTACGGTAAGTAGCAATCTGTCCTTTCCTGCATAGCTGACATCCCTATCTGGAGTTTCCATTGTTTGACCTTCCCTGTTGTTGTTGTTATCCCCTCCTGGACTTTCTATTATTTGAGATTCTGTATTGAGACTGTATACTTCTTTATTGCAAAAATTGTTAATATATATCTTAGTATAAAAAACTGAAAAAATTGGGACGTCCTAAATTTGTATTTTGTAGAGGTTTTTCAGTAATGTTTTGTTAATTCGACCAGCAAGTATTCTGTGGTAAGTCTGTGCTAACCTGTGTTAAGTGCACTCAGTTTGCAAGTGAGCTATGTTAACGACCCATTGACGAACTTTTAAGAATTAAAATTTTGGGTAGAATTTACCATAAGTAAGTCGTTATAGTAGATGTATGTGAAAAAATGATTTATCTGGAAACAAAAATCACATTGGCTGTACACGGAACGCCGGCCGAGGTGGCCGAGCGGTTCTAGGTGCTTCAGTCTGGAACCGCACAACCGCTATGGTCGCGTCGCAGGTTAGAATCCTGCCTCGGGTATGGATGTGTGTGATGTCCTTAGGTTAGTTAGGTTTAATTAGTTCTAAGTTCTAGGGGACTGATGACCTCAGATGTTAAGTCCCATAGTGCTCAGAGCCATTTTCTTTTTTTTTTTTTTTTTTTTTTTTTTTTGTACACGGAACATATTATTTATGAGATTTTATTCAAACTTCACTGTGTGCTTCCTCAAAACGACCATCTTTTCCCAAACCATTGTTTGGAGTCGAGGTCTACATAAGTGTGTCGTCTTGTGTGCTGGCTGTAGACCGATTCTTTACAGGTGATGCAGGGACTGTCACTGTTTGGTTTTCCTTTTATGGTAATTACATTTTGCATGATAGGCAGTCAAATGAAAATGAGGCAGATCGGAAAAAAGTTAGTAAACTGTTTATTACTTCAAAAGTAATTGCCATGACTGATGACACTTTTATCCCACTGTGAGACGAGAGGGTCAGTGTCTTCACGGAAAAACGTTTTCAGTTACCTATCGAACTGTGATTGTTCTCAGGTGTGCACCTCTTAGTCCAAAGGAAATTGACAGCCACAATTGTCTTTCTTCGTGGCTCCAAAAATGTGGAATCGCGTGGGGAATACAGAGGACGTGTAAGGGGTTGCCAGCAAAACTTCTGCAGCGTGGTTGAAACGACCTCGACAGAATGTGGGTCATTACGTGTGACTGTCGATTTGCTTCAGATGAAGAGGTGACACCTGGCTGTAGTCGTGCTTCCTTAGGCAACCGCCAACATTTGTCAACGAAGGCATTGACTTGTCACGTCTCTCAGCGGGAGAAATGTATTAACAGTTATGACAATTACTTTCGAAATACTCGATAGTTCACTTACTTTTTCCATCCGTCTTTTGTTTTACTGCCCATTATAGTATGTCAATATGTGGAACGGGTAGAATTTCAATTTTTCTAAACGGTTTTCTGCACGAAGGAATATGGCGAAACTGCAGTTCGTTTGTGAAACGGATAGCTTATAAAACTCGTGTATGGCTCACACTGGAATAATGACGAAATGTCTACATCACAGCACACTAACAGGCAACATTGGGCTTATACAGTGAAGGGGGCTTCGAATGGCTGAAGGCACGTTTGACTGGTGACGGAGTAAAACAGACGTACAGAAAAATCTCGTCCGATTGACACTCGGTGAAAGATGCGGTACATTTCGCAACAACCTACTGTGAGAGGATGTCGAGAACTGCCATTCTGGACAGCATCTACAAATATTCTTCTGCTTCGCACATATCTTTCCCTATCTAAATAATATAGGGAAATAGTCCACAGAGAGATGTACGAGCCCTTGTTCTTCCTGTGTTCTGTCTGTGGAACAGAAGTAATCTTAGTATATAGTGCAGTAGAAAGTGGCACGTGCCACATAGTTCATAGTCATCAGTGGAATGTTGCTGTATGTGTAAGAATTATTTAAAAACTCAAAGAAGCTGTTTTCAGGGATGTAACTGGAGCTTTTCACAGAAACCTCTATTGACATTTACATAAATAATCTGCGAACCACTGTGAAGTGCATGACAGGATACTACCAGTTATTGGGACTTCCTGTTCCATTTGTGGACAAGTAGGGAGAGCAGGAAGGGTAATTGGTTAAACACTTCTGTGTACACTGTAATTAATCAAACCTTGTCTTTGCAGTTCCTACAAGAGTGATGTGTAGGGCGTTGTAGTACATTCCTAAAGTCTTGAGACTTTGTAGGTACGTTCTTGTGGGGTAATTATCAAATCTCTTCATGCATCTGGAAAGTCAGGTTGTTCAACATTTATGTGAGACTCTTGTGACGAGTCGGGGGAATATTTGTATACGTTCAGTTTCCTCGGACCGGCCCCACGCACTTGTATAGTATTCGAAGGTAGGTCACATCAATGATTTGTAAGCTCTCCTATGTCAGTGATCCCATTCCACCAGTGTCTTGCCAATGAACTGATGTGTTGGCTGGCCTGACCTATGACTGAGAGTATGTGATTGCTCTGTTTCATGTCCCTACAAATTCTTACATCCAGTTATTTATATAGGTTGTCTAATTGCAGTTGTCTCATTGATATTGCACTTGTAGGATACTATGATTTTCCATTTGGTGAAATATGTAATATTTGTGCGGCTAATTTAAGGCAGTACTTCATTGTCAATAACTGCACAATCTGGGAAATGTCTGAGGTTGCTATTAATATTGTTATTTTGCAGTGCCATAATTAACCTCTACTGTTGATAGATCTGTTCTAGTAACAAATACATTCTCACTTGAATTTGTGTATGCAAGTGTAGATATTGTAATGAAATGATTATTAAATTGACACCCTAGCTGCAAACAGGTGTTGATATATCATTGGGGACATGTCGAAAGTGTGTGGTGCGCCCCAACCGGGACTAACCCGGGATCTCCTGCTTACGTGGAGGATGCTCTATCCGTCTGAGCCACCGAGGGCACAGAGGATAGTGCGCCTGCAGGGACTTATCCCTTGCACGCTCCCCGTGAGACCCACATTCCCAACATGTCCACACCACCACATTTGTAGTGCACCTGAGCAGGAGATCCCGGGTTGGAGTCCCGGTCGGGACACACATTTTCGACATGTCCCCAATGATATATCAGTGCCTGTTTGCAGCTAGGGTGTCGATCCAATTATCGTTTCATTCTAAAGAAGCTGCATGGTATCTCTTCTTTCAGGAACAGATACTACCTTCATATATAGATATTGTAATGGTTTGTATTAAAGTTAAGCTTGGGTATTACGAAATTTAATTGCGTCATCTGATGTTTCAGGTACCTGCGCCAATGAATGGAGAATTCGAACTGAGGGGGTAAGTTCTTATTCTGTTGTCCGCAGCTCGCAGTCGTGCGGTAGCGTTCTGGCTTCCCGAGCCCGGGTTCCCGGGTTCGATTCCCGGTGGGGTCAGGGATTTTCTCTGCCTCGTGATGACTGGGTGTTGTGTGATGTTCTTAGGTTAGTTCAGTTTAAGTAGTTCTAAGTTCTAGGGGACTGATGACCAGAGATGTTAAGTCCCATAGTGCTCAGAGCCATTTGAACCATTTTTTTCTTATTCTGTTGTGAAAAGTCATTGTGATAGGTATACATCAGTACTCTTTAAATGAAATAAACAACTGTTTTCAGCAGATGGTGTTAATTCCATCTAGCGACATTTGAAATGTTACCAACATTCCAAGTTAATTGCGAAAAAACTCAATTTTCCTAACACCAAATGAAGGTAATATACTGACAGAGCAAAAAATGCAAGACCGAAAAGTAATTAATACACAGTAATGAAATTTCAGGAATACGTGCGTGTAGCTAACACAGTTAAGTGATTAACATTGCAAGATCACAGGTTAATGTAAGTGCGAGAAAAATCATTGTAAATGTGAAATGCTGGTATGTAATAACAGGTGTAACCTCCAGAATGTTGACTGCAAGTGGACGAATGTGATTGTATTATCTTGCACAGCTGCCAGATGTTAGTTTGTGGGATGGGGTTCCACATCTGTTGCACGTGGCTGGTCAATACGGGGACAGTAAACGTCTGTCGGGGATGATGCTGGAGATGTCGTCCGATGACGTGTCCTGTGTGTTCAGTTGGAGATAGATCCGGTGACGAAGCAGGCCGAGGCGACGTGTCGACAGTCTGTAGAGTGTGTCGGGTTACAACAGTGGTACGTGGGCGATAATTATCCTGTTGGAAAATGCCTCCTAGAATGACAGCATAACAGATAGAATTAACAGATTGGCGTACAGATTTGCAGTCAGGGTGTGCAGGGTAATCACGAAAGCTGTCCTGTTGTCGTACAGAAACGCCCATCACCGGCACTGAGACGTAACTGACCTTCATCCTGCCCACCGACCAGCTCTCAGTTGACACCACTAAACTTGCAGAGGGTGGTAGTTTGGGGCCAGTGGAATGCACGCTACAGGGTGTCTGGCTCAGAGCTGTCCTTGAAGTAACTGATTTGTAACACTTTTTTGTTTCACTGTGGTTCCAACTGCTGTTCAAATGGCTACTGCAAATCAAATCCAGTACGATACACCAGAGCCAGTTGCCGAACGCGGTGGTCCTCCCTCTCAGTAGTGTCGTACGGCTGCCCGGAACCTGGACTTCTTGCGACCGCACGTTCTCGTGACTACCGCTGCCGGCAGTTGTGTGCAGTGGCTGCTTTCCTGCCGAGTCTTTCTGCAGTGTGCCAGGAGGAACATCCACCGTCTTGTAGTCCTGTTATGTGACCTTGTTTAAACTCAGTGAAATGTTAATAACGGCATCTACCGTATTTACTCGAATCTAAGCCGCACTTTTTTTCCGGTTTTTGTAACCCAAAAAAACGCCTGCAGCTTAGAATCGAGTGCAAAGTAAGCGGAAGTTCTGAAAAATGTTGGTAGGTGCCGCCACAACTGATTTCCGTCGTCTAATATATGTAGCGCTGCATAGGCATGCTTTGCCGGCACAAAGATAAATACTAGCGCCAAAACCTCCGCGTCAGTAAATAAATTAAAAAAAAAAAGGGTGGAAGACGAGCCTTCTTCTCCGCCCCGAGTTTCGATCACTGCATTTTATACATTATGCACGAAGTAAATACAAATTCCATATTGTTCATCTTCGAATGTAGCAGCATTTCAATGTTGAATGTACTACGAAAATCCGACTGGCAAAACTGTGATGATTTGTCAATATGGTCAACCCTACATTCTGAATTTTTTCCTACCTGTGAGAAGAGATGGTTGCTAATAGGAACTTTTATGAATTGTGAATCACATACAGTATTCTCTACGCCATAAGAATAATACGAATATAAATATTTTGCCGTGTATTCTTTCGTGTTTGCTGCTATCTCATTTAAATCCTGTCTGCCTAATAAACTACGAAACTAGGGTGAGCCAACAGCAAACGCGGAAGAATATACATATCATGTCATGTTTATATTCGAATTATTCTTATGCCTAATAGTGATACAGTCAGAAATGAAGCACGGCAATTGACTCAATTTTTAAATCTAAGATGACTAATTTCTGTGCAGAATATAATGTACTAAAGAGGCGTCTGCAAAGATTTTCAAACGGAGAAAAATTTTCGCTAAACTCTCGTTCAGAACGCCTTCTATCAAAAGCAGTCTATTATTTGGTTCTTGTTGACCATTATCAAAGAAAGCAGCAGTGTAAGTAACAACAAATAGCAGTCTCTTGCCATTGTTTCGCTAATGAGACAATTCCTCTCTTTTTTTTATTGTAAGCGGTGTTAGCGCACACAAAAGCAAGCCATGCCGCGAGCGGCGACAGACCATAAACACGCACTATCAGAATGCAACAAACAACTCATGACACAGTACAGTAATGCATTTTCAGCTTAGAGTGATGTAAACACCTATAACAAAGAGAACGGCACTTACCAGATCAAAGCAAAATAAGCAATCAATTCAAACCAGATGAAGCACGTGAAAAAGGAAACGTACCCGTATAAATACGGACGGAGCGCGTGACGCATAGCAATGGCTATCTAGTAAAGCTTAATGCTAAGCTTACGACTCGAACCTACTGTAGCTGTATCGTCATTCATTCGACCTAAATTGTGTCTCGTATTACGATGGACCAACTTTGTTTCGATTTGGAGGTGTGGCCTAAAACTTTTCTCTCCCCTTGAATTTCGAATCTCAAATTTCAGGTGCGGTTTAGATTCGGGAAAATTTTTTTTTCTTGATTTCGAGTCTCATTTTTCAGGTGCGGCTTAGATTCGAGTGCGGCTTAGATTCGAGTAAATACGGTATGTCACCTCAAAGACATTTTTGGCTAGCATCAGTTCACCACGTCCAGTGTCAAAGGTGACTTAGGCTCACGACCGTTGCCGTATGTATTTAAAGCAAACTGGATTTCCGTCCTCATAGTGGCACTTACAGTGCCATTCTTGTGCGACTGGCATGAAATTTGAGTAGACTTTGTCTTTCGGGTGTAGAAACGTGCCTTCCAACTTTTGCTCATGCCGCACATCTCCTCCTTCGTATCGAGGTTTATTTTCCATCAGTGTATTTTACTACTTCATTTGCTCAAGTTAGGTGTTTTTCTACCTTGTAGATCCTTCATTATTCTCAATTATATTGTTGTCACAGGTGCAAAATACTAACGCGAATTCTTTACAGACGAATGGAAAAACTGGTAGAAGCCGACCTCGGGGAAGATTAGTTTGGACTCCGTAGAAAAGTTGGAACACGTGAGGCAATACTGACCCTACGGCTTATCTTAGAAGAAAGATTAAGGAAAGGCAAACCTACGTTTCTAGCATTTGTAGACTTAGAGAAAGCTTTTGACAATGTTGATTGGAATACTCTCTTTCAAATTCTGAAGGTGGCAGGGGTAAATTAAGGGAACGAAAGGCTATTTACAATTTGTATAGAAACCAAATGGCAGTTATAAGAGTCGAGGGGCACGAAAGGGAAGCAGTGGTTGGGAAGGGAGTGAGACAGGTTTGTAGCCTCTCCCCGATGCTATTAAATCTGTATATTGAGCAAGCAGTAAAGGAAACAAAAGAAAAATTCGGATTAGGTATTAAAATCCACAGAAAAGAAATAAAAACTTTGAGGTTCGCCGATGACATGACATTGTAATTCTGTCAGAGACAGCAAAGGACTTGGAAGAGCAGTAGAACGGAATGGACAGTATCTTGAAAGGAGGATATAAGATGAACATCAACAAAAGCAAATCGACGATAATGGAATGTAGTCGAGTTAATTTGGGTGATGCTGAGGGAATTAGATTAGGAAATGAAAAGCTTAAATTAGTAAAGGAGTTTTGCTATTTGGGGAGCAAAATAACTGATGAAGGTCGAAGTAGAGAGGTTATAAAATGTAGACTGGCAATGGCAAGGGAAGCGTTTCTGAAGAAGATAAATTTGTTAACATCGAGTATAGATTTAAGTGTCAGGAAGTCGTTTCTGAAAGTATTTGTATGGAGTGTAGCTATGTATGGAAGTGAAATAGGGACGGTAAATAGTTTGGACAAGAAGAGAATAGAAGCTTTTGAAATGTGGTGCTACAGAAGAATGCTGAAGATTGGATGGGTAGATCACATAACTAATGAGGAGGTATTGAATAGAATTGGGGAGAAGAGGAGTTTGTGGCACAACTTGAGTGGAAGAAGGGATCGGTTGGTAGGGCGTATTATGAGGCATCGAGGGATCACCAATTTAGTATTGGAGGGCAGCATGGAGGGTAAAAATCGTAGAGGGAGACCGAGAGATGAATACGCTAAGCAGATTCAGAAGGATGTAGGTTGCAGTAGGTTCTGGGTGTTGAAGAATCTTGCACAGGATAGAGTAGCATGGAGAACTGGATCAAACCATTCTCAGGACTGAAGACCACAACAACAACAACAACATTGTTGAATACAGAAATAAATTATGTTTTATCCAATTGTAGTGTGACGTATCCATTAAGCCACAGTGTCTCTTGGAATCTCTCTGTTATAGAATCTCCATTATCTCATTGCCCTATTAACTAAAATAAACTGGCCCTCTCTACAGTCATCCCTATTAAATGTGTAGAAACTTTCTCAGACTGAACAAAGCATAGGTTGGAGACTGTGATTTGACAGCATCTTCATTTCCTTTCACTAATGCAGAATTTGCATCGCACGACCTCGGCACGAGGTAAGTACCTGGCTGGCAGCACCATTGCTGCAGTGGTCGCACGCTGTGGCTCAGGTGGTGACATCGCGGCATTTCAGTGGCCACTGCAATAGCACTTGTGACTTGAGCTATTTTCCCCTCCTGTGTAAAAAGATAAGTGGATGTTAATTAGATTATCACAAATACTAGGGGCTGCCCAAAATATCTGTGAGTTTCAGTGTAAAAATCAGAAAACTCGACATAAGTCTTCTGTCACATGCAAAGTCGTCACCTCAGGCCTGTGTCCAATGATCCCAGCATTGCTTGCATATTTAGAAGCACTCCTGTAGGTCTGCAGGGTAAAGGATGTTCAGGACTCATTGGGACCCGATGTCTTCAATTCAGCCAAAGTGTTGCCATTTAAATGTGATTTTACTCTTGGGGAACAGTTAGAAGTCACACAGGGCAACGTCTGGCACGTAGTGAGGGTGGGGGTCTGTTCCCGTGTCGTTTTTGGCCAGGAATTCCTTCACAGCGAGTGAGGTATACACGAGTGCATTGTCACGATGCACTGACCAGTCTTTCTTTTTCCACAACTCTGGCCATTTGCGCTGAACATCTTACACAGTTCCCTCAAAACTTCACAGTACGACTGCCTGTTGACAGTCTGACTAGGTGGAACAAAACTCCTTATGCACTATTCCCCGAAGGTCAAAAAGAGGATTAGCATTGACTGCACGTTGCTGCAAACTTTTCGAGCTTTTTCCGGCCTCGGAGAAGGTAGCATTTTTCGTTGTGACGATTGCTGCTTCACTTCAGGGTCACAAACGTTGACCAGAGATTTGTCACCTGCAGAGGTTTTGTTGGTCAATACTGAGAAGGTGAGCAACAAACATTGCTGCAGTTCATATCGTGTTCTGGCTATTGAATGAAATGTACCATACAACATCACGAATTAGCTGCCTTAGGTCTCTGTGAATCTCATCACTCGCTTTCACGATCATTTCTACTGTTGTACATCTCGAGACTCGACCACAACGTTCATTATCTTCCACAGACTCTCGGCCTCCTTCGAAGCTCTCGAGCCACTCAAATGTTTTTGCTTGACTCGGTGCACTCTGACCGAATGCCTCTGTCGGGATGCTGTGAGCTCCGGCTGCAGTTTTCTTCAGCTTGAAACAAAATTTGACACAAATCAGTTGCTCCTTCACTTTATCTGTTTCACAATTCTCAGAAGCACTGAAACACATGCAGACATACACACCACCACCCCGTAACTGCGTGCACCAAAGATGACGCAACTTCGTGCCGCAGTAACCGAAATGTGTACCTCGGGACATCTAGTGACAGAATGTCGTACTGCTACTGGTTTGACTGGTGCAATGAAATTCTCAAATATTTTGGGTAGTACCTCATATCGATAATACTCTGTCTCACCAAAAATTCCTAAAAACAGTTTGCACAATTTTCTGTTCACTAGCATGGAAATGAAGATTAATCAGGACTCGGGTGCAGTTTAAAGAGACATCATGGAAAATTTAATTAATAAAAGCGGAGACAGGATTGTAGAGGGGCAAAATGTATAGTGCTGCCAATAGACAAATATGAAAGTGACAACATTATCACAACTTTCAGAACTTTGTTCCTTGCTCGGTGAAGAAGGGCAATAAGTTGAGAAAGGTTGAAAAGGTAGGACAAGGGTGAGCAGAGATGAAGGGGGGACAATTATTTGTTCAGTTGCTGATATTTTCTGCAGCCTGCTTGTTAGCGTTCGTGGTTACTATTGGGAGGACCCGCAGTTTGATAACTGTCGCTGTCTAAGATGTATACAAAGTAAGAATTAATGAGTAACCACTCCAGTCACTAAAAGTCACTAAAAACTCTTTGTTTTAGTCCATGACCAGATTTGTCTTCAATATTGGTGCCATTTTTTAGTGGATATGTAAATTCTGCTGTTGTGAGAAAAAACTGATCAGTATAAAATCCAAAACTGGTTCTGAACTAAAGAACATCATTTGAGCAGCTGGAGTGGTTATTCATTAATTCAGTATGCAGTGGCAGAGCAGAAGTGCATTTCAAACAGAGAGAAACTCATAATAAAATGCTAAGATCTGGCACTTATTTTTGTCGACGTTTTGTAGTGAAATTGGGGAATTGTTGTCCCCCCCCCCCTTTTTTTTAGGTAGCTCTCCGTGTTAGTCTGTAGTGTGCGAGCCGTATTTGTGTATTGGTCTCCCTCTGCAATTTTTACCCGTCACACGCTTCCCTCCATTACAAACTTGGCAATTCCTGGTAAGTTTAATTTATTTCTAGTTTGGTTCAGTACCACTTAGTTAGTTGTTTAACCTGTTCCCTGTTCGTATAACATTCCTGCGCCATTCTTCTATAGCACAACATTTTGAAAGCTTGTATTCTCTCGTCATCTGAAATGCTTACCGTCCACATTTCACTTTTGTGCAGTGGTACACTCCAGGCCGGTGGTAGTCAGACTGCAGCCTGAATCGAGTGTTTATGCAGCCCACTGTTCTCGTCTGTGTTTTATAATAATATCTATCTAGCAGCTAACAGCTGAATCCAAGAATACCAGCTAATATTAAGAGCTTCTTAAAGGGGATGGGATGTCAAACGGGCTGACTTGGAGCAGGAGAGGCACCACAGGACGTTTTAATTTCCACTGTGTATAATTTTACAAGTAAATTCATAAAAGGAGTCAGGATTCACACTCATAACAGTGTAACTTCAAAAACATAACAAAATATTTTTTTTTTTTTTTACATGTGACATTTCATTATTTTTCGACTTACTGTAGGCTGCATTTGTTGCTATAGGTACACTTTTCTTCATAAGTAAGAGATATTTTTTGATGAATTTTGCACAGCATACAAACCCTATTTACTGGTGTATGAAACTCTAGAATTTATGTAATTTATGAAAAAATGAATGAGCTGTTACACTTTAAACTTTATGTTTAGAAAAAACACTAACTTTGTAGTTGATTATCTCAATTTTTACAACAGTTTTGAATAGATTTGGAAAATTCTACAGTTTCGTTCACCTGTGTGTATGATCTGTATCCTGTGCAAAATTCATCGTAGAATCTCTCTTACTTATGAAGAAAAGTGTACCTATAGCAACAAATGCAGCCAGTACTAAGTGAAAAAATGATGAAATTTCACAAGTAAAAAGAATTGTTTTGTTATGTTTTTGAAGTTCCAATGCCATGATTGTGAATCCTGAATGCTTCCTGCTCATGCTGAGAAAGTTTTATGAATTTACTCGTAAAAGTATAGACAGTGAAATTTAAAATGTCCCATGGTGCCTCTCCTGCTCCAAGTCAGCTCATTTGGCGTCCTACCCCCGTTGAGAGTAGCTTTCCTGCCGAGTAACAAACAAAAATACTTAGAGAGACAGTAATATTTTAAGACGCACTTAATTATAATTAATGTTGGTGATGTCAGCCATAGTTCAAAGTAAAGTTGGCCGCTTACCTGAGGGGCAGAAGAGTCATTAGTTCTGCACTGCAGGGTCAGACGATGTAAGAGGGGGAATATTTTGTTGTTTCTCTTCCACTGCTGTCAATTTGTGTGTGTGAACGACTCGTACTGATTGCCTGCTGTAATATAAATTTTGACACAGAAGCAATGCGGATTCATAAGTGCACATTACAAAGACAGTTATCTTCAAATGGGATACACAAAATTAAATTAAGACTGCCGTAATACAATGCAGAAAGTAGAAGAAAAGTGAAATTCAAAACATTTACTAAGCATCTGTGATTGTGTCTCGTATTACCTAATACATTTAAACACAAGCACACTTACTGTTATTAATCAGTGTTGGTCGAAATTCGACAGTTTTGGATCAAACTTTGCTGCTACATGTTTCCTGCCCAAATCATCTGAAAAAATTGCTTAGCGTGAGCTGAAAGATGTGCCGACATCATCAGAACCTCTCTGATGGTGATTCGGCGATTTTCCAGAACTGTTTACTTTACTTCTTCCACATTTTCGTCAGTAATTGATGTGCTAGGGCATCCAGGATTGTCGTCATCTTCAACGTCTTGCCCCTCCTCAAAACGTTCGTACCTCTGGTAAACTCTTGTCTTACTTGCAGTACATTCTCCAAAAATCACAGTAGACATTAAAATTGTGGTGCTGGACTTTATTCCATTTTTCAAGCAAAATTTAATGCAAATTCATTGATCCATCTTTTTCCAAGTAAAAATTCACCGAGCACTCAAAAACATGTATAACCGTTTTCTACTGTCAACTGTAAACTAAATATTGAAAACAATTGATAATGCAAACATATGTCAGGAACATGTGTCACAACAAGATTAAAAAAATAAAATAATGGGAGTCTTATATAAAAAACAGGCAAAATTAAAAAATTCTCATTTCTTCTCAATCACACATCGTATTCAGCCTTCCCGTATTTGCTCTGTACCAGCTTGCCATCTTAGCTCTTGGTGCTAACACAGGTGCACCTTTTTCCTTCAAAGATGTTTTTGATCTTGGTACAGCTGGTATTTGTCATTCCTGTACTCGTACAGGCTTCTAAAGCCTTGCATTTCTCCTTAGTTATTAGGACTCTCTGTCAGTCTCATTGTTTAGATATCGGTATTGCCTTTTTTTTTCCTTCCTCTGCTATATTTTTGTGTTGACTCCTTTCATTAATTAAATTGAGCATCTCGTGTGTGCGATGCCCTTAGCATCTCGTATCTGAAAGCTACCCTTTTGTTTTAATTGCATTCATTCACTCAGTGTCGGCAAATTGTTGCCTATTTCTCCTCTTAACACTATAAGAAAAAGCCAGATCGCTAATTAAACTGTAAAGATGACACGTTAAGTTGTAAACCGCACAATAAAAATACAATTAACATTAGCTCTCCCACAAAGCCTTCATCAGAAAAGGAGAGTAGAAGCAAAGGGAACGGATAGCATAATACAAGGGGGGAAAGAGAGAGCTCACAGTCTGGTGACGGGCATTCATCCCGGTGGACAACTGATCGGTAGGCACACCAATATAAAAAGCCGTGCAGTGGTTGCAGCAGAGCTACCGTGTGACGCGACTGCTTTCACGGGCGGCCGGGCCTTGCTGGGGTAGGATAGACCTGTGACGGGACGAATAGGAAGTGCTGGGTGGGTGGGTTAGGCAGGTTTGGCTCCTGGGACTTCCACAGGTATACGATACCTGTGCCGAGGGGTCGGGCTGGGATGTTGTGGAGGTCGGGTGGGCGACGTAACGCCACTTTAGGAGGTCTGGGACAGATCTCGAGCGGGATATCCCTCACCCCTTTATAGCCGGTTCTTGGGTGTGGTGGGAGGACTGGGGATGTGACGGAAAATGGTATGTTAAATCTGTTTGTAGAATAGGTCTGGGGGGATAGTGGCTGCCTGTGAAGGCCGTGGTAAGAACCTCAGCATACTGGGCAAGGGAGTTCTTGTCCCTGCAGATATGCCGTCCCCAGCTGACGAGGCTGTATGGGAGGGATTTGTTGGCATGAAAGGGATGATAACTGTCAAAATGTAGGTGTTATTGGTGGTCGGTGATTCTAATGTGGACAGAGGTGAGGATGGAGTGATCAGAGAGGAGAAGGTTCTAACAACCCTACCACAACAAAGGTCAAAATTTAATGATGATTGTGGTGTTGCTCACACTGCTAAATACTGCATTTTCAGTCAACAACAAAGTTATTATGTGACAGGTGTCATTAGAGCACATTTAATAAAGTCATTTCATGTAATAAAGAATAAACTAGGCACTCATCTTTTCGTGTTTCCCACACTGGTCTCGTTGTAAAATCATGGCTCAGTCGTCGAAAATGTAGGTGGTGGTGATTCCAAGCTCGGATGCAAAAAGGCCTAGGTTTTATTCTGCTATATTCAAAAGTTTTGTAAATGCGCTTCACAAACCATTCTTGAAGATTAAACCTTCCAAAGTTAGCACAATAGTGATGTAAAAAAAAAACAGCACTCCGAATTTAAGTTACACTTCCTTTTAATTGCTTTTATTGCAATATCACGTAACACACAAAACGTCACTTCACAATGCAAAACATACTTGAAAACATCTTCCTCACAGTCACTGTTAAAGTTCACATTTTATAAGCTGACTACAATATGCGTCTTTCCAACATGACGTCCAAGACTTGACTTTTTCAAGGTCCGACTCTCTAACAACAACTAACTAATAATCGCTTATGCGCCCAAAAATCAGAGTTACAAGTACGTCAAAGATCATAGTGACAAAAGAAAGAATACACATAAGAATAATATCATTGCAATATAAACATATCGATGTATCACAAATGAAATCAATTCCGAATGTTGTCTCAGAAATATGTTAAGTAGTTAACAGAAACACAGTAGAATATCGCTGGTATCGAGAGGTTGAGTTGAGGTGCCGTAATGGTTATGTAATTCAAGTACCATTACAACGTAAATGTCTATGAAAGTAGCATACTGGATTGGGGAGGACCAGCCGAAGTGTAAGGGAGAGGAGGTGTTGAGTGTCGTCGTAACTGCCGTCTGCTTCACGTCTGCTGTGCAGCGAGCTACCTTAATTGAAGTATTAACTGTATTTTTCTTACTTGTCACTTCTTCTTCCGTGTGTATTTGCTTTTAGGAAGCTTTAATTGTCGGGTGCTATTAATAGTGTTCCATAGATTTCGTGTTTGTGTTGAATACAGTCAGAGTCCCTTTAGTCAACCATAGTGCCAGTAGTGCTAGTGTTTGTTTTCAATACATTCCAGAGACAGGTAGTGCTATTTTCATTGTTTTTTACAAGAAGTGGCTAGCAACCACAGTTTAGTGAATAAACAGCCGCCTTTAGTGAATTAGCAGTCTAGTTCAAGGTTGATTAACTCTCTTCAGTAAATTGATTCCTTAGGATGGATAGGATGTGTGACTGCTGTGTACGGACGCAGGAGGAGCTGGCCACTGTTCGCGAACAGCTGAGCGTGTTGATGGCCGCGGTCAGCCGTCTTCAGGCTGCTGCCTCGGAGTGTAGCGGCAGTGGGGAGTCTGGCGCGTCACAAGGTACACCCCAGGTGTTACATGCTTCACCCACTCTCCCTGCTGTCGAGACATCTTCGCGGGTACCGGGCGCGGTTGGGCCACCCTCTCCCCAAGGGGAGTGGCGGGTTCAGCGGCGTTCGCGGCGCACGAGGCGGAGGGTCAATGTGGAGGCTGGCCGTGTGGCATCGCCCGCTCTGCCTGTGAGTGGACATGTGGCTGCTTCTTCAGCAAGGTCCGAGCAGGCACACGGGGGGAGGGGTTTATTAGTTATTCGGAGCTCCAACGTTAGGTGGGTGATGGAGCCCCTTAGGGAAATAGCGGGAAGGTCGGGGAAGAAGGCCAGTGTTCACTCTGTCTGCTTGCCGGGGGGTCTCATCCGAGATGTGGAGGAGGCCCTACCGGCGGCGATAGAGAGCACTGGGTGCACCCGACTGCAAATTGTTGCTCATGTCGGCACCAATGACTCCTGCCGTCTGGGTTCAGAGGTCATCCTCAGTTCGTACAGGCGGTCGGCGGAATTGGTGAAGGCGGAAAGCCTCGCTCGCGGGGTGGAATCAGAGCTAACTATTTGTAGTATCGTTCCCAGAACCGATCGCGGTGCTCTGGTTTGGAGCCGAGTGGAAGGCTTAAACCAGAGGCTCAGACGATTCTGCGGAGATCTGGGGTGCAAATTTCTCGACCTCTGCTATCGGGTGGAGAAATGTAGGGTCCCCCTGAATAGGTCAGGCGTGCACTACACGCCGGAAGCGGCTACAAGGGTAGCGGAGTACGTGTGGAGTGCACATGGGGGTTTTTTAGGTTAGAGAATCCCCTCCCTAGGCCTGACAAGACGCCTCCTGAGACACGGCAAGGTAGGAGTAGGCAAAATGCAACAGGGAATAAATATTAATGTGCTAATAGTAAACTGCAGGAGCATCTATAGAAAGGTCCCAGAACTGCTCTCATTAATAAACGGTCACAACGCCCATATAGTACTAGGGACAGAAAGTTGGCTGAAGCAAGACGTAAACAGTAATTAAATCCTAAACTCAGATTGGAATGTATACCACAGAGACAGGCTTGACAGTGAAGGGGGAGGCGTGTTTATAGCGATAAGAAATGCAATAGTATCGAAGGAAATTGACGGAGATCCGAAATGTGAAATGATTTGGGTGAAGGTCGCGGTTAAAGCAGGCTCAGACATGGTAATTGGATGTCTCTATAGGCCCCCTGGCTCAGCAGCTGTTGTGGCTGAGCACCTGAAGGATAATTTGGAAAATATTTCGAGTAGATTTCCCCACCATGTTATAGTTCTGGGTGGAGATTTTAATTTGCTGGATATAGACTGGGAGACTCAAACGTTCATAACGGGTGGCAGGGACAAAGAATCCAGTGCTTTATCTGAAAACTACCTTGAGCAGTTAAACAGAGAACCGACTCGTGGCGATAACATATTAGACCTTCTGGTGACAAACAGACCCGAACTATTTGAAAAAGTTAACGCAGAAGAGGGAATCAGCGATCATAAAGCGCTTACGGCATCGATGATTTCAGCCGTAAATAGGAATATTAAAAAGGGTAGGAAGATTTTTCTGTTTAGAAAAAGTGACAAAAAGCAAATTTCAGAGTACCTGTTGGCTCAACACAAAAGTTTTGTCTCAAGTACAGATAGTGTTGAGGATCAGTGGACAAAGTTCAAAACCGTCGTACATTATGCGATAGATGAGTATGTGCCAAGCAAGATCGTAAGAGATGGAAAAGAGCCACCGTGGTACAACAACCGAGTTAGAAAACTGCTGCGGAAGCAAAGGGAACTTCACAGCAAACATAAACATAGCCAAAGCCTTGCAGACAAACAAAAATTACGCGAAGCGAAATGTAGTGTGAGGAGGGCTATGCGAGAGGCGTTCAATGAATTCGAAAGTAAAGTTTTATGTACTGACTTGGCAGAAAATCCTAAGAAATTTTGGTCTTATGTCAAAGCGGTAGGTGGATCAAAACAGACGCTCTGTGACCAAAATGATACTGAAACAGAGGATGACAGACTAAAGGCCGAAATACTAAATGTCTTTTTCCAAAGTTGTTTCACAGAGGAAGATTGCACTGTAGTTCCTTCTCTAGATTGTCGCACAGATGACAAAATGGTAGATATCGAAATAGACGACAGAGGGATAGAGAAACAATTAAAATCGCTCAAAAGAGGAAAGGCCTCTGGACCTGATGGGATACCAGTTCAATTTTACACAGAGTACGCGAATGAACTTGCCCCCCTTCTTGCAGCGGTGTACCATAGGTCTCTAGAAGAGCGTAGCGTTCCAAAGGATTGGAAAAGGGCACAGGTCATCCCCGTTTTTAAGAAGGGACGTCTAACAGATGTGCAGAACTATAGACCTATATCTCTAACGTTGATCAGTTGTAGAATTTTGGAACACGTATTGTGTTCGAGTATAATGACTTTTCTGGAGACTAGAAATCTACTCTGTAGGAATCAGCATGGGTTTCGAAAAAGACGGTCATGTGAAACCCAGCTCGCGCTATTCGTCCACGAGACTCAGAGGGTCATAGACATGGGTTCCCAGGTAGATGCCGTGTTTCTTGACTTCCGCAAGGCGTTCGATACAGTTCCCCACAGTCGTTTAAGTAAGAGCATATGGACTATCAGACCAATTGTGTGATTGGATTGCGGAGTTCCTAGATAACAGGACGCAGCATGTCATTCTCAATGGAGAGAAGTCTTCCGAAGTAAGAGTGATTTCAGGTGTGCCGCAGGGGAGTGTCATAGGACCTTTGCTATTCACAATATACATAAATGACCTGGTGGATGACATCGGAAGTTCACTGAGGCTTTTTGCAGATGATGCTGTGGTGTATTGAGAGGTTGTAACAATTGAAAATTGTACTGAAATGCAGGAGGATCTGCAGCGAATTGACGCATGGTGCAGGGAATGGCGATTGAATCTCAGTGTAGACAAGTGTAATGTGCTGCGAATACACAGAAAGATAGATCCTTTATCATTTAGCTACAAAATAGCAGGTCAGCAACGGGAAGCAGTTAATACCATAAATTATCTGGGAGTACGCATTAGGAGTGATTAAAAATGGAATGATCATATAAAGTTGATCGTCGGTAAAGCAGATGCCAGACTGAGATTCATTGGAAGAATCCTAAGGAAATGCAATCCGAAAACCAAGGAAGTAGGTTAAAGTACGCGTGTTCGCCCACTGCTTGAATACTGCTCAGCAGTGTGGGATCCACACCAGATAGGGTTGATAGAAGATATAGAGAAGATCCAACGGAGAGCAGCGCGCTTCGTTACAGGATCATTTAGTAAACGCGAAAGCGTTACGGAGATGATAGATAAACTCCAGTGGGAGACTCTGCAGGAGAGACGCTCAGTAGCTCGGTACGGGCTTTTGTCAAAGTTTCGAGAACGTACCTTCACCGAAGAGTCAAGCAGTATATTGCTCCCTCCTACGTATATCTCGCGAAGAGACCATGAGGATAAAATGAGAGAGATTAGAGCCCACACAGAGGCATACCGACAATCCTTCTTTCCACGAACAATACGAGACTGGAATAGAAGGGAGAACCGATAGAGGTACTCAAGGTACCCTCCGCCACACACCGTCAGGTGGCTTGCGGAGTATGGATGTAGATGTAGATGTAGATGTAGATAGATGTGAACCATTGAGGATAGGGTATCTCGACCCAGAGTCCAGATAGTGAAGATATCTTCAACAAACGTGAACCAGACGAGGGATTCGGCATTTTGGGAGGCGAGGAAGGTCTCCTCTAGACGGCCTATGAGCGGATTGCCATAGTAGGGTGCCGTGTCGGTGCGTGTGGCTGTGCCACAGATTTGTTTGTATACATCCCCTTCAAAGTAGAGGTAGTAAGGTGTATGAGGAATGAGGTAGGGGGTTTGGAGTGTAGGTGGTGCCAACAGTGACGAGTAGGGATCCCGGAGGTAAAGGGGTGGCAACGGTGGAGAATTTGTGGACGAACTGGTTCGTTTCTTTGATATGGGAGGCTAGAGGTATTGGTCAGTGAGGGCCAAAATTCGTTCATTGTGCCTGCCTGCAACTCGGTGAGTCATCTTTGTGGTAGGTCTCGAGCGTTGTATTGGTGAGATTCTTACCTGGAGTTTCAGTTGTTTCAATTCCCCCTCGGAAACTCTATACGACCTCTGGTTCCTTCAGTTTATTCAGGTGCCTTCTTAAGTTGCTACCTTACAGGTCTTTCTTCAGTTTTAAATAGCCGAATAAGTTCGAGCTAAGAAAACATCAGCCTGACACGAAGGCTTTTAGCATTTCATATTAGTAGTTAAGCTGGTAAACCCCGTTCTGAATTTTCCATTTGCCGCACAGTCAGATCTTTTTGTTTTCTTATTAAAGAATTACCAGGAAACTCCTGATCTTTAAAGAATTGAACTGTCACATATTAAATAAATTCAAATATCTGATTAATGAGTTAATGTGCTAATCATTTTACATTCGGTGTGTAAGTAGAAGATATTTAGAGAAATTATGTTTAAGCTAGTCGTAAGGCACTAACTCCTCTCATTCTCCAATACTGCACGAACACAGTCGGGGCAATTTGCGTGCCGTGAACTACACTGCCTCGAGACACACGTACACTTCGTAGCTGTAATACTTGTCTTACTGTGTTAAACCTTCGACCTGCCAGGATAGCCGAGAGCGCTAATGCGCCGCTTCCCGGACTCGGGTAGGGGCTCCGGTCCTAATTCGAATCTGCCCGGCAGATTACCGAAGAGGGCCGGTATGCCGGCCGACCTGGATGTGCTTTTTAGGCAGTTTTCCACATCCCTCTAGGTGAATACCGGGCCAGTCTCCACGGTCCGCCTCAGTTACACAACTCGCAGACATCTGAACACGTTCGTACTGTTTCACGGATTACTCTAGACGCAGACAGCTGGGGTACACTAATTCCACCCCGGGTGGTACGGGGTGGTGACAGGAAGGGCGTCCGGCCACCCCTTAACATGAACCGTGCCAAATCCGACCCTAACTGTGCCGACCGTGGGTCAGAGGCACGAGCAAAAGAAGACGACACTCTTAAGCCTTCAGTGTTAGACTATTCCTTTTAATGAGTGGATCATGACAGCATTTAATTGTTTTTAATTCTGTCAAGTATTACATAGAATATTGAAAATCAATGTTTTGTGTCTCATGGAAGGTGTTAGAAGGGCAACCTCCTACTACCGGGTTCAGTACCTAGTGACATAGATTATGTTGAGATTTCTGTCAGTTTATATAATTTTGTATTTACTCAGTTTATATAATTTTGTATTTACTCCTTTCATTAATGAAGTCCAGTATCTTATGTGTTATCCATAGATATCTACTGGGCCTTTATTTAGCAACCAGTTGTAAAGGGGAAGATCCCCTTTATGTGTGTTTTTTACATTAGTTAGGTTTGATAAAAGAAAATTGTCAGAAAACGCAGCAATGTTTTCAGTTTAGTTTTATGTGCTCACCAACCACTCAACATTGCAGCTATATAGTGAGTTGCCTTCATTGATTTGTACAAGATATTTCATCAATTAATAATGAAGGAGACCTTTCAGGTGGTAGAGTGAGTCAAGTTAGACATTCGTAGGCAGGAGCGACCGTCGGTGGCGACTTCTGTGAAGTTCGCAGTGGATTTGGGAGGCACTTCTATAAATTGTTTGGACATTACATCAGTGGCACACTTATTTAGTACTTACAGAAAAAACATAGCTACAGATATGATAATCCCTGCAAGCTCCCAGAATTCAGTGTGTCACAGATAGGTGGCTTTCCATTCCGTGGTGCACGACTCCCAGTTAGTTCCCTTATCTCAATCTGTGTTTCAAATTACAGAATATCAAACTTCACACTTTCGGTAATGTGTGTAGTTCTGACCTGATTGATAATGTTCTGTGGATAAAGAAAACACATCAGATTACACCACTTCTGTGTACTGGCCAACAGGAGCTAGCCAATAATTGCAAGAACGTGTGCAGCTTCTCATATGTTGGCAGAATTTCAGATAGCCTCACAACTACAGACCTGCAGTCTACGATAAGAGCACAATTAAATTATTATTCATTAGTAAAGATACGGTGAAACCCTTTGTACAGAGTGGGTCATCTGAAAGCACCAGCAAGTGCTGTGGTGTAGTATTACAGCCAGGCAGAGCTGTGGCAGCCAGGTTATCTCAAGCTGGACAGTTAGGAAGACAGACTCGAGCTTTGTGAAACATCTTGCAGCACAAAATAAACCGTAGAATTTACTTTGAGAAAAAAAGTGTCACACACTGTTAAGAAAAGCACAAGCTGACCTCTCCGTTTTAAATGACCAACCACAATTTCTTTTTCCCCCTGTGTTAATTTCAGTTTCAGCTATCCAAATAATAGATTGCAGTTGTAAATTCAACTTTATTTTTCAGCTGTTGTGTTAAATGTAAGACATGCCTTTGCAAATATTAGCTACCTCATTATTTTTTTGTGTCTTACGTATGTAATATCTGTGTAAGTCGTATTTCATTGTATCGGTGTTCTGTTGTCACCAGATGATGGCCAAAGGAGCTGAAAGCCAGTTTGTATAATATTTGCAGAGTATTGGGGAAGTGATTTCTGTTTAACATCATTGTTGCCATGTTCTGTCAAGCACCTACGGGTTATTTTTGACTGGAATGTTTGCTGTATTTGAACTTTAGTGATATGATTGTCTCTATTGAGAAGCAGTACAGTTTTACCACTTGAGAGCAGAAGGTTTTCGTAATTTAAAATCTTTCTCGATATTATTTGATAATTAAAAAAGTCTACAGAAAGTTTATTTTGACGTTTTGTGGGCATTCGTAGCTGTGTGACTTATACGTGGCAACAGTACAGATAGAAGTGTCAAGTTACTTGGCATAGAACAAGAACAATAACTCTTTTTCACACATTAGTGTGAGACTTCCACGGGGGTCGAAATATGTCGACAGGTTTTGTTCTCCGGTTGCCGTACTGCAGAGTGTCGACACTGTACGCTGAGGTGACAAGACGTGAGGTACCTCCTAATATCGTGTCAGACCTCCTTTATCCGGTCCACCTAACTCCCTGTGGTGTAAGGGGCTAGAATGGACCCGCAACCCTTCCTCGCCTGTCATAAGAGGTGACTAATAGAAATCTTTCGTATTATTTTTTTACCTTAGTCTTGTGACTGTTTTTGGACTTTAGAAGCTTTTTGCATTTTCACTTTTTTTCATTGTAATGCCTTTTTCCCCTCACATTTTTTGGCTATTTAAATTCTGGTCCCCTTTTTGGGCTTGACATCCACTTTCCAAATTGTACCGAAGTGCGGGTTATTTGGGGAAGGACACCCTACTCGGTGCACTACCTCTCCACTCTGGACTGTTGCCTTTTGCACCTACCAATCGATCGGATCTACCTCTGCACCCAAAATCGAGCACAGTAGCCGACCCGTCACGGTGGGGTCGTCACGTACCCTCTCGGTGGTAGGCGAGGCGGGGACCGCACTGCCGATACCTCAGCTGTGATCTCCCTGTATCGACCGAGGAGTAGGGCCCTGTCCACTTCGGGGTACCGGGACTCTGGGCAACGGCTACTCTGCCGGGTGGCCTTTGCCTCGGCAGGGTGGTGCCCACAGAGAGAGCTTCAGGTCGGAGTGAGTGGCATTGGGGCAGACGATCCGCAATGAAACGGATCAAATGTAATGGTGGCTGTGTCAAACGGCTGTCTCATCAGTAAGGAACAGTGATTTTAATGCAGATGTTTACAATCCTCTGGCATTTCCATTAATGGATGGTGTATTGAATGTGTTCGTGGTGTCAGCATTAAAGTGATTGCACACTTACTGGCGCAATGAATGTGACCCTCAGTTGTCTAATGTTAAACTACGGCTATCGGTGAGAGGAGGAGAACTTTTGTTCCCTTAGGAGTTATTCTCATAATGGTGGCTCAGTATTCTGTTGTAAGTTGCTTCCTGAAAAAATTTTGATAACGTGAGGGAGAGGGAGGTTATTCTGTAGTTAGAGACGAGTTGCGTATCGCCACTTACGTATGTGAGACGGAAAGCAAAAAGGGAACCTCTTGTCAGAGATGTAAAATTTTCGGGACGAGCATAAATATTCGATAATGTCAGTAGTAATTTACTTCGTTCTGTGCACACACGTAGCAATTTGAAAGTTGTTTGAACCTACAGAGTCAGTAATATCATTAAAATAAAAAAATGTCAGTCTTCTAAAAAGGGATCACTTGTCGTTATGAGGAAATAACAATGGTGTAACAATAGCTACCTTTTGTACCTGTCACAGCTGCATATGAAATGCTTCACAAAATAGCATCTTCCAGATTTTATAGATATTTTTAAGGTTCTGAGAGCAGCTCTTTATTTTTTTGAATAGGATAATGCCAAACAAACAAGTGGTCCCTTTCTATATGAGAGCTATAAATGCTTACAAATGTGACTTACTTGCAGTTGGCAGCCCTAATATACCAGCTGACAGCTGACATTACTGTGCACAAACACCTACACTTACAACACACGTTAAGCCTACTGCTGTTGCTGTTGCTGTTAAAATGAAAAAATTGAAATTTTTGTGATAATGCATGATTGGTTAAATGTCTTGAGGATAGAAGTGGTAATGAAGAACCTCCTCATTGAGTCCATTCTTAGCTACAAAGGTAGTACATTGCAAAACGGTCATTGATGGAAATGAATTTGGCCTCACAACTTTCCCCAAAAAAATGGACCCATTTGGTTTCCTGCTGTAATAATTCAAGCAGGGATGGCAAAGCAACGAAAAGATTATATTTTTAAAAAGACATAAGAATGAATTGCAAAGAGGAATAAAAAGACATTCTGTGTCTTGAAGTAGAACCAGAACCACTCACGCAATGAAGATCCTGAGGAAGCAGCTTACCAGCTGGGTGTTCCAGAACCAAAGAATAGGCAAAAATGCTGTTTGTGAATGATCTTGAAACCACGCACACACGCATTTTACAACTAGAAAATCAAATTCTTTGGCCATTGTAAAGTATGGGATCTCGGTGATCTATTTTTTTGGGATTTTGTTAATTCAAAATTTCATGTTATTTTGAGTCCATTAATGACTTCAAAATCAAAATTTTGTCTAAAGGATCCCTGCCGTAACACAGAGAAAAGAAAAAATAAATAAATAAATAAATAAATAAAGGCTGTACAGGGTACACTACTTTTTCTCAATTTGAGACCAGTTTATTTTTTTAAATTTTGAACACTATAATGTGCTACTTGTCTGAAGAGGTTAACCACTTAATGTGTAATGTTAACTTTAACAAGTCCGTGCCATTTGACAAAGAACATTTTGAGAGTAATACACACACCAAAAATGTTTAGCATCACCCCGGTTACCAGAACTCTTCAAAATAGATGTTGAATGTGGGTACTGTATCACAGACACAGTCCCTTTCACTGTTCAGAGATGTCACTAAACCTGCCCAAAGATAAACGACTATGCACAAGCAGCGCCTATTAAGCTGACTGCGTCTGACAGCCGATCAGTTCCAGTCATTCCACCAGGAAGGAGGTACACAGCTCATGTTGTCTGTAGTTCAACTGTGCCTAGACGGTCAATACTGTAGGTAGATCACGTTCGCATTGTTACTTTGTCCCAGGAAGAGTTCTCAACAAGGGAAATGTCCAGGCGTCTCGGAGTGAACCGAAGTGATGTTGTTCGGACATGGAGGAGATACAGAGAGACAGGAACTGTCGATGACATACTTCACTGGCTGCTGTGGCCGAGCAGTTCTAGGCACTTCAGTCCGGAACCACGCTGCTGCTGCGGTCGCAGGTTCGAATCCTGCCTCGGGCATGAATGTGTGGATGTCCTTAGGTTACTTACATTGAAGTAGTTCTAAGTCTTAGGGACTGATGACCTCAGATGCTAAGTCCCATAGTGCTTGGAGCCATTTGAACCCTTTGACATGTTTTGCTCAGGCTGCCCGAGGACTACCACTACAGTGGATGACCATTACCTTCAGATTATGGCTCAGATGAACCCTGGCAGCAACGCCACCATGTTGAATAATGCTTTTTGTGCAGCCACGGGACGTCATGTTACGGCTCAAACTGTGCGCAATAGGCTGCATGATGGGCAGTTTCACTCCCGACATCCGTGGCAAGGTCCATATTTGCAACCACGACACTGTGCAGCGCAGTTCAGATGGGCCCAACAACGTGCTGAACGGACTGCTCAGGATTGGCGTCACGTTCTCTTCACCGACGAGTGTCGCGTATGCCTTCAACCAAAAAAACGTCAGAGACGTGTTTGGAGGCAACCCGGTCAGGTTGAATGCCTCAGACACAGTGTCCAGCGAGTGCAGCAAGGTGGAGATTCCGTGCTGTTTTGGGGTGGCATTATGAGGAGCCGACATATGCCGCTGGTGGTCGCAGAAGGTGCAGTAACGGCTGTACGATATGAGAACGCCATCCTCCGACTGATAGTGCAACTGTATTGGCAGCATATTGGCGAGGCATTCGACTTGGTGGACAACAATTCATGCCCCCTTCGTGCACATCTTGCAGATGGCTTGCTTCAGGATAATGACATCACTCCACTGGAGTGGCCAGCATGTTCTTCAGATATGAACCCTGTCTAATATTCCTGGGATAGATCGAAAAGGACTGTTTATGGACAACGTGACCCAACAGCCACTCTGAGGGATCTATGCCAAATCTTCGTTGAGGAGTGGGACAATCTGGACCGACAGTGCCTTGATGAACTTGTGGATAGTATGATATGACGAATACAGGCATGCATCAATACAAGAGGACGTGCTACTGGGTATTAGAGGTACCTACGTGTACAGCAATCTGAACCATCACCTCTGACGGTCTCACTGTATGGTGGTACAATGTGCAGTGTGTGGTTTTCAACAGCAGTAAAAAGGGCGGAAATGATGTTTATGTTGATCTCTGTTCCAATTTTCTGTACAAGTTCCGGATCTCTCAGAACTGAGGTGATGCGGAACTTTCTTTGATATGTATATTTCATCACCAATGTTCAGCCTGTCATAAGTCACTCAAATTTATTAACAGAAATCTTGTTTGTATAAAATTGTTCAGAATTTAATTCTGAACATAAAAATCACAACAGCTAAAAATCCAGTATTTTTGACAAGGGTTTCCTTTCAGCTTTCCATCTTATTATTTATTGGCTTAACTACTGCAAGCTTTGGTCCTGCAGCACATAATCCTCAACTCGTTGATTGATTACAGAAGTAACTCGAGGGAGGCACTACTAAGTCAGGATAAGATTTTAGTAATTTGGTTGAGATACCACTGTAACCAGAAGTGTTACTATGTTTTAGTGACTGATGATTTTCGTGTTCTTTGTAAGATGCAAATTAGTAAAACTGGTGTCTGGTGGTGGAATACGCATTAGTTGCCTGCCTGTCCAAGTAAGTTTATCAGATCTGCTTTTGAGGGACCAGTTTGTGACCCTGTATTTTCAGCAACTTTTCGAAGAATTCATTGAATTTATTGCTCGACGATTTGAATTTTTGTAGCATCTGTCTCGCTACTACTGTAATTGGGAAGTTCAATATCATTGTCCGTGCAGAGTTTGTTTTGTGCCTACTAATGCTCTAGGTAGTCCTTGCCGTGTTCCTAAAGTCTCTGTTCGTAGTGTATTCTTAAGTCTGGGATCGAAATATCTTATACGAGAAAGACCGAGCTTTATTTAATTCAAAAGGGAAGAACCTACCACTATGTGGCTGCCTCCTCCTATGTTAACAGCAACCAAGTTGAAATGTTTGGTCAGCATACCATTCAATACGGAGAGAATTAGTGGGTGCTACATTACTGATTAATGTGACAGTTGTAATGAAACTTTCACTAAATTGACACACAGTTCTTTCACAGGACTGCACTGTTCTCACAGTGTTATTTGTACGTCAATTTTGATCAGTTTTGCAACAAATTATTCCCGCCAACCAATTGTCTGCCCGTGTGAAGTCACCGGTTCTGTTCACGTGACGTGGCAGATATCCCTAGATGTGAACCTAAATTACACACGATTTGGGTTTACTCGCTACATTCTGAGAACTGTCTGTGCTATTTCGAGGTACGTGTATGCTCGTCAGTAAGTACTTCTGTACACAAATTTCAACCTATTAACATCATATTTTGCTCCATGGCTTTGGTGAGTGAACCAGCCAGTAATGGATTCTAAAAGTAAATTCTCCAACTGTCTAGTTTTTGGCTCCAGCTGCCACCGTTTGCATGCCAGGATGTGGGCAGTGCCGACACAACTGTTGATATTGTTGATAAGGTGTGTAATTGGATACACTATTACTAACTGAACTGCTACTGATTACAGGTCTCGAATACAATATTGTTATGCAACTTTGTCAAGTTCTAGTCACACTGTGGCATCGCCATTTTTTTTTTTAAACACCTTGAGTGTAAACTAATTTGTAAACTTTCTTGTCGTATTTGTAATTTGTGTGTTCCTACTTACACTTTCTGTTGTCTCGACTGTTTACTTTGAACATACGCAAGTATGTTCGTGTAGTTTCAATGATGTATCCATTACTTTCCAGTGCAGCAGTGGAACGGAGGGAAACTACTTCGACAGAGGAGGCTCCTGTCAGTTTGTCGCCAATTACAAAACGGAATGATCGACAGGAAATTGGTGCTCGGGCGAGGCAGTTAAAAGCTAAATTACAGATGCTGGTGAACTATGTAAATTCCTGTGAGTTGAGTGCGGAAACAATAGGCATCATAGACAAAGAAGTGGACCGTTGGTTATCACTAACTCACTTTTACGTCAGTAGGGAAGTTCCGCATTGTGCCAGCAGTGATGAGACGAAAGTGCAACGAATGCCTGATAAAGGAAATAGTACTGTTGGAAAACCAAACCTTGTTGAGAAGCCTAATGTTCCAGATTCACTGAGGCAAGTTGGCAGTGAAATGTTGACTACGCATGTCAATTTTGACCATTCTTACTGTAAGTATTAAGTTGACCGACCCTAAATTATTGGGTGCCCATCACAGTTGGTTGGCGTTGTGCGGAAACACGCCATGCAAAAACAGATTAATTCAGTGGACGTGGTAGCTCTGTTGTGATAAGGAAATCTGTGTGTATTTAATAAAGAAAATTATTTGTTATGTGCCTGTGTCTGTTGATTCCTTTATCCTATTACATATAATTAACAAGCTTATTTTAATGTCACTTGGATTTAGCACATTCTTGTCATTTTTAATAACTTTGCTACCTTCTGTACTTCATTATAGATAACTGCATCATCTGCAAGACATCTGAGGTTACTATTGATATTGTCTGAAAATAATCAGTATACGAGAGCTGATGCATAAGTAACACCATTTTTTTCTTCCTCGGTATTGCAGCTGAATTGTCAGAATCTGACGGTGATATAGTTTGAAGTTTGCACTCGAGGCTGTCTTTCATTTTCGCGTGTGGGTCTAGCGAGAGAAGCCCGAACTGTGAAGCAGACGTGGTGCATGTGTTACTGTCATCAACTTGTGAAGAGCAGCGAAGTGTAGTTCGATATTTGTGGGACGAAGGGCATAAACAAAATGAAATTCACAGGGACATGCCCGTTGTGCACGGGAAAGACCATAGCAATGTCTCTAGCTGGTGTGCGCTCTACTAAAAGGCCGTGTGAATCTTTGTGACTCTCCCGTAACGGGCGGCCGGTAACAGCTGCAACCCTGCAGAATGTCTGAGCCATTGAGGCAGCAATTTTGAACGACTGACATGTGCAACTGCAAAACTTATCACAGAAGTTCAAAATTTTTTTATGTTGCGGTGTAAGATATTGTTCGTGGTGCATTTAAATTTCGTAAAGTTAGTGCTCGTCGGGCCCCTAAGAAAGTGACAGACGACGATGAGGCCCGATGAATGACGACGAGCTCAGATCACATAATGCATTGCCCTGCAGAAGGGCACAACTTTGTGAAAGGAGTTGTCACTAGCAACAAATCGTGGGCGTACCACTACACATCTGAAATCGAACAGGCGTCTGTGGAGCAGAAACACGCTAGTTCTCCTGTACAAAAAAGATTCAGAGTGACTCGGTCTACTAGGAAAGTGCTTGTGATAGTGTTCTGGGATACACACGGTGTGTTATCGGTGGACTTCGCCGAACGCAGGACCAGTGCGAATGCTGCAGGCTAAGTAAAACTGTGGTTAAGTTGCGTCGTGCCCTTCGTGACAGACGCCACAGCATTAATGCTGACGGTGTCAAACTTCTTCGTGACAATGCTTGCCCCCATGTCGCTTCTCTTGTTCGTGAGAAAATAGCCAAATTTGGATGGGAGATGCTCCGGCATCCACCGTACAGTCCGGTCTTTTCACCGTCCGACTTGCTTCTGTTTGGTCCTGTGAAGAAATTCCTGACTGGCCAATGCTTTGCTACAGATCTGGAAGTGAAATCAGCAGTCCGCAGGTGACTATACTCCGACAAAATGGATTTCTGTGAACAAGACATATTGAAGCTGGTAGCATGATAGAGACACGTATTTAGAATGTTGGTGACTGTGATGAAAAGTAGGTAAAATATGTAAGTTTATTTATGATTTTTGGTTTTGTTACCTATTAAACATTTTGGTAATGAAACTGTTGTGCATTATTTTGCCATCTTCCCCCATCAAAATTAACGACAATGTTTCCAGCATATTTCCCATTTTTATGCCTGAAGTTACTTTACTTCTATCTATTAGTATTCATCCTAGATAACATACTGCTTCCTCCCTACTAGGAAGTCCAGTCAAAAATTTTGCTTGATACCCCTATAAGATGCTACTTTTGTGTATAAACAATGGTGTATTGCTAAGTCGGATGCTGTTTTGAAGTCAAGAACTACTATCATCTTTATTAATGCCTCGGTTCACAGTTTTTTGGATGCCACAAGAAAAAGGTATGAATTGGGTTTCGTATGACTTATATTTTTGGAATATGTGCTGGTTGACATGGAAAATGTTGTTCTGTTTGAGATGCCTCATTGAGTTTGAGCTCAAAATGTGTTGCAAGATCCTGCAACAGGTCAGTTCAAGGGTATCGGATGGTAGTGCGGCTTTTTTGCTTCTTGTAAACGTGTGTGACTTGCCCTTGCTTCGAACACGGGACACAATAGTTTGTTTGGAGTCTCTGTGGTGTATTATTATTAACATGGGAGGTAACACAGTTACAAATTCTGTATAGAACATGGCAGGGATTTGACCTGGCTGTGGAGTCTTACTTAATTTTGGCGCTTGTAGCCTTTTCTTAAGGTCACTGTCACTGATCTCTCACTTACCTTGCAGTGGTGCGAGAAGTAAATGTGGCCAAAAGGAGGTGCAATCCCACTCCCATGACATGTAACAGCAAAAGGAGAAGCAGTGTGAATCACATGCCAGACATAGTTGACACGAAGAACTGGAAAAAATGCAGAAAGCCAGGCTGCGAAGGAGGAACTAGAAATTCATGCCGAAAGTGCAAAGTTTTCTCGTGTCTGGTTCTGAATCGAAACAGTTTCACCAAATTTAACCGAGATAATTAAGTATGATTTGAACTGCAATTGCAGTACCAGTAGTTTGTAATGTAATTATTTTGTCATGCGAAAACATGTGTTCATGTTACATTGCGGTAATTTTGATGCTACTATTTAATGTGCTGGAAACGTGTGATATTTATATTTATGTTGATGTGTCTAGAAATGTAACTCTCAGTATTTCTGACCACGATCCATAAATTTATTACATGGAGAAAAAAAATTAAAATTTAATTTAATGTTTTACAGATACAAAACATATGTTTCAGACCCAAAGTCCAGTATGCTGTACCACCCATTCTGGAAAAAGGAATATTGGAAAACTTTTTTTTGTAGTTTTAAAATGTACCTTAGGTATATTTGGTTCCGTAAAGAGCACACTTTAAGTAACATTAAAGAAAAACACCTGAGCCTCAGGTAGTTAAATTCAGTCTCTAAATATGGGGTAAGACTCTACAACAGATAGGTGTCAAACTTATGGGACAGTAGTCGTGCTTTTTTGTTACCCTTCTTGTAAATGGGTGTGATGTGTCCTTTCTTCAGACCGTTAGGAACACTTTTTATTTAGTGTGTGTCTGGTATATATTTATTAAAATGGGAGGTGACTCAGCTGTGAATTCTGTATAAAATGTGACAGACAATTGATCAGGCTCATTGATCAGGCTCTGGAGTCTTGAGTGATCTGAGCTGTTTCTCTGTGTCACTGACACTGATTTGTCATTCACATTTGCAGTTTTGCAAGAAGTTCATCTGTATCTTCCTTTGCAAAGGAACAGTTGAAAACTGAGTTGTTTTCTAGTTTTGCTGTGGTACTCTGTTTCAGCAGCTTTGCAGTCCAAATGCCCCAGTACACGATCTAATGTAGAATGAAAGTGAAGTCGATAATAACTACCACCAGTTCAGTGACCTCTGTATAAAAATATTTTCTGTGGTAAATACAATTCTTATCACAAGCTTTGTTTCAGCATAGTCATTTGTAAACAATATAATCTAAAAAAAAAAAAAAAAAAAGGATAATGCACCACAATCAAAATTCTTGTGAATATGAGTGTATAGCGAATGAAATATCTATCCTGGAGCAGCATTTTATGAAGTATATTCAAAAGTATTGTTTAATCTATTGTGTAATTGTCTGTTGTTGCAATTTATTACAAATTTTGTTTCCTATTATTGTAGACTTCTATACCTTAGGTCTCAAGAGTGGGAACGGGGAGAGGGGGTAGGTAGTACACACACATATTAGTTTAGCATTGCACAATTCTGTTATCAGCCATGATTGTGTTATACAACAATATAATGATAATGTTAAAACTCACCGACAAAATGGATGGTAATTGAGCGTTGTGTTTCCGGGACACATTGCTAAATTTAATCAGTTGGTGGTGGTTTCTATTGTTGGTAGATGTTTGAACAACTGTCTCTTGTAGACAGAACAGTGTCGCATCAACTTCAGGACAACAGTGTTCTGTGCAATGTATTAAGAGTTTTATATTTCCTTACATATGTTGTTATGGTAGTGGTGTTGTTTAAATGTTGTTTTCATTTGAGTTTACTACACCAGCAGTTGGTATATGGCTGTGACGAGTGTATAGGGGTAACCCACTCAGGTAGACTGTATAAAAAGCAAGGTTATGGAAACGCACTATGCAAATTTCACAGTACGTACACGTAAGCAATACAGATTAGTCCGCACATTTATAAGCGTACGCCAATGCATTTAATACAAAATATTTCAGAAAAAAGACCAAACTTAGCTTACAGCATATTTATTGTACGATGTACTACATTTTAAAGCACTGCTGCTGTCGAGGTAGCCCCGGTGTACTGCCAATACCTTCAGATGAGGAGGGACGTACAAACTGGTGCGTTTCACGGTGCGACGTCAGAGTCCACTTTTTCCACAGTTCGAGCCTCTCCCTGCACCTGACGTCCCTCACACACTCTAAAATTCCCTGCTATGTTCCCTCGTTTACCGTCTCCCTGAGCATTACAGATTCCTGATTTTTTCCCCCTGCAATGGCACTGTCCATCTGACACCACCTCAGTCTTTGGCCAACTAGTGCACGCTTCCTTGTACGAGACCCTTTGCCACCCACTGCCACGACTGCACCTTTGTTTCAATGTCCGTCTCTAAAAGTTGTGCCAAGTTTCTAGCAAAATCACACCCCCTAGCACGGCAGCTGACACTCACAGTGAAACGAGGCCAACGACAGTTCACTGCCTGAACCTTCCACTAGGCGCTCGGTAGCCGCCGTGCGCTCCTCTGCCCGTTGAAGTGCTGTTTTGTAAGTTCAGTCTTTTTGTGAGCAGGTGGCGTGTTATATGTTGGTGGTTTGAGTGAGCTCTTAAAAGTGGCACATTGCCATAATGAGCTGATGAAGTGAAAATAAGTTACTGTGATAGTAACGCAGACAAGGTGTCAAATGGAATAGTCTTTTAATGGTGAAATAGTTCTCAGATTTCATGTCGAATGGTTCACTTGCTTCTATTCTGTATACGTTACATGTTTGGCGTTTTTCAAGCTGATATCAGATTGTTATGTATCACACTGGATACATCCTTGCTGTACAGAAACTCGTTAGAGACATTTTGTAAATATTCTGGAAGTCAGAATGTGTGTTGCAATTCTTTCATTGCAAGTAATATTCCATATTTCTATGGCTTTTCTCAACTGTAATGAATGCATCCAGTATCTCCTTCGTTGTTGAACATCTTTGAGTTGCTAAAGGTACAATGCATCACTGTCCTAGTCTGATGAAGGCATATTTGGAACTCGCCTCTAGCTAGACTGTTTTGCCCATCCCGGTGGCTCTGTGGTTATACCCTTTCTCGACCAGACATCCACGCTGTGACACAGCGTTTCTGTGGGCTCTGTGCCCGAGAGAAAGAGATAGAGACTTCCAAAGTAGCTATTTTTCTCCTAATACTTATTGTGATGTGTGTACTGTAAGACCTTCAGTACACACACCGTCAGATTATTTGACTTGTCGCTCTAACGAAGTAGGCGAGTGTCAGCAATATGTCTCGTGGTCTTATCGTGGCGTGTTTATCTTCTGCCGTTAGGTCAGACGATAGAAATGCCACTTGCACACTTAGACTAGCAGATTGACGGTGACCGACTTTAAACAGAACTTGATTAATTTTCACACACATTTATTAAAATAATAACAAGCATAAAAATTACTTAACTTGGTTCTGGATGCTATTTACAGTTGGCAATCTGAAGTTCCTTTGGTATTGGTACGTTAATCTTATTCTCACATATATCTCTGATACTTGACAAAAGTGTCTATACATTTATCCTCATGGCTACGTACAGGAATATGGTAATCTTATTAGGCGCAGACTGAAACTTGACTATAGTCTGGTACAGACAAATGTAGAACTCGTACAGACTGGTACAGACTAATGCAGACTGACTAATCAGAGGTCTATACACTCGTTTTAATACCTCGCCTGTTCATGTATCACTGCGCGAGTGTGATCCGCAAGGAGAACACGTTCTACATTAGCAGCAATCTCATTGGCTGCGTTGCATATTAATACGCGGATCGGCGGAAGCAGAATTTGGTCCGTCTCTAAGACAGCGCCATCTCGTAGTGCAGAGACGGACGAGCGCTGCGCCTGCGCTGTTGTGCTTAGCGGGGCGTGCTCTAGTGGGAAAGTTGTGTACTCGCTGACTACGCGGAACTATGTAAACAACACTTACACATAACAAATAATGTGCAGGGTGTGGCAAAGCTGTGAAACCACCCTTCTAAAAAAAAAAAAAAAAAACAGGTGGATAAACACAAATTTTTAGTCAAGTAATATAAGATGGAGGAGGACAAAACTGTGTGGCGCCATTTTGGATGCTGCCATGCTGCATGCAGCTCCTAATTTTCAGTGTAGAAAGGGGGTTGTGTGACCTACCAGACTGGTATAGAAGAAATGGTGTATTTCATTTGAGCATAGCTTAGTTCATTCTTTAGTTATTACGTGTGGCCACCTACGGCTGATCTCAGTTTCCTGCGAGATGTGGAAAGTACTACACTGTGGGTCCACTGTGAAGGGTGCCGACAACAGTTGTGTTGCTTCACCTGTAGCTGTTTGAGATCGTCCAACTTTGAGTTTGTGTACAAAAGAGACAGTTCCACAGAATTTTGAGACAGGCTGCATTGCCGACTGTGAGCAATCGGTGACCGTCCCGGGTGGAGTCGATTGAAATCCTCTGCAGTAACACGGGTACTCCTCTCTTCTGATATCGGGACAGTTCGGCCTGAGTTAATGCCGTCAACTTTCGTGCCTTATGTAAAGAAGAAATGTTAGTCGTAACTCGAGAATAAAGCGAGCCATGTTCTAATGAAAGGAATCATTGTTTTTCTTGTGTAAGTCTCCATTTGTTTCATGTGAAACATGATCGCCTTACCCTCTAAAAATTATGAGCCGCACCCAGTGTAGTGGCTATCGAAATGGCCACCGTGTCGGTAATGGCCACAGAGGTTTCCCCTGCTAGATTAGCACTAGTCACAATTTGTGTGTTTTACAAAAGTAGCCACAAGTGACCACTTCTACCTGTTAACGTACCACTTAAGTTTAACATCCCTGAAGGCTCTTGTCAATGATGGGTTACACGGAACACAGTTACGAATCAATGAGTAACACTGAACAGTAGATAAATGTGGACAGTCTGTGAACAAACTGCAGTCAGGGCCTTTTATCATGTGTTTCCTGTGTGGAGTTCAAGTTGGCCAACTATTACTGATGTAGGACTTCATTTTTATGATAATATGGTCCTTGCATTAATTTGAATAAGATATTCTTTTTATAAATCCAAAAAGTTTCAATTTATTTGTACTAAATTCCACAGATGGAACTACACGTCACACAAGAATTGGTTCATTCCGTCAGGAGAAGCGCATTCCAACTGCCTGGGACTCGTTACTGAAAATAATGGACATTCCTCATGCAGTAGCTCTGTGACGAGGAGCTACAGAGGCGAGGGACAGAAATGGTGCAACAGGCATTCAGATGCAACTTGTGCTCAGTCTTCTCGACTGAGCACTGCTTTGTGCACCACGTGTTGTAGTGATACATCCCATTCCTCGAATGAGAGGTATCACGTCCTTAAATATGTGTCAAAGAAAATATGTTTGTGACAGAAAGTATTCAGTAAGTGGTGAGCACCCAACTGTTGGGAGATGTTTTAAATTGTAGGGCTGATACCAGAGCTAACAATCCGGTGACTGTACGGAAGTGGGTAGCAATTGGACAACCGTACCTTCTGAGGTGAAAATAGGAGTTCCACGGACTGGGCAGTGTGGAAGAAAGACCTCCATTAAATCTAAGAATGTGAAATGTCAAAGATAATAAATGTATTGTAATTATCAAGTTGAGTATCGGATCTGTTATGTACGTAGTACAGAGAGACAGTATACGAGTGGTAGCTGTCCCCATTTATCATGTATCGGGTTGTAATTTTGAAGATAATATAAGAAGGTGAATTGAATATCACTTGTTATTTATGGGTTGGAGTGAATGAGAATGAGAAGTTAATTTTCATCAGCTGTATCTGCAGTCTGTAAGGAGGTGAGGTGTGAGGAAAGTTGGAGGAAGAAGGCACAGGGATTCAGGGCACAGATTAGCTGGACCCTGATTAATAGTACTTAATGGCAACAGAATATTTGATAAGCAACATTCATTGTATATAAAAGGAGTGTTCAGGGGTAACTTACTTAAGTGTTTGGCCAACCTGACACACTTCAGTGTTCACCCACATCACTGAGGTGGCCCCACCGTACCATGTGTGCCTGGCGGTGCAGAGAGGTGTTCTACGACGATTCGTCTCGTCAAGTGTTTGGCAGTTCGCGAAAGTAAGTGGCAGGTAGTAATGGCCTCGGAGCAGAGCAAAATATCTGAGCTTTCGGCTAACAAAGCCTTCATAGGAAACACACACACACACACACACACACACACACACACAAGCACGCGCGCGCGCGCGCACTCACATACACAAAGGCGCGTGCGCTCACGCGTGTGTTATTTCCGACAGGCTTCGGTGGCCAAAAGCTCACTTCATGACAGTCTTTTTGTTGTGCCTATCTGCGACCTAGCATCTCCACTATATGGTGAGTAGCAACTATCCTTTCCCTAATATTGTTACATTCCGACCTGGATTTTCTGTTGTTCTATTTTACTGTGCCTAACATTTTGTCTCCTACTGCTGGAGACATGGCCAGAAACTATAAGGAGTTACCAGTGAGAACAGCAGCCTGGAAATAAGGGAATCATGTGAAACTTCGACAATAGGAAAATGAGAACAAAGACAGCTAGAAGCCCTGGAGATAAAGGTGTTACAGAAAGATGGAGTATAAGAGTTACTGACAAAGAGGTGGTGAGAAGAATACGGGAAACCAGATCTATCTAGATGCTAGAGTGCAGTGGAAAACCATGTTGCAATGCTAGTAGGGAAATACACCAACAGAAGATGTTAGTGACTGTGAAACTTAAACTTACCTAGACATAAGACTGTAAGAAGAAGCAGTCGCATATAATAAGTAAAAGTAATTAGACAGCACCTTTATTAAAATATATGATAGTGCATAGGCTAAAAATTCAAAATTCTTGAAAATTGAGAAAGATCAAGGTCGAGAAATATAATAAAACAAATATGCCCTAAGAATAAAGGTTCCCTATAGGTTACAAATGGGTGTATATCAAATATGAGATATGATCAGAACAACTAAAAGCATGAAAATAATTAGAGTGCATAAATCGTAATAGCACATTGTACAAAATAGGGGGAAAAACTGGGATAAAAGTATGCAGTTTTATGACAGATATCATAAGGTCATAAAAGGATTTCTTCTTACTGACCAAACCATCATTCAGAAGCCCTCCATTACCACCAATGAAATGATAAATAACTGCTGGGCGATAGCCGCAGGAACTGGAACTGTCAACTCATAACTGGAACCAGCCTGGCATCAGCGTGTGGCATACTTAAGTCGTATGCTCAGAATACAAATAGCATTTTGTGAACTACCTGGTGGATGCATGAGATAGTTCTGGGTGTCGGCACTCTTTGTGGTGACAGACGTAACTATTTGTGGACGAGTCATCTATTTGAAGGTCTCGTAGCGGAAGCACAAAATGTGCCCCATCTAGGAGGCGACTTACTGTACTAAGCGAGACGGTTTGTGAGACTGCCTGTCAGGTGGTGCGCTCCAAGATAATGCCAGTTACAGAGCAGTAATCTTCCCCAACCTGTCCCTTTCTTTTCCTGAGGAAGGAACCGCTAGTTCCAAATGCTAGGCAACAGCTCACTTTTACTTGTGCATCTGTCAGTATAACTACACACTTCATCTCTTGGAGGTCTTATAGTTTGTTAAGCCTAGTTTATACGATGACACTACGTTGCAGGCAACTGCGCTACCGGCCACTGCGCGCCGAGCGTTTGCGCAACTCGTCGGTGAAACTAAACACTGTCAGCGTGTTCCAACTTTGGCGACACGAGTTGCATGATTTTTGAGGTTGTGTGTGTTCATAGTGTGTTCATAGTGTGTAGACAAACTGAAATATGCTGTGGCGAACAGCGAATAATGTTCGCTTTTTGGATATCTATGCTTTTCATAGGTGTTTGTGGGATTTCAGTGATGCTGATTACAAAAATAAGCAATATACTGCTGCTCCTGAGACCTCGAAACCTTGAAGTGCGATCAGAACACAGATAGTTTGACAATATCCGAGCTGCACGGCAAAATTTATTCAATTAGAAGCACGTATACAAATGAATTAAGAATAATACAGCCAAATGTAATTCTAGCTGTGGAAATGCTCTCGTCTACAACACTAAAATCCCATCGTTCGAGTTGGCCGACTCTGTTTTTAAGGAATATTGTTGACAGGAGGGAAGGCTTCACAAATCAAGAAGCTGCATTCTTCATTCAATGTTCATCTATTTAAAGCAGTGCTCCCCATTCATATATGTATGAATTTCGAAATATTACCACTACAGATCTATCATCAAGAGAGTAGTTTGCAAACCATTCTCTTCTTATTGTGGCCTTCTTTGAATAATTACTGCTGTTAATGTTAATAATTATTGGTGTTAATAAAAAAGCACCATCACCAACTAAATCCGCATCTTATAGCATGCAGAGTGTTCTCGATTGTAATGCACGCAATGTGATATGTAATTTCATTTCTGGCAACAGTGCTTTGTGCATTACAGTATCTTTATTCCTTATCACATAATTAACTCTATTTAGAATAAATGTGAACAGTTCTGGTGACATTCTAAGATAATTAAAAGAAATTCTTGGGTCTTCCATTACGAATTATTTCAGCAGGTATGCTGAGCAACCGAGCTGACGTCTTCTCTTCATCTAGTCACAAATCAAAACACGTTTCTTATTTTTTTCTTATGCAGCGCTTCCACGCAGCGAGCTTTAACTCCTTCACTACTCGTGCGGCATGCAGCTGCCAAAACTTTTATTTCAGACATGACTCTGGAACCCACAAAACAATGAAACTGAAGTGTATACTTGTTTCGCCGTGTCTACAGTCAAATACGAAACCATTTGCGTGCAACTCATTCCACGCAATGAGTGGCGCAACCCAATGTCGTCATGTAAATTATGCTTTAGTATATCAATATTTAATTTTCTGCACGACCCGTTGCTAGATCCAGCTCGTCCATTTGCCCGTGTAATGGTGTCGGCGACAAGGAACGAGCGAGCGCTTCTCTGCCGGAGATGGGTGGAGGTGTGGGCGATGAAGGCAGCTGTCGGAGCTCTTTACGGTTAACTGTAAACAGACACAGTGCAGTGTGGTCGCAGTAAGCGGGCAACGAGTATCAAACCTTGCACCAGTACACGACGGTGCGGACCTGCTGCCGTAGCATTTCTCGAACAGGTGGCCCAGTAGCGAGCGGCCGACTGTCGCCGAGGCTTCGGGTAGCTGGTGTGAGGCTGGCTTCGTGGGAGAATTACGTTCTCACTCCCCGTGCTGAGCACGAGTGTGAAAGCTGAGCTACAGCTGTCCACTAGTTGTCACTGTGCATATTCAGTACTCACCGGTGATTCCTCTGCAGTGAGTGGCCATCTTTGCTCGTGCTGAAAAGTTATCATTGATAGAAATAAACTTATTATTGCAACCCGAGATGAACTCACCAGAAGAAATTGTATTCTAAGGATACACTCCATTCCAGTTCTAGAACTTAAATACTTTCGCAGCTGCAAACTGTCCAGGTTTTGTTCCTGCTGACCCACATTTTCCGGTTTCTTTTTAGTACTGTATGACTAAAGTAAACTTTACTTGACTTCCAGCCTCCCTATTTGCCCTCTTCTCCACAGTGATGGGCACATTCTTCCTATCTCTAAACTGTTGCCACTCTTGACCTCCGTTACTTTTCCAACAGATAAGTCTGTACCACGATTTCTCTACACTAAACGACCTCTCACCTCATCTACCATTTCTGACTGTTATCTGCATTTCTAGAATTTTCTTGTATGTGCTGGTATCAGTAACGCTTCCCACTTCCTGGGTTCCCTAATAAGTTTGTCACCCTTTAGAAGCACAGCACTGCAGTACCAGTAGCAGTAACGTTGCTGAGACACTACAGCAAATTAATAATGTTCTACATCTGCATATAAAGGCCGAAGTCCACAACTATACAGGGTGATTCAAAAAGAATACCACAACTTTAAAAATGTGTATTTAATGAAAGAAACATAATATAACCTTCTGTTATACATCATTACAAAGAGTATTTAAAAAGGTTTTTTTTTCACTCAAAAACAAGTTCAGAGATGTTCAATATGGCCCCCTCCAGACACTCGAGCAATATCAACCCGATACTCCAACTCATTCCACACTCTCTGTAGCATATCAGGCGTAACAGTTTGGATAGCTGCTGTTATTTCTCGTTTCAAATCATCAATGGTGGCTGGGAGAGGTGGCTGAAACACCATATCCTTAACATACCCCCATAAGAAAAAATCGCAGGGGGTAAGATCAGGGCTTCTTGGAGGCCAGTGATGAAGTGCTCTGTCACGGGCTGCCTGGCGGCCGATCCATTGCCTCGGGTAGTTGACTGTTTATACCAACGTTTAATACACCACCTACCAGGAGGTTTAACACCATACGTCGTTCGAAATGCACGCTGAACAACTGTCGTCGATTCACTTCTGCCGTACTCAATAACACAAAAAGCTTTCTGTTGAGCGGTCGCCATCTTAGCATCAACTGACGCTGACGCCTAGTCAACAGCGCCTCAAGCGAACAAATGTACAACTAAATGAAACTTTATAGCTCCCTTAATTCGCCGACAGATAGTGCTTAGCTCTGCCTTTTGTCGTCACAGAGTTTTAAATTCCTAAAGTTTGGTATTCTTTTTGAATCACCCTGTACTTTGAAGCAAATGAAATTTGGGCTACTATGGTAGCCATTAGTAACAAAGCTTTAACTGTTCCTTAAAAGAACTAAAGTTTTATAATTAGTGTTTTGTTTATTTGCAGGTACACATCAACAATGCCAGTAGATGTTGAAATTCCTGTGCCACTCTACTGGAGCGTGCATTACTGGCAAGTGGAGTACTGTGCAGTAATTAGTTTTGAGTAGCAGCGAAAACAGTGCAAGTGTGTCACGTCAGTCCGGAGTGAGTTAGTCAGCTATCGGGATTGGCCTCGATAGTGCTGTAAAATTTCTGCTGCTGCCAGAAATGAGTTACTACACAGTTCTTCTGTGTTTCGGTGGGCCGCACCATTCTGTTTCGGCTCCTGTAGTGGCACACTGCAATACTGTGGTGTGGGGATTCCGACGTGTTCCGTGATTGCTGACGTACCTGCAAACAGCAAAAGATAACTTTCTTGACTTGACAGTGAAAACATTATGACTATCAATAATATTATTAGTTTTGATCAGCAAAGTCTAATCTAGATTCACATCTGTCCTCAGCAAATCACCTTACAGTACATGGTAGAGGGTAATTCTGGTACCATTATCCCCGCTTCGCTTTTCTATCTACAGATAATGTGTAGTGACGGTGATCATTGGTAAAACTCCATCTCTGGTGTGAAGTCTTAAGTTTTCTCATCGGGATCATTTTGCGAGATGTGTATGCGAGGACTTAATTTGTTGCCCAGTTCTTTCCAGAATTCTCCGTGACACACAACTATTGTAACGTCTGTCAACAGTGTTTGTGGAGCATCTCTGTAATGCTCTTGCACTGATCAAATGATCCCGTGTATTAATCCGACCTGTTAATGGTCCTTGACTGACTATTAAACAAGAACTGTTTGAATGAGTGCTTTGTAAGCCACCCCTGTTGGGGGTAAATGACATTTTCTTAAGTTTCTTCCCACGAATCTCATTCCAGCATCTGTTATTCCCACAATTAGTTTTATGTGGTCCTTCTGCTTTAAGTGACTGTCCTGCAACTGTCCCATATGTTACTCATGAAATTATCTTTATAGCTGTTGATTTTTCTGTATTAAGAACGATGTGTTGCTTTCTGACTACGAGGAATTCCTGAATCCGGTCATATATCTGGTTCAATACGCAGTAAACCTGTGCGGGTGGAACTGTATCGAATGCTTTCCGGAACTTGAGGAACGCGGCATCGACTTGCCCACCTTAATCTGTGGCGCTGTGGATCTCGTGGATGGCCGTGACTAGTGAACTTTGCGAGATTCCTGTTTATGAAAAATATATTGGTTTTTGTAAATTACATTTTCATTCTTCAGCAATGTCATAATGTCCGAGCACATGCATTTCTTTGTGCACTTTTGTGGCTACGCATAACTGTTGATTACACAGTTTCATTGTACAAATATATGCAAGGTGACCAGATGGAACGTATGCCGTGTCCTTCTTCGCAGCATCGTGCAGATGGTAGAAGGGAAAGCGTCTAGAGTACTCCGTTTGATCGTGTTGCAAGCAGGTGCAAACTTTGATGGTATCTGATATCTTGCCTCTTGTGCTCAAATTTCATATTGTGACACATGCTCTCCCTCACTCTTTTATTTCTGTTCGGAAACCATCTTTCACTAATTTTCTGACATACGCATTAAAAGTCATAAGGACTACAACAGTTGTATTGTACCCTCTTCTTCAGCAAACTTACTTTTTTTGCTGCATCACTTTCATTATCTCAGCTTTTTTTTTAAACCTGGGACATTCAGTAAGTAATGAAACAAATCTCGGGTGAACAGCCTGGTACGAGTGTGTACAGGACGCAATATTTCGGCAATCTACCACGTCGCCATTGTCAGCGCACCTGATGATGGCGACGTGATCGATTGCCGAAATATCGTGTCCTGTGCACACTCGTACCAGGCTGTTCACCCGACATTTATTTCGTCATAAAATACGCCTGGAGAAGTTGAAGACTCACATTCAGTAAGAAATTCACCCATTTTTTCCTAAATTCCTACACACCATATTGTTTACCTCTCATTTGGCTATAAAACCATGGAGGTAAGAATAAGGGGAGGTGGCGCTACGTATCCCAGCCGTACTACGTTTTGAAGCCATGGGGGCGTGGCTCGCTGCCATGACACTCTGACCAAAACATCGCCAGTATGCTTTAGCGCTGCCTGTATTACAGTCGCTAATTGCACCATATACGCGTGTAACGTCATCAGATTGGTTGTTTCAAAGTTTTTGTTTAAAATAAAATCTCGTAAAGGCGAAATTCCGCATTTCTTCTGATTAAAAATAGTTTTTAATGTAATATTACGAATAGCTAGCCTTCAATGTAAACGATACAATTTTGTTAATTCAGTAATAAACGTGTATCACAAACTAAATAATAGAAACTGAAAACTAAGTTAGCTATACCCTCCCTCCAAAGAGCCATAAATACATCTTGTTTGTAATACGTACTGGGACATTTCAGTTACGTTACACTACTGGGAATCACTGTTCATTACCACCAATATTTACTGAAATACGGTACATAGAATGGCAAATCTACACAGTGTCCTGTTTAGGCCTATACTTTACGCCAGTTAATGCAGTGTTAGCTTTCAATTTGGTACATGATGAAGACAAAGTCAGTTACTCAACACTTGGATTATCGATGATACGTACGTATTATACTGAAACGTGAAGTTGAAAACTAAGAATTTAATTCTTTGAATTAACATACCTTTTGCAAATGTTTTGGGTGTGTAGGAAAAACTGAGGGTACAGCATTTTCTCGGAGCCTTACTGTTGAAAGGGAAGTTCGGTCTATGTCCTCTTCTCGGAAATGCTGAGAACATATAGTGCTACATTTAGACGCACGCCAATTCTTCCTCCTCACGGCATTCTCCCACAGAGCTTTCTGACTTTCATTTTTAGGAAATCTAAAATCATACAGGAGAAAAACACGCTATAGTACAAGTACCGATGTAGCACACGTTCGTTCACAATGAAGTTGTAAAATCTCACTCAACGAGACAACTTACACATGAAATGTTATTCCCTTCGATTTTGCATCACAATCAGAACGATTCGTACATCTGAACACCACACAAGTCACCATAATAGCGCAAAATCCTTCCAAAAGCGAGCGACAAGCCTATGCACACGAGCTTACAGCAGCAATGTTTTGGTCGGATTGAGATGGCTACCCTCGGCTTCACATAGCTTCACAGCTGTCACATCACGGCGTCTCCCTCTATTCTTACCTCCGTGTATAAAACGCTACTTTTCAACATAATCTCTGTTCTGTGCAATGGCCGTACACCACACGGCACCACTGTAATGGCCGACGTCGGAACCGACGTCTCGCTGCGTCGATAACCTCCCCGTCATCCACTTACTGTTCGACAAAAAATTGTCACGATCAGTCTTGTAACGCGCAAGCAATTCCGCACAGATGGTCCTTTGCTGAGGAACCCAACCTGCACGCATCTTTGAGTACCCTAACTGGTGGACTACTGAGAGAGACGTCCAGTTGTGCAGCAAGCTGTTTGACTGTGATTTGTCAGTCACCTCAAAAAGAGTGTTCACACGTTGCAACGCTACAGGACTCACAGCTGTCCAGCACGCAGGAGATGGGAAAGATTTGCGTGACCTTGTCGTGATGGTGACAGGCACCTCGCCCGACGGCTCGCCGAGCTTTTGTTCACTGCCAGGTCTCTGTAGAAATTTTGCAGGCACCTACAAATATCTACGATGCTCTGTTTTTCCACCGAAACAAACTCCGTACAACTCTCTGCACGGGAACACACCTCCATTACAGATGCCATTCTGGAGGCAACATATAGCGCTTCCATCTAGAGCCTGAAGCAGGAATATTCCACAGTGATGCAGAACAAATTCTGCATTCTTCAACCACAATTGACCCAGAGGAATTGAACACCTTCTACATTATCTGTCTGTCTCTCTCTACTTTACACTGTTTAAAAAATAAAGCATGGCTTATACACACCGTATGTCATATTTTCAGCAACTTGTTATGATGTACAACATGTCAATAGTTTTACAAATATTGTCCATTTTCTCAGTGCTGATGGTTTACGTAGCTGTATCTTTACTTTCATCATAATCTACTCAAATGGACCCCACAGTTTCTCTCTCTCTCTCTCTCTCTCTCTCTCTCTCTCTCTCTTTAATTAATTAATGGCTTATATGGCTTAGGACATAAACCGTATGGCCAGCTTCAGAATTGTTTTTTTTTATTAATTAAATGTGTAGCAGCCTGAAATCATTACAAGTATTTATTATATTCATTACAACTGAAATTAAGTGTGTTTGTTTATTTATTCATCTTTGCCTTTTCTGTTTGTGGGGTTGAGGTCAGTGGTAGCCAGATTCCAATCGTGACCCCACTGTCCTTCCAGGATCAGTATTTGTGTACTCTGTCTGTCTAAAACCATAGTAAATAACCTGTTTAGATGTGAGAGCATTTTCTAAATGTTTGCTGAGTTTGTATCTGAGGTAGGGCATGGGTGCCAGCCCGATATTCATCTAGCTGAATGTGGAAATCCGCCTTAAAACCGTATCTAGACTGGCCTGTGCACCGACCCTCACTGTTGCTCTGCTGGGCGCATTTGATCCGGAGCTGGCATGCCATCCCGAATCCCGGAAGGAGTGTGCGATACATGTGGGTTGTGAATTTAAGTCCGTGATCTAAGCAAATTAAAATACAATCATTACTATGAAAGGGGAGATATATAAATAATTCTTATTACGTTATGATAATGTAATGTAAGAATATTAAAAAAATCATTTTTCTGATATTCATCCTTCTCCTTTAAAATCATATGAATGTTCATTGGTAATGTACTGCCAGAGCACATCAGACACTGTGTTATCATCGTGGTATCTCGATATCTTCTGTGGTATATGAAGAAAATGCCGCATTCACACGAAAAGATGGGATCATTTTGAAATGGTGGAAACTTTTGCGAGTATCTCCTATGATTAAACTGAAATTGTGGCATTTTCAGTTTCTGCTGTATCTACAGTTTTGATACCAAGGATGTGATGGGAAATTAGGAACCATTGCTGCATATTGTCTCCCTATAATTGCGTATGACTGGTATGGACTGTTGTTCCTAGTGTTATATTTGTGAACACTTGAAATTGTGTCTAATTGTTAAGTTCATCTGACAGTGAATGTCCTGCGAGTTTCTGTCCACGTGTGGAATTTCTGCAGAAAGTTATCCCGAGGGACATTATGGATCGAAAATGTGTATAATAACCTGACTTTCCAATGCTTTCATTAGCAGTCTCACACAGAGAGAAAACAGGTGCACTCAAGCATTTGTATTTGTGTGTAGGTGTAAACAAATAAGTAGGACGTACGTTCATTGCTAAACAATTATGAGAGCTGGACAGCATCCCCCCGAAAATGACATTATGTGAAACATAGTGACACATGGCTGCAGAAACCTGAGAAAGACTGCATTTTCGTAACTACCACCTTCAACATAATTCAATACAAAGGAACAGATGACAAGGGCAGAGGATATGCCCTCAAAATGCATCATGACTATTGAAAATGAAAAGTGAAAAATGGGGCTGCAGCAAAAAATCATTTTTATACAAATGTAACAATAGTATTATTTGAAACAGAAATGAACTTACTTAGTGTGAAAAGACCCTTATGGGTACTCTTCAGACAGTTTTTAGATTTGTTTGTTTATCAGTACAGTTTTGTGTTCCACTGTCCTTCATTTCTAAAGTGTACTGTAATTATGACTGAATTTATAATCGTGTTCTCTCTGCAAGGCTGTAGAATAGAGGATGCATGTCTCTGTCAAGTGTCACTGGTACAAAATTAACCTTTTGTACTCTCATTTGCATGAGGTACGGGAGCTGCATTGATAATTTTTTTTGTCTGGGATTCTATTGTGATTTGTATGATGTTGGAGCAATTTAAATCTGATCTTCATGTAACAAATAGTATCTTGTCTGATCACACAACAGTTTTTGATTCTTTTAAGGGAATGAATAAAAGACAAGAAATTCTGTAGTCGTTGAAGAGTGTTGATGTGTCACATCAGATTAATACCAATTCTTGTTAGTCAACTTATTTGTGACCTTGCAAAGTATTTTTTCCTCTAAAAGTTTTTTGTTGTTTACGTGGATAGCTCTTAAACAAGATGGTTGGTAGGCAGGTGAAAAGAAGGAAAAAAAGTGTGGGCAGTGAAGAGTGCTTTAGAGGGGATCATATGGAACTAAAAGAAAAACTGAAATAATTAATTTCATCCTCCTCTCTTGGGAAGATCAATGACGTTTTGAGAATATTTTTCACTAAGTGGTTCTAAAATGCAGCGCAGATTTTTGGTTGACTGGGTATACACTTTATTCACTTCAGTGGTATAAAATCTGATAATTAGTGTTTATAATTTAGCTGTAATTTGTAAAAAGCCCCCCCAAGTACCAGTGCAATCTTGTGCAATGGTGAGAATAAATTGTGTGGTGTTCGTTGTGAAAGTGTGGATGTGACCTAGACGCATTAAAGGAAGCTTAAAAAAACGTGACTTGTTAATTGCTATAGCGATGCCACTTTTAAACGTTAACTATCATGTGATTTCCTAGGTAATTAGTTGCTAATGTGACTGTGAAATATAGAGGCACACATGGATGTTGCTCCACTGCTCTCGTCTCTGTTCCGATTTGTTCCCTGTGCACATTTGTGCGAACCTTCTGAGGGGTTACCGTATTGGAATAATGTATTTAGTTTCAGCAGTCTGTCAAAGTAGTGGCTCTGTGTCAGAGTGGTTGGCGTGGCGCAACAACAAAATTTGTGACTGTATTGAAGATTTTTCGATGGAGTGGACGCGACGTGTCGTTTTGGATGGAGAGCGATAAACAGAAATAGAAGTAACTTTCGTTTTATCCCCGGGAAATCAATTGGGATCCTTCCTGTTCATGTTGTTTATTAACAAACTTGCAGACATTAATAACAGTAGCCTAAGATTTTTTGCAGATGATGCAGTTATCCATCATTGAGTATTGTCTGAAAGAAGCTACAAAGATACACAATCAGATTTTGATAACATTACAAAGCAGTGAAAAGATTTACAACTTGTTAAAAATGTTCAGGTGGCCAGGACATAGCCAGGATTTTGCCATGGGGGTCGGGGGTCCAATTTGTTAAAGAGGATCTTATAAAGGCTCATGTTTTTCTTTTATTCTCAGAACACTTTTTTTTTTTTTAATTTTATGCATATAATTTGCTTTCAGGAGGCCTCCATACAGATAGTATTTGATCTACAAATTAACCGACAAAAGCTTCTCTAAAAGTATGAGACACTTCAGACATTTGTGGTCTGTGGTATACAGGTTAAGTTTCCGTGATGTCTTCATGTCGTGCTAATGTGTACCTTGATTATATAGTTCCACATTCCTGAAGGTGATCTATGGAACACGATGAAGTGAAATTTTTGCTGTCTTTCAGTTTGCGACAGTGAAAAATTGGCATTTGCAGCCAAGTGTGCCCCACTGAAAGAAAAGCACATGCCTTTATTTGCACATACATCACGCTAGTCCACCTACAATAAATATGTATTGTAGGTGGTCTCGCGTCACGAGAGGTACTGCGGCTGCGTTCCTTTCAAAGATAAGCTTTGGCTTTCTTGAAGGCATCTATAGATGTCTGTTGTCAAAGTATCGCCGTCACTGCGGGAGCCGTACTAGCATACGAATTCAAGCAGAGTCCCTTTATATGTTCAGCTCGTTTATTCAATGCAAATTTGGAAACTGTTGCTGTCTTTTCTTTCTATGAAGGTGACAACCTGCCCACTTCACACTTATTATTAATGTAGCGGTATACATTGGTGCGAAAAGTACTTAAGAAGTCTAAAAAAATGGCTCTGAGCACTATGGCACTTAACTTCTCAGGTTATCAGTCCCCTAGGACTTAGAACTACTTAAACCTAACTAACCTAAGGACATCACACACATCCATGCCCGAGGCAGGATTCGAACCTGCGACGGTAGCGGTCGAGCGGTTCCAGACTGTAGCGCCTAGAACTGCTCGGCCACCCCGGCCGGCTAAGAAGTCTCCCCAACGCTAAGTAAGTGCGCTGGTTTGTGTGAAGAGTATTCTAATTTGTGCGAAAAATTATAGCTGTTGCTGTATTTTATTTCTTTGAAAGTGATAATGTGTGAACCACATACTAGTTCGATACGTAGTGGTATGCACTGTAGAAAGTACTTCAGGGTGTATACGCCCTGGGACAACCGGGAAAAACCCGGGACTTTTTTAGATCTCCAGGAATTTTTCAGAGGTTTAGTTTTTAATTAAATTTTTGTAATTTTGATTGCTAACAACAGATTCTAACAAAGAATATTACTCTACCTTGCTACTGCAGAATTATATTGTAGCAGTAAAACATAAACGAGAGAGAAAAAATTAAGTAAAACTAAGTTGCAAAGGAAATGCGCCATTTACAACAATACAAGCTGCACACGCAAACGTCTGACAACAACAAAACGTGTTAAAGGCATTAACACGAAAGACTATGCAGTGCTTCATAACAGCAAACTGCTTGCGATGAGCGTGACGTCACAATAGTTTTATGAGCGTGACGTCACAATAGTTTGCTTTAACTTTGTTAGAGAGGACGCCAGTCCCATGTGAACAGTACTTTCTCCCGCTTGTGGCTACTTGGAAGTGTGGCTGTAGCAAGCAGCCACACGCTACCCAGGAAATTTTTTCTTGCACGCAGTACAATTCAATTCAATTTATTAGCGTCCTTGTAGTACATCATCGAAATGACATAGGACTTGTCAATAAACATTACAATTTAAAATACATATACATGAAAATTTGTAATTGAATTAACTTGTCACTTAGACATTACAATTTTAATAGAACTTTTAGAACATTAACATAAAAATATACAAATAGGATAACAACGTACAAAAAAAAAAAAAAAAAAAAAAAAAAAAAAAAACGCTAGTGATTCTCACATCAAAGATTATTTACATTCTTACATTAACACCGTTTCACAATTTCATAGAAACAGCAAGTATTTAAATGTGAGCAATTACACATATTTATTATGCCAGGGAAATATTAACTGCGCTTTTATTGTCAACGATTCATAAACTCTTCAATACTGTAAAAACTATTGCTCAATTACATGTTTTTTAATTCTCTTTTAAATATGTACAGTTTTGGTATTATTTTTAGTTCTTTGGGGAGAGCACTGTAGAGGATTTTGGGTTGGTATAGTACACTTTTGTGATACATAGCTGTTTTATGAATTTCTCTGTGGAAATCATTCCTATTCCTTGTTTCGTAGTTGTGAAATTCTCTGTTTAATGTAGAAAATTCCTCGTGTTCTTTTAAGAAACATATGCTTTCATATATGTATAAAGATGGTAGTGTCATGATTTTTAATTCTTTGAAAGCTTGCCTACAAGAGTCTCTATATCCTATACCTTTTATTATTCTGACTGCCTTCTTTTGTAGTCTAAATGAGTGTTTTGTTAGACTGATGTTCCCCCAAAACTGTACGCCGTATCTTAATAAACTGTGCATGAATGAGAAATAAACACAACACTGTTTTAATATTACATGAGCTTTTAAGCATTCTAAGTATATAACATGTTTGACTTAATTTTTTGTTCAATGATATTACATGCTTTTCCCATCTTAAGTGTTCATCAAACCATACTCCCAAGAATTTAGTGTATGATGCTTGTTCAATCTTACACTTACCCAGTTCTACTGTAAGGTTAGTTTTTATTTTATTTGTAATATGTCTGAAGTTGATCCACGTTGTTTTTTTGGCATTCACAATGAGTCTGTTTTCATTAAACCATCTGTCTGCTTCGTCTGTTGCTAATGTGACTTTTTCCTGTAAGTCAGCTTCACTATTTGCTTTAACAAACAAACTTGTATCATCAGCGAACAGTACTGCCTCTGCTTCAGATAGTTGACTTGGTAGGTCATTCATAAATAAATATTAAAAACAGTAATGGCCCTAATACAGATCCCTGGGGTACTCCATACAAAACTCTCTCGAATCTTGATGAATATGTCCTATCTGCCTGGCTTATCTCCACCTTCTGATACCTGTCTGACAGATATGATTCAAACCATTTGTGGGCAACTCCACGTATCCCATAGGCATATAACTTCCTAAGCAGTAACTTATGGTCGATGACATCAAAGGCCTTTGATAAGTCTAAAAACAATCCACAATGTAATTCCTTTCTGTTTATGGAATTTAGAACAAGTTGCAAAAAATTGAAGATAGCTGTTTCAGTTGATTTATTTTTACGGAAACCATTTTGCGCATTAACCAATATTCTATTCTTAATAAGAAATTTGTATAGTCTCTGATACATTATGCTTTCTATTATTTTTGAGAAACCTGACAACATTGATAAAGGCCTAAAGTTACTAACATCATATTTATCACCATTCTTGTAAAGTGGCTTTATAGTAGACATTTTAAGTTTTGATGGAAACACCCCTGTCTTAAAAGATTCATTTATAATTTCAGTGAGATGCGAGGCTATGTTTCTTGCACTTTGCTTAATGACTTTGTCAGGAATCTCATCACACCCACATGACATTTTATTTTTTAACTTATTTATAGCATTTAGTACCTCTGAATCAGTTACTGGATAAAGGAACATTGTCATGTCATTCATGGGGGTTTTTACCTTGCTATTGGAATTGCATTTACTTTTAATTAAATTTATGGCTATATTTGTGAAATGTTCATTAAATATGTTGGCAATCTGAAGTGGGTCCTTAACAGTTTTACCCCCACTTTTAATGACAAAGCTGTTATCTTTTCTTTTGTGTCTACCTATATTTTTATTTATTACCTCCCAAGTTGACTTCATTTTGTTGTTACCTTTCTCAATATAGGTATCATTATCAAGCTTCTTAGCTGCAATTATTACTTTCTTGTACAGGCTTCTATAACATTTCACATGTGCTTTCAGTACTACATTCTTCCTGGCTGATTTATTTAACTTTCTGAGAGTGTCTGATGACTTTATAATCCCCTGTGTAACCCATGTTTTGGTTTTATGTTTATTTTTGACTCTTTTTATAGGAAAGGCAACATCGAAGCAGTGTTTGTAGCTGTCAAGGAATGAGTCAAACATAGTGTTGACATCACCACTTGATTCAGTCCCCCAGTTGTTATTTTCCAGAATGTAATTAAAAATTCTTATGCTGTCATCATTTATAAATCTCCTTTCCCTGTAATTATTATTGATAACAGGGTCCTTGTAAGATGTGATATTTAAACTCAATTTGATACCCTTGTGATCCGAGAAACCAGTGTCAATTACTTCAGTGTTATATTCACACTTGTCCTTGTTTATAAATACTTGATCTATTATAGTTTCAGACATATTTCCGCATCTGGTAACTTCATTTACAGTTGCCATCATATTATGACACAAAAACAGATTGCACAGTTGCTGTTGTTTACTACAATCGTTCTTAAAGTTAACATTAAAATCACCAAGAACAATTACATTATGTTTAAGTTCATTCAGCAGTCCCTCAAGGTTTTCCATAAAAATGGCAAAGTTGCCCAGTGGTGATCGGTACAAACACACAATAGTAATTTTTAATTTGGTTAGTTCACATATACTGTATTCAAAATCTTTTTCTATGCATAGTTTACATTTAATTTCTCTTGATTCTACCCCTGTCCTAACATAAATACATGTCCCACCCCCTTTATGGTTGATTCTACAAAATTTGCTAATCATTTCAAAATTTGGAATAATTATGCTAGACGCTTGCATTTCTTTTACCCAGTGCTCACTTATGCATAGTATAGCAGTGTTTACATTTATTTATATTGTTGTTTCCTCTTCGTTTACAGATATGGGTATACTAACTACTGCCTCTCAGTATGAAATTTGTCCTAAATAATATATCTCTTTTTCCAACAAACAGCTCAGTTCATACATACAATACCAGGAACAAAAATGATCTGCACAAGGACTTACAAGCACTTACTTTGGTTCAAAAAGGGGTCCACTACTCAGGAACACTCATCTTCAATAATTTGCCAGCAAACATAAAAAATTTAGTTACAAACAAAGATCAGTTTAAAAGGAGCCTGAAAGACTTACAAGCGGCCAACTCCTTCTACTCCATTGACGAATTTTTTAATAGAAACAAATAATGTATTGTATATATTCATACTACTAGTATTGTTATTCAGCTTTTTAAAAAAATTGACGTGTTCCACATCCACGAGGATCCCTTCAGCACGGATCTATGGAACAAAAAACTAATCCAATCTTCTAATCATCTCACGTCATGAAAACAAAACGGATTTTTGTGGCCAGGAGCCATCAGTTCATAGATAAAATAGATGCACATGATTATGGAAGGCTAAAATACGTGCAGATCGGTGAAGTTATTTTCGTCGGTTTGCTAAAGAAATTTGGTTGTTATTAATCTTTTCTGCTGAGGCAGTCAATTTATTTGAAACGAAGTGTTTCGTTCCATACTGTTGACCAGTTTCAAATGTTTGCTGGAATTCAAGAGCACGTCTTCATCTTCTTGCACGTACGGCACTATCGATAAAACGAAATGAGCATATGGCATCGTTGGCCGGGAGGCCCCTATTCGGGGAAGTTCGGCCGACAAGTGCAAGTCTTTTATTTCATTCAGCGCCACGATAATAAAGAACCAAACACGAGATAATGCAGTATTGGTACTCCAAGAATATTTACATCCCGAAAACCACACTGAAAAGCTTAATATTAGGTTGGAGCCTACTTCATCTGGACATACGAATGTACACTTTAAGCGGAATTGGGTATTTTAGTATGGTTTACGAAATTCCGATGCTCTTGAATTATCTTGTGATGTTCTGTTTCTTTTATTACGTGATGTAAGTCCTCTTAATGCTTTAAACGTACGAACATACAGGCTGTGCACGGGAGTAACAACTGTTTTCTGGCGGTCAATGACAGCTGATGAAACGAACCTGTTTCTAATAGCTCGCGGGAAAATATTGCGAATGGTGGTGAAAAGCGTCACTGTCAATGTGAATATCTTTTTACTCAAGATGAATTATGTTGCTTATGAGAATGTGCGATGAATTTCGTAAATCATAGACCGTTTGACTGTTGTTTTAAAACTTAAAATTTTACTGGGTGATTTGTGTGATGTATCTTAAAAGTGGTACATTTAAAAAAAAAAAAGAAAGACCAATTGAAACCTTAGCTTTTGTGGTGGCTAATTGGGCTTCGAGACATGGATTATATGCGAAAGCCCTATCTTCCCTTGTAGCCACACTTGTATATTAATTTAAACCAATAACTTTTCCTAATCGTGTGTTCGCGCTATTTAACAGTGATGTTGCTGTTGACTGACTAGGTCGCGTGTTCTATGCTCTGAATACCTGCTTTCATTGGCTGGCGAGATCACGTGGCATGAGCTATGACTACTTACAAAAGCGCATCGCAGTCTCGATTTCAATGTTTCGGAAACTGACTTGCCGAGTTTGGTGGAAATTCGAATTTATACTTTTGTAATATGAAAATATGTAGCGTACTTATGGCTGCATGTAACTTTTTATTTTACACCGCTCGCGCTCGTTTACTAATGTGCCGGGAATTTCAGGCCGGTGCATGAAACCTTAACCCTTCAAAGAATAGATAAGTTTTACAGCTCCGAGGGAACCTATCCTGTCATTTAACACGGAAAAAGTGTATTTTCGTCCGGGAGAAAGTGTTTATAGCGGGAAATCCGGGATTTTTTTTTCTTGTCCGAGTATACACCCTGTTCTAAAGGAGAGGCTTCCTCACTTTTAAATAAATGCGCCAGTTGTGTAAAGTATGTTCTAATTTGAGCTAAAAATTATTATTCACTGCCAAGCAAATAAACTTCTTCCTGTGCTGTCAAAAGTAACTGAAATACCAGCAAAATACTTCTACACCAGTATCAGAGTATATTTCGTCTGCATAAGTGCTTAACCTGAAGACTGTAATCTTATCCTCATACACATCACTATTAAATTTTTCTTAATGTCTTCATTAGTTTCACAAGCTTCCAGAGGTGTAAGATTTACAAAAGAAAATTTTACTTATCTTCATTTTCTGTTGTTATTGGCTGCAGTTCTCGTGTCTAGGGGTACATTCTTGTGGCTGAAATTTTAGTTTAGTGGGTTCCAGATGACTAAATAACTGATGAAGATTTGCGTTTATTATTGTTGAATTTTATTCTTTGTCACTGTTTTGAATATCACAGTGTGTTTACAATTTTCACTTCTGTCACACAGCAAATTACGTTGTTAGTGTCAATCATTAAAATACGTCTGTTTCCATCAGAGGCATGCCCTCTACTCCTACATTCTGCGCTACTAACTATATTCCAAAGAGTTTACAAAGCAAAAGAGTTTACAAACTTTCTTGACAAGGAAAGAATCTCCACCAAGTTATATCATTATTTGATAAATGAGTCCAGAAATAAATTTAATAATTAGCATTAGATTGTGCAATTAATAATATGAATTTTAAGTATGCCCAATATTTCATAATTTAAAATATTGCTAAAAATGAGTAATTTTAGCTGTACATGTCAACTGTAGCAAATTAATTTATTTTTATACATTTTAGCCTGATATATAATACATAGAGGAATTTTGTAATTAAACAGCTGAAATAATTTTAACCTATACAAGATTTAAATAAGTTTTGGTATCACCTAATTCTATAAAAAAAGGTTATATTAGAAAAGGGTGTCCCATTACAAGACATTCTTGTTTGGGAAAGTAATCTCCCAGGGGCCATGGCAACAGGGGAGAGGGGGGGCTAAAGCCTCCCTTCCACTGGGGTAAACTGGATAAAATGACTTCGGCGATCAGCGAATACATTACTTCAACATTCAATCATCTTTTTTTATAATTATGTAGCAATATAGGTTGCGATGTGTTTCAAACACATTTTGACAAAAGAATAAGAGTAGCTAATAGCTTACTATCTAAACCAATAAGTATCATTTAACTTAAAATGGGCCTCCTCTTATTTATTAATACGCATTTTCTACACTGAATTCCAAAACAGTTACCAAAAACTACTTTATCAACACCAAATTTTTACCAGTTTGTCGGTGGAGGATCCCAACTCTCCTTTTGTTAAGCGATATTCCATGCCCCCAAACCACTCTCCCCCCAACCCATTAGCCCCTCCTCCCTTGACCGACTTCTAGAATCGCCCCTGAAGTCTCCTAAAATAACTAGCCTGTTATTTTATAGACAGCTGACAGTGAGACTAAATCAACTTTTAATTCTTTCTCACTGGTGTTAGTCTTTCTCACATTCCTTGCTCTGACAATGAGTGGTAGTTTCTTTTTTTTTTTAAAACAGATAATCAACATGTTTTGAATATACACCTGTATTTTCTTGTTTAATTTGTAAATTATTGATGACAAGTCCCAAAAGCTCTCAGAAATGTGAAGGTGAATAATCAAATTTTTTTGCAGAGGGCAGACCTTGAACCAAAACATTCAGATTTACAGTTTGCTCTTCTTGTCTGTAGTTGCCGAAGTTGCTACAATATAGTGACCAACTGTGGAGCATAACTTACTTTGTCATAGGTCACTGAAATGCTAATGACTCATTATCTCATATTTAATATCAATAAGTTGTACCTTTTCTCAAAGCACCAGTGCTTTGGAACAGCATATATTTATAGGACATTAGCTATAAAACACGCCACATAAGAGCGTGAGTAAATCCAATATGTCCTGAGACAGATCAGTCTGCCAAAGTATATCATTGAAAGGAGCACAGTCACAGTAGCTCTTGTAACGTGTGTCCAAATAATGGCGCGTAAGAAGTGCAACTTAATGTAATTAGCATCAAAAGATACACTTCTTTAGAAGACAAAACAAACCATCCATTGCTAACTTTGTGCCTCAGTGCATAGCTATTTAATCCCAAAGCCTGCAAGGGAAAAATCAGGTACCGACATGTCAGTGATTTCAGAGGTAACGTTATGTTAAATCTGTGCACTCTTTTCGGAAAAGTAACGGTTCAGACCTGTGTTATTTGTAGCACAATTATTGTTTCAATGTTAATACGCGAACTCAATAAAATACTAGTCACATATTGACCAGTATGAAGTACCCAAACTTTTTGTGATAGAATATATTGTGCAGCAGCTATCATTTGTATGTACTTTGATCTACGATACGTAGAGTTTGTTATGTCTGACAGCTTGACCCTTTCTTTGATGCACATATCTAGAAACATGGCCCTATGCAATGTTAGTCAATCTTTATCAAAATCAGTCTTGTAGAACTGCAGAATTTGATTAGCATCAATATGACCAAGAGTAAAAGCTTCATGTTGTGACTGAAGTTCCAAAAGCTTTCTTTGAAATCTACGATTTTGTGAATACACAGCCACATCAATTACTTTAAAAATAAGAAAAGGTCTGTACAATTCCTCTGGCGTATGACCACATTGAAGGGAGGATATAAGATGAACATAAACAAAAGCAAAACGAGGATAATGGAATGTAGTCGAACTAAGTCGGGTGATGTTGAGGGTATTAGATTAGGAAATGAGACACTTAAAGTAGTAAAGGAGTTTTGCTATTTGGGGAGCAAAATAACTGATGATGGTCGAAGTAGAGAGGATATAAAATGTAGACTGGCAATGGCAAGGAAAGCGTTTCTGAAGAAGAGAAATTTGTTAACATCGAGTATAGATTTAAGTGTCAGGAAGTCATTTCTGAAAGTATTTGTATGGAGTGTAGCCAAGTATGGAAGTGAAACATGGACGGTAAATAGTTTACACAAGAAGAGAATAGAAGCTTTCGAAATGTGGTGCTACAGAAGAATGCTGAAGATTAGATGGGTAGATCACATAACTAATGAGGAAGTATTGAATAGGATTGGGGAGAAGAGAAGTTTGTGGCACAACTTGACCAGAAGAAGGGATCGGTTGGTAGGACATGTTCTGAGGCATCAAGGGATCACCAATTTAGTATTGGAGGGCAGCGTGGAGGGTAAAAATCGTAGGGGGAGACCAAGAGATGAATACACTAAGCAGATTCAGAAGGATGTAGGATGCAGTAGGTACTGGGAGATGAAGAAACTTGCACAGGATAGAGAAGCATGGAGAGCTGCATCAAACCAGTCTCAGGACTGAAGACCACAACAACAACAACAACATGACCACATTTGAGGATCACTACCTTTATTGTAGTGTTTTGGTATCTTCCTTTTTCTAGGCAAAACAGGTTCATTAATATTATGTAACTTGAATAATTTGATGGTAAGATACGGGAGGGGGGGGGAAGAAGAGGCAGAGATAGGAGAAGACATGAAAGGAACCGCAGATATCAGCTGCATTGAGACTTTATGTGGAATCAGTGGCGATGAGTGAGAATGTGCACTGGACTGCGATTCGAACCCAGAATCTCCTGGTGAGTAGTAGGCAGTTGTGTCGACCAATGTACTATACGACACACTGTTTGTTGCAAAGGCACGGACTATCTCAGTACGCTCCCCAGCTGGCATGCATTCTCATCTAACAGCATTCCTCATATGTGTCCTCCGTGCTCGCTAATTTTAGATTCCCACCGGAGGTCAAACGATATTGTGCATCTGCATGGAAGATTGTGGATAAATTGCCCGTCAGAACAAATTCATTATATGAATGCGTGGTGGCTGTTCACCTCGATGGGCAATGAACCCACAACTTTCAGTTTGGATGCACAATATTCTTTGACCTCCGGCGGGAATCTAAAATTCGCGAGCGTGGAGGACATGAAAGGGAACTGAGATTGTTGGTTGGCTGGGGAGTGTACTGAGAAAGTCTGTGCATTTACGATAAACACTATGCCCTGGCGCAGTGGTCGACATAACTGCCTAGTGTAACACCCCAAGAAGCCCGAAAACCCAAATAAGAATGTCATGATAATTAAAGCAGGGAACAGTGCTATCCTGACAGGTACGACAACTTTGACAAGAATGTAACACCTTAAAGTATTGATGAACACCAATGTCAATAATTACTGAGTATGTCATCATATGAAGATAGAATGGAAGAAAGGTTATTTTTAAGTAGCTATCAAACATCTCAGTAATAACTGCAAATCAGTACGACGAAAGTGAAGTCAAAAGTAATATGTCAGTCAGAGATAACATTTAATGTGAAAGAGAGTTGTAAATGCGGCGAAAAGGAAATTCAATGTGTCCACAACGCTCCATCATGGAAATGCTAGTCGCTTGCTAGCTTGTTTGCTATCAAATCGAGAGAGAGCACAGTTTGTTATAGTACTACAAACGGAACGCTATGAGATTTTCTTTTCTTTTTTATTTTTTTAAAAAAAGAAAGTAATATTGTGTGATAGAGATGCGCGGACTTTGTTCTGTTATTCTCACTTGAACTGAAGTGATATTCTGATAGTGTACGACGAGTTAATGAACTTTAATTATTGGAGATATTGTTGTTGGACTCAACCTTCATCAAAGTTACAACGAAGAATGGACGTAGTATAGAAGACTGCAATACCTGATTAGCCTTGAGTAGGAAACAATAATTATTTTATGACCACACGAAGATAATATAAATACGCCGATTGTAAAAGTTGTTGTCGCGATCACCGAAGTGAAAAGAATCGTGATTGATCTGATCCATCGGTGTGCGTGTGGTGTGATGATTATAAACTAACTGCTAAGAAGAAACAATAAAAATGGAAATCTCACGTGTTGGCTCCATCATTAATTGAACTGTGTGATATTTGATTATCAAAATTAATTAACTGTGAACATTTTAATTTAAAGAGTGACTTGGTGAACATTTAGCATTGAAAGGAGTGTTTTGCCGAAATAATATGACGACGCACGAAAGCGAGATAGCATTATAGATCTGGATTTGCGTCGTGCCATAGTGAAGAATTCTCCTAGGCAACGTAAAAACAACTACTGATACTGAACCGCAAATGAGTTTTTCCTCACTTGAGTGGTGTGAAACGACGCCGGTGATGAATGATTCACTCAATACTGCAATAACTAACTAACCGGGCATAGCAAATCACCATAGAACCATAACAGACAATTAAAATCAGCAGTTCGCATAGCTGAGAAAACTGTGCGGACTCGCAAACGGACTTTCATACATTACACGAGGAACAATTTTGTTTAGAGATTTTCAGGTGCTGTTCCACGTTATCCGAGGGTGACAACCATCACTGCGAGCGCGTCCCCATCCTACCGACCGAGCTGTAGCAGTAGCGGCTCAACATCAACAGCGACAACGAAAGGGGAGAGGGGACGTCCAACTAGTAAGCAGGAGATCCCAGGTTTGACTGCCAGTGTCGTACACATTTTCATTCATCGCCACCAACTCCACAGAAAGTCCCAATACCGCTGATATCGTCAGTTACTTCCCTCCCCCCCCCCCCCCCCCCCAACCATCAATTTAGATAGTATGTATGACAGCTGCTGATTACAGGTTTAATCTTGCCGAAATCTGAAATCAGCACGTACAGGAAGTTAAGAAATTTGTACTGATGTAGGATTGTGAAATATCCACTAGCCTTCCCACCAATGTCACTTCTTTCTTCTGACAGCTCTTCCAAAAATTTTAAGACCGTGTCATAATTGCTTTCCAACGATTGTGGCGGCTGTACCCTCACACCACTCTGCTAGCCTCTTTGATGAATGTCTTAACACCATAGTAAATGAGCAAACTTGTTTACCGAGTTCTCCCTTACACAAAGTTCATCAGTTGAACCTCACTTTCACTGTGTTTGTATTCATACACTCCTGGAAATGGAAAAAAGAACACATTGACACCGGTGTGTCAGACCCACCATACTTGCTCCGGACACTGCGAGAGGGCTGTACAAGCAATGATCACACGCACGGCACAGCGGACACACCAGGAACCGCGGTGTTGGCCGTCGAATGGCGCTAGCTGCGCAGCATTTGTGCACCGCCGCCGTCAGTGTCAGCCAGTTTGCCGTGGCATACGGAGCTCCATCGCAGTCTTTAACACTGGTAGCATGCCGCGACAGCGTGGACGTGAACCGTATGTGCAGTTGACGGACTTTGAGCGAGGGCGTATAGTGGGCATGCGGGAGGCCGGGTGGACGTACCGCCGAATTGCTCAACACGTGGGGCGTGAGGTCTCCACAGTACATCGATGTTGTCGCCAGTGGTCGGCGGAAGGTGCACGTGCCCGTCGACCTGGGACCGGACCGCAGCGACGCACGGATGCACGCCAAGACCGTAGGATCCTAGGCAGTGCCGTAGGGGACCGCACCGCCACTTCCAAGCAAATTAGGGACACTGTTGCTCCTGGGGTATCGGCGAGGACCATTCGCAACCGTCTCCATGAAGCTGGGCTACGGTCCCGCACACCGTTAGGCCGTCTTCCGCTCACGCCTCAACATCGTGCAGCCCGCCTCCAGTGGTGTCGCGACAGGCGTGAATGGAGGGACGAATGGAGACGTGTCGTCTTCAGCGATGAGAGTCGCTTCTGCCGTGGTGCCAATGATGGTCGTATGCGTGTTTGGCGCCGTGCAGGTGAGCGCCAGAATCAGGACTGCATACGACCGAGGCACACAGGGCCAACACCCGGCATCATGGTGTGGGGAGCGATCTCCTACACTGGCCGTACACCACTGGTGATCGTCGAGGGGACACTGAATAGTGCACGGTACATCCAAACCGTCATCGAACCCATCGTTCTACCATTCCTAGACCGGCAAGGGAACTTGCTGTTCCAACAGGACAATGCACGTCCGCATGTATCCCGTGCCACCCAACGTGCTCTAGAAGGTGTAAGTCAACTACCCTGGCCAGCAAGATCTCCGGATCTGTCCCCCATTGAGCATGTTTGGGACTGGATGAAGCGTCGTCTCACGCGGTCTGCACGTCCAGCACGAACGCTGGTCCAACTGAGGCGCCAGGTGGAAATGGCATGGCAAGCCGTTCCACAGGACTACATCCAGCATCTCTACGATCGTCTCCATGGGAGAATAGCAGCCTGCATTGCTGCGAAAGGTGGATATACACTGTACTAGTGCCGACATTGTGCATGCTCTGTTGCCTGTGTCTATGTGCCTGTGGTTCTGTCAGTGTGATCATGTGATGTATCTGACCCCAGGAATGTGTCAATAAAGTTTCCCCTTCCTGGGACAATGAATTCACGGTGTTCTTATTTCAATTTCCAGGAGTGTATTTTGACGGCATTGGGAATGACCACAAATGCAGACAGAGCATTTCTGGCATCGACTTGGGCACTGTGCTTAAAGGAGGAGATGTTGGTCCAGGGAAAGGCTTAAAATGGGGGCTAGATACACTGAAAATCTGCTAAAGGAAATATTACTCTCAGAACCTCATAATTGCATCGATATTTTTTGACTGGCCAATGAGAGTTTCAGTACCTAAGTCTACATACATACTACAAAAGCCATTGTAAGGTTTGCGATGGAGGGTACTCTGTACCACTACTAGTCATTTCCATTTCTGTCCCACTCAAAAATTGGGCGAAGAAGTAACTAGTGGCAGTGTGCCTCCATTGTTGTTGTGGTCGTCAGTCCTGAGACTGGTTTGATGCAGCTCTCCATGCTACTCTATCCTGTGCAAGCTTCTACATCTCCCAGTACCTACTGCAACCTACATCCTTCTGAATCTGCTTAGTGTATTCATCTCTTGATCACCCTCTACGATTTTTACCCTCCACGCTGCCCTCCAATGCTAAATTGGTGATCCCTTGATGCATCAGAACATGTCCTACCAACCGGTCCCTTCTTCTTGTCAAGTTGTGCCACAAACTCCTCTTCTTTCCAATTCTATTCAATACCTCCTCATTAGTTATGTGATCTACCCACCTAATCTTCAGCATTCTTCTGTAGCACCACATTTCGAAAGCTTCTATTCTCTTCTTGTCCAAACTATTTATCGTACATGTTTCACTTCGATACATGGCTACACTCCATACAAATACTTTCAGAAACGACTTCCTGACACTTAAATCTATACTCGATGTTAACAAATTTTTCTTCTTCAGAAACGCTTTCCTTGCCATTGCCAGTCTACATTTTATATCTTCTCTACTTCGACCATCATCAGTTATTTTGCTCCCCAAATAGCAAAACTCCTTTACTACTTTGAGTGTGTCATTTCCTAATCTAATTCCCTCAGCATCACCCGACTTAATTCTCTACATCTACATCTACATCCATACTCCGCAAGCCACCTGACAGTGTGTGGCGGAGGGTACCTTGAGTACCTCTATCGGTTCTCCCTTCTATTCCAGTCTCGTATTGTTCGTGGAGAGAAGGATTGTCGGTATGCCTCTGTGTGGGCTCTAATCTCTCTGATTTTATCCTCACGGTCTCTTCACGAGATATACGTAGGAGGGAGCAATATACTGCTTGACTCTTCGGCGAAGGTATGTTCTCGAAATTTTAACAAATGCCCGTACCGAACTACTGAGCGTCTCTCCTGCAGAGTCTCCCACTGGAGTTTATCATCTCCATAACGCTTTCGCGATTACTAAATGATCCTGTAACGAAGCGCGCTGCTCTCTGTTGAATCTTCTCTATCTCTTCTATCTGGTACGGATCCCACACTGCTGAGCAGTATTCGAGCAGTGGGTGAAGAAGCGTACTGTTACCTACTTCCTTTGTTTTCGGATTGCATTTCCTTAGGATTCTTCCAATGAATCTCAGTCTGGCATCTGCTTTACCGACGATCAACTTTATATGATCATTCCATTTTAAATCACTTCTAATGCGTACTCCCAGATAATTTATGGTATTAACTGCTTCCAGTTGCTGACCTGCTATTTTGTAGCTAAATGATAAAGGATCTATCTTTCTGTGTATTCGCAGCACATTACACTTGTCTACATTGAGATTCAATTGCCATTCCCTGCACCATGCGTCAATTCGCTGCAGATCCTCCTGCATATTAGTATTCGACTACATTCCATTATCCTCGTTTTTTGTGCCTCTATATGAGCTCTAATTTCTAGTATCTTGCCTTCGTGATGTTCGTGCAAAGTGTACGTCAGCGGCGGTAGAATCATTCTGGACCTGCTGCAAATACCAGTTCTCTAAATTTGCTCAATAATGTTCCTTGAAAAGAACAACGCCTTCCCTCTAGGGATTCCCATTTGAGTTCCCTAAGCATCTCCTTAACAATTGCGTCTTGTTCGATCCTACTGGTAACAAATCTAGCAGTCCGCCTCTGAACTGCTTCGACATCTTCCTATTATCTGACCTGGTGCGATTCATATGCACTCGTGCAGTACTCAAGAATAGGTCACACTGGTGTCCTACACGCTGTCTGCTTTACAGATGAACCTCTTGTATGGGTACAGTACCCTTTCATACCTGTACCCTTACATACCTATACCCTTACGAAGTATCAATCATACGCTGTATGCAGCGATCATAAACCAAAGCAACAGGGTGCAAGTGGATGAGTAGGAGCCGATTGTTACAGTCCATGAGTGGAAGTCAGGTGTGCGAGAGGCTAGAGGCCGGGGATTAGTGGCAGAATAGAGGTGTAATACCATACAGTATTTGAATTCTGTTGAGTGCTTATAAATGTTGTTTCAATTTAATCCAGTATTTGAGAAAGGACATGTTATCATTTAGTAGTTTTCCTTAGATTTCACAATAACAGAAGGGCACGATAATGAGTTTGATGCAAAGGATTATGCAAAATTAATTAGATATAACTTCATCTTAAGCATATGCGAATAATAAGTTCGGTGCGATACTGGGGGGAGGTTATATATGACAACGTGTGTGTCGGACTTCCATTAAACAGCAATCTTTGGAGACGACGGAGAAGACAACACAGCAAACCGTGAGTCAACAGCATTTCAGCACAGCAGCGTTGTGGAATTAATTGAATTCAACGTTATGTAGGAACGAACAGGAATAGGAACAATCAATAATGTTACTGACGTTTAAGTTGCGAGTGAACTTTTCAATTGAGAGCAGGCATAAGTTGTATCGAACAGTGATTGTTGTGAACAGTGTTAATATGGCTAATTCAGAACAAAACGGTAGTGTTAATAAAGATGAGGGTGGACAATTTAATAACGTGGTTAACAGAGAACAAAATAATGTGATGGAAAATACTATAGACAATTCGACAGAGGGAAGTAGTATTGTTAGTTCTGATTTCCCTAAAACAAGTTCAACACCGGTGGTTATACAGCAAACAGAAAATGCTGTTGTCAGTAAGGACTGTATGCCTCAGTTGTTAGAAGCAATCAAAAATGTTAATGAGGAAAATAGACAGGCGCATGTAGAAACGAGCTTTTCATGGGCAAAATAAAAGGCACATTAGGAAACAACAAAAGCTCCAACAGGAAATCAAAAATGATTATCAGACACTAACTAATGTGATTAGTAATTTGCGAACGGAACTCACCAGCTCATTTGAACAAAATCATGATGAGCTCCGAAAAGAATGTCAAGAGATATGAGGCCATTGGCAGCGAAATTATAGATCTTAAAATACAAGTTAATGGACAGTGTAGGCAAACGGAAAATTCTGTTAGCAAATTTAATGACAAAGTTAAGGCTAAAAATGACTAAATCGTCAAAATTAAAAGTTCTCGCCAACAAAGGATCGATAATTAAGATGGTTACCGGCATACAAACGTAATGTGAGGAACTAAGTGATTAGGTAGATGAGGTTCGACTAAAAGGTAACGAACGACTACACACTGTCAAAAGGAATTAGTAAAGAAACTTTGCGTGTTGAAATTAATGCAGTATTACGTGAAACAGATAGCAATATTGTTGGTTTGACGCAAGTAATTCTTGACAATGAACTGAAACAAGGCGTCCACGCAGTGGAGTTCATTAATCAATTCACACCTGCGTTTCTGAGGCATTATATGCAACATGTTAAAATAGATACTTGCGTCAGTCACAAGAAGGGTGAGAGATATATTTGGGGTATAAGTGAATCCGACAATAACATACAGAATGAAGAATTTGAAACAGCATTTTTGAACAAATTTTGGTTGAGAGAAAAACAATGGGATGTAAAATCAAAATATTCTCACACCGCCGAATTAGACAGTACGGTACAATGCATGTATTTATGCAAAGGTTCTGGAATGACAGTGCGTACTTGGATGATCCGGTTAAAGAAGAAATGATGCTTATATTAATCCAGAAAGTACCATTTTCGGTACGTGAGAAGTTAGTACTCACACTACAGTTAACAATGGAGCAATTGTGTTTGCTAAGTGACCGAACTGAAGTGCTCAATGCCGAACGGGAACAACCTGAGGGAAATAGTAATAATAATTACCTGAGTCATTATTACGGCCCATCGCGGGAAGAAATTCCAAGTTACGGACGACCGAAAGTATTTGATCACCGAGACGATGATAGACACAGAAGAAACAGATACAATGAACAAGATGGATTGAGGTCAAATCATCCGCTGAACCAGCCACACCATGACAGACACACAGGACAGTATCGATCGCCAGAATGTGCAAGAAGCCGCGATCGCAATCAGCGATACTCTTGAACAGTTAAACCACGGCCGCCTGTATTACAGGCTGGAGGACTGAAATGTGGCAACGTTACATTAAGGCCTACCGCATGGCTGTGGCTATAAGGTAGCGAACGAAAGCAGTTGTTTACTTACTTTCGCGGTGTCTGTTTTATCTGACATTTCAGTGTAATTATGCTATACTGGACTTCCGTTATTTCAGAAGTTGTTGAATATTCTTTCAGTGGTGTAGGGGTGGAGTATCTTCTGACGGGAAAACTACAAATTGATAATTTAGAATCACAGTTTAGTAGGTATCGTCAATTATCGGGTGGAAACTACAATGTTTCTGTAACCCAGGTATTTGAACGGATGTTGACGTGAATCCGTTTGTAAGTGTTTTGAACAACATAGGCAATGAAAATGTTAATGTACAGAGCCGCCCGCGGTGGCCGTGCGGTTCTAGGCGCTCCAGTCCGGAGCCGCGCTGCTGTTACGGTCGCAGGTTCGAATCCTGCCTCGGGCATGGGTGTGTGTGATGTCCTTCGGTTAGTTAGGTTTAAGTAGTTCTAAGTTCTAGGGGACTGATGACCACAGCAGTTGAGTCCCATAGTGCTCAGAGCCATTTGAACCATTTTTTGTTAATGTACACCAATCTGTGCTTCTGTATGTTTGTCATTATGCAGCACACAAAACAACACAATTGCTCAGTTGTACAACATGCACTGATTTTGTTTTAGGCACACACACCACAGAAAAATATCCGAAGTGGATTGACTGTACCATCAGATATTGTTGTGGAAATTGGCGCTTTTGTATATACAATTATGCAGCTTTTAATATCTGAAGAGTATGAAACAAAATTCCTCACTTGTCAAAATTAAAAGCAGTTACTACTCAATCTGGTTGGCCAAGGAGTTGAATCACGTGTTTCTCTGCAAATATTTGTAACAGATTCATGTCTCTGTGGCAGGCCACTTACTGATATCTACAAAAAGCTGGTTTCCATTATGTGTAACATTTTGTTAAATAATTATACCAAACTCCAAAATGATCATTTAATATGTTCCAAGAAGGAGGGAGTTAATAGAAAATTAAAAACATTACATAACTTTTGACACAAAATTATGAAACTTCTTTTTACCCACAACCTCAGTCCTTAAATGCTCTGATTAGTACTGGCAAGGAGGAGGTGGCCACTATGGAATAAACTTTAACGCACTGATAAATTTCAGTCATGCTTTTTATGCAAATCCTACAGCAAGGTCACCATTTCATTCTGACTCAGAAAGATGTGTGAAAATATTTAAATAGATTGTGTATGACCTGTGATTTAAAAAAAAAAAAAGAATATCTAACATACTAATGAACAATACACAAAAAACGTTCGTTAAAAATTATTATTATTATGCCACCGTCATATACAAAGGTGTGAAAGATATGTTGCAGCTGTCAGAAATTTTTATATTAGTTTGTCATTTATATAGGAAGGAACATGATAATACATTTCAAATAACAGACTGAAATAATTGCAAGTCTGCAAATAATGTTAGTAGGTACCTCACAAAATTGTATCTCCAAATCTCGGGTAAGAAACGTCATAGTATACTGCTATGAAGCACATGTGAGTTATTGAAAAGTTCATCGTTGCAAGGAAACGAGAATAAAATGCGTAATGCCGACAAAGTCGGCGTAATACGTGATTGCGTATTTATATCTGACACGTCGCCTGCATTCGACGAAATCTAAACTTCAGTCTCGGACTAGCTGGTCACGCTAGCCGGCCTACTGACGTCACAGGCTGCGACGTTGTCAGCTTGACGACTCCGGCCTCTAATACAGGCGGCCGTGGTTAAACTAAGCAATGTTTCGGAGACGACCCACTCCGAAACACTGTCAGGGGGACAAGGGTCGGATATTATGATAAATGCCATAAGGTGTGAACATGCAAATGACGTCAAACAGGATTAGTGCTGAGAAGATGAAAAAAACTAATACAGAAATTCTGATGCCATTTGTAGAAGTATGTAGTATTGTTATGGATGCATTAATTGATTCAGCTAGCGAGGCAAGTGCTAGTTCTGAAAATCTATTTGCGCAATTAAACAATCTTGTAGCCTTATTACGGTATATTGATAATTTTTACTTATGGACCGTCTGCCAGCATCTGAATAAAACACACGCAACTGAGGAAGACAGGACTACAAAAGTTGAAGATGTCAATACAGCTATGTCAAGCATTCCCTGTCAACGTAGTTGTGTTTTATTCAGTTGCTGTCAGACGGTCCATAAGCAAAAATTATCAATATACCGTAATATTACACGCAACTGAGGAAGACGGGACTACAAAAGTTGAAGATGTCAATCTTGTAGCCGTTCCCACATTTCCTGTTAACAGTGTATGTATTGTCAGCGCAGTTGGAAACCAAAGCAAACCAATTAAAGAACAAGCATTACTAAGATTTCGTATTCAAGGGGATGAATATGAGCAGTGTGTGTTAACTGTTGGTTCTTTCAATGTTGAACTAGTTCTCGGAGTTGATTGGTTGTCAGAGATGAGATGCAGTATTAAATTTGAGGAGAATTGTCTGTGGACGAAGAAAGAATTGCATTTAAGGGATTTATAGTGGGTGATGATAAGGACGCTGTGGGTGTGAAGATAAGGATGATGTGTTGTAGAGGAGAAGGTGAAACTATAATGTTGAACATTTCAGAGAACTGCAGTAAGCTGCAAGAGAGGAACAAGGAGGGTGCTCTAAATTGTATTGGAACCAAGATTCGAGCGTTAGTGGACTTTCCTGAAGCAGAACGGGAAGAGCTGAGGGAAGTACTGAGATACCACATCGACATATTTTCAAAGGTACCAGGGTTAATTAAAGGATGTGTTTGTAAAATTAAAGTAAAGGATCGTGAACCATTCTGTAGTAAGTCGTACGCGATACCATTGGCAAAAAAGGGAAAAACTTTGACACAAACAATGTCCACTGTATTGTCAGACTTTGTCCATCAAAATTACTGGCAAATACGCTCTCATTGATAAACACATCACACAGCACTTCACATGGACACATATTTGGCCAACAATGTAAAATTTGGCGAATTGAATGATCATTTATGGAGGCCTTTAATAATATTGTTAATTCATCAAGAATCCCCAGAAAGTCTCGAACATAAATAATATCTTGCTTCACATTTTACACCACCAAATTCAAATTATGCTCGTAACAACAAACAAATATAGTTCTTGGCTCCAGGTGGGTAATCATACTTCACAGTTCTGTTAAATGTCCTCCGACATTAACTCACACCGACATAACATTGACCATTACAGTATTTTACGTCGAAAGGTAAACGTCTTACGACATCCTGCCAACCCCATCCCACTGGCCGCCACCTGGGCTGGCCATTCCGTTGTGGTAGCCCCCTGACTGTGCAGCGATTGCAATGTTGGTGCCTGACCTGGAAACCCCCAAGGCATACCTTTGTCGTGGTTGAATTCTGGGCAACAGTTTACTGGCCTGATAACCATAGGTGTGGCTCGACGGTGTCTATGGGCGAGTGTCATAGTGGGTGGTACCGTGATAGAAGAATCGCACATTAAGCGAATTAAACTTTCTTCCATTGGCGGCTGCACAGCCACAACAATCTTTCCCTGGCTACAGTGGGGGATGAACATAGGGCTCAGAGACAAGGGGAGAACTATTCCCCCGAATACTTAGGTGGTTCTAGAACTGGTGGGGATTCATTTTTGACTACATAGCCACTGTTCTTTGTTGAACACCCCGAGCATGGGTTTGGAGGAAGTAGCAATAATTTCAAAAATGGTCTCCCGTGCTTAGTCATATACATTGTTCATCTGTGGCCAGTTTGGTGACATTCCTGTAATTAAATCTCCCCATACCAGGCTCAGTATGGTACAGAACATCATTTTTCACTGTGATCTCTTTCTACAGACGGATGATGAGCTGTGATCCAGTTTGGAGTGATGGGGTGTGGATTTTGTCTGCTGTGTCCAATGGAGACCAAAGGACAATAAGATCGATACTGCAGCCTTCATCTTGGCCTTTGAGGGTGACTGACTGCCTGAAAAGGTCAAGGTGGTGGTGTGCCAGTGCAGTGTGAAGCCATATATTCCCCCTCGTATGTGCAAATGCAAGAGATTCGACCACGTCTTCATGTTGTAATACCAGTGCCACCTGTAGGGATTCTAGACATCCTCTTTGTGCCTTTCTCCCCCATCTTTGTTAACTGTGGGGAGAACCATACCCTCTGTTCACCAGACTGCGCCATCTTCTAAAAAAAAAAATGAAAATCTGGTGTACAAGACTCTTGACTGACTGATGTATCAATTATCTTAGATATGTCAATGACATATGCTATAGTTGTGACATCATCCTCTTTAGGTACTGTGCTTTCTACATTGGGCCCTTGGGGCCATTTGACTACTTCCGTACCCATGGTGGTTGGGGCCCACCTCCTGCTGCTTCCTCCACACCACCTTTGGGGCATCAACTCCCCACCTGCCAGGGTCGTCATTCCCCAACCTTTGGCTGAAGAAACAATGCCCCCTCTAGCATCTCTTATCAGAAAGGGGTCCCCAGGATGCTCCCTTGGAAGGAATATGCTGATCTGCAAACAGATGCCAGGCAATGGCAGGAGGGGTCGCAGGTTGTAGAACATTGTGTTCCTCGTATATCCCAGCATCTGGACCCCACGAGCTCTTGCAGACATCAAAATCATTTAAAGAGGAGAAATACAAGTAGTAGTTCCACAAGGAGATTCTAGTGACCCCTGTGTCACCAGTCTCCATATGTTGCACCTCTGTTTTCGAGGCAGTGTCCGTGGTGGCTTGCCGCCCTACCACACACCTTGATTGGGAATAAATGTGTATCGATGCTGTATCTTCACAACCAGTGGTGGCAGATGGCACTCGGGCACGACCTGCCTTCTCAGTCCCTTCGTGCAGCCACAGGATTCTGATAATGTGATCCTCTAGTGGAACAGTAGTATTGTTTTCTTCGCCAGTTGGCTTGAGCTACTATGTCACTTTTTGCATTGCCCTTCTGGGAACTCTGTTTTCGGCAAAGCGGACCCCTACCCTCCTTGGCTGTTGGGACACTGACTGTGAAGGAGTGTCAGATGGTGGTGACATGCATGTTCTGGATTCTGTCTACATTAAAAATTTGTCACTCGATATGACTTTGGAAGCTGTTGCTGTCTGTGGATGTCTCTGCAATTTACCATCATGATAGTCAAGTGTTGCAGAATATGTTGTCTGCATTTTTTTCTCAGCTGAATCCACCCTTCCTAATAATGGGTGACTTTAGAGCCCACAACCCTTTGTGGAATCCAACTATGAGAATTGGCTGCAGAAAAACTGTTGAAAACTTGCTCACAGAGCTTGATCTTTGCATCTTGAATACTGGTGTTCCAACACAGTTCCGTGTGTCACATAGGTCTTATTCGACCATTGATCTTTCCATTTGCAGTTCACGTCTTCAAGTCTCCTCCCAAGTCCACAACACCTTTTTTTGACAGCAATCATTTTCCAATCGTTTTGACACCATTCGCATGGGCATCCATCCAGATGGGCTCTCAACAAAGCTGGTTGGGATGCCTCTGCTATTGCCCTTCACATCCTCGCCACATGGCGGTATCAACATGACTGTTCAAAGTACAATGGCAGCCATTCTGTCTGGTTCTCCCTGTCAAAAGACAGTAACTTGGTGGACTCCTGAAATCGCTGTGAAAAATTTTAAAATTTTTTGTTAGGTCATTGGTCCCTCAGCTTACGCACTACTTAATCTAACTTCAACTAACCTACACTAAGGGTAAAACAAACACACACACACACACACACACACACACACACACACACACACACACGCGCGCGCGCACCCGAGGGAGGACTCAAATCTCTGACGGAGGGAGCTGCGCGGACCATGACAAGGTCCTCAGACCGAGCGGGGTAGCCATTATAAATCGCAAACAGGCTCTCCAACCCTATAAGTGACATCTGTCATTGTAGTACTTCATAGATTTTAGAATGACTCCATGCTTGTGCCAGCTACCTCATAAAATGACAGAAATGAGAATGCAGGAATTGGAATGTTGTAACCATTGGACTAAGTATCCCTCCATTGTAGGTTTGGGAAAAGACTGGATGCCTCTATGAACACCACTCTGCCACAGATGCACCCATTATGTCTGCAGTAAACCAGGCACTGTCGCCAAACATGTTGCTTTGCATTATGATTGAGCATTTGCATCTGAGAATTATCAGCCTGCATTTCATATCCACAAACAGTAGGTTTAGTCAATTCATTTAACTTTCATAACATATTACCTCAAACTATATAATGCACCACTCAACGAGTGGCAATTCCTCAGTGCCCTACCCCTTTGCCCTGATACAGCTCTAGGGGCAGACCGTAGCCAGAGCCAAATGGTCAATCACTTATCAGTGGATTGCCAACGTCACATACTTTCCATTTTCAATTGTATCTAGAGCAAGGGCGAGTTCCCATCTCGATAGTGAGAAAATGTGATCATTCCAGTGTCTGTATACAACTCACCGCACCTGCTGGAGCTCTGGAGCTGGCAGAGGTGGGGAGTGGTGTAACAACCACGCTGTCAGTAAATGATCTTACACAGACCGGCCAGTATTCCGTATTCCAAAATGAATGACTGGCAATAAAACATTTGCGGACTCAGAGTGGCCTCGACCTTCCTGCGTTGTCCTGACAGAGAAGCTGCGGTATCATTCTGTTCAGTTTGTATCTTTTCACCTGGTTCCTACAGAAGGCTTCCACGACACTAACCTGGCCTTTGGTTCAAACAGCCTGCACTGCAAAGTTGGTAAGTAATTACATATACAGACAGTCTCCACACTTTGCCCTTTAAAATGTTCATCATCATAAGATGGCCAAATTTACAAATGGTCTCATAGTTTAAAAAATCTATTTGTTGTGTGTTCAGAATTTCACAGGTACAACAATGGAAATACTAACTGTAATATCCTGAAGAAGGTACAATAGATGAAGATGGGATCGAGAGGGGTGCAAAAGAAGAAACACGCAGTAAGTTTTGAAGAGAGGCTAAAATTAAGGGACAAGAAATGTGTGGTGTCTGTTCCTTTGGGCACGACAAAGAATAGACACCATTGTGATCCAGCAGTGATTCTTCAGTGCAGATACACACCGAGTTCGAACTCTTACGGGAATCGGGAAGATGCAGCAAACAACGGGGCTAATGAGCAGGTGCACTACATCAGTAGTGTGTGGACAGGTTGAGAATTTTGGTCTGACATGGGACTCACTAGGGTAGTCTGTGCAGTTGCAACAACCACTGCGTCCTGATGGCTTAATGGTCAGCACATCTGTCAAGTAAGCAGGAGACCCGGACTCAAACCCCAATCTGGCACAAATTTTCAGGTTGCTCCATTGATATAAATCAATGTGGCAACTAATGTGGCAACTAATGTCTTTAATTCCCTTTACCAGTGACATTATTTCTGTTAGACACAAGAAGGACTTGGGACATTTCTCACTGTTTGTTTGGCTATGAAAATTTGGACAAAACCCATTTGATTATTTATAGGGACTCAGGTTTTTGGTACACCAAAGCGTTTGGTCACAAATGGGTAATGTTTTGAAAAGACATCTTAAGACGAACACCAATAAAAGTGAAATAGCGGTAATGGAATGGATTCAAATTAATCAGCTTGTAATGTCCCCACAGAAAATACCCTCTACCACGCACCAGTTAATCATTGACAATCAAACCATCCACATTCATTCACTTTGGAAAAGTATCTGATCTGATTTTCTCGTAACATATGCGGCGACAGCTCGACGACGCCAAAGTATTTTCTAGTGCGTTTATTCTTTGAAATAACAGAGATGCATATATGGATTCTCCATGGTTGTTAGAGTGGTAACGAGGACAGCTTCGGTAGTATCTGTTGAGGAATTGACGTGTTTCTGAGAGATACATATTTTGCTTTCCTTCTCGCTAAAGCGAGCCATTAACATTTGTGCCGCTAGCTGTTTGTTTGAAGAGAAAGAGACTGTAAACGGAAAATAATTAAGACTTGGAATCACCGGAGATCTGGACATGTAATGGAGATGGATTGAATACACAATTTCCTTCATAAATAAGGTTTGTGACTTTTTTGTTCTGGAGGGAATGAACGAATGAGTTTTTTTCTGAATCATTTGATGATCACGTTGGCCCTGTAATTAATGGGGAAGTTTCAGCTGTGTCGAAGAGAGCCTGCAATCACTGAGTCTGTGTTAAATCGTCCAAAAAGGCTTCGTACACATCTGGAATTCACAATCTTTCGTAAAAGGAACAAATTGTCCACACGATTGATTCTCCCGACTGAATGCAGTGCTTAACAGTAATAATAAATGTAAAGATCTCTTACAGCAAGCCAGGCGCTGAATACCAAGACGAAGGGCTCCACCAAAGATTATATTTGGCTGATTTCACGTAATGAAATATTATATTAAAAACTGTACATAGATAAAGGAGAGAGAGAGAGAGAGAGAGAGAGAGAGAGAGAGAGAGCGAATGAAAATAGAGAAAATACTAATTATCCTCCATTAGTCTAACTTTTCGCCTGTCTTATCACGGATCAGCCGAAAAAAGGGGAGGCCCTTACTTTACTGTATAGATTTATGTGTGAAGGTGAAGGGATCTTAAAGGCAACAGATACACGTCTATACAGACAAGACATTACACAAAGTTAGCTGCTAGCTGCATTCATCATCTATTCTTACATGAAAAGCAAGACATCAACTTATTATCTTTAACATTAAAAAAAAAATGTTAAAAGCTGTTGCCAAGAAAATTAGATTAGTAAATGTACTGCAATTAGTAGGTGTGTGTTGGTATTTGGGCAACAAAATAAGTGATAACAGCAGAAATAGAGGAGATATCAAATGCAGACTAGTAATGGCACGGAAATCTTTCCTAAAAAAACAGAAAATTAGGTGTTAGGAATTCTTGTGTGACCGTATTTGTCTGGAGTGTAGTCTCATACGCAAGGGAACCCTGTTCGGTAAATGGAGAGAATAAGAGCTTTTGAAATGTTTATACTGTTACACGAGAGTGTTCACAGTTGGGTAATACTGCAGACGAGAGCTCCAACGCACAATCTGACAGCGAGAAGAGATCGGTGACAGGACACGTCTTGAGGCACCGAGGACTACGGTAGTTAATCTGGTAATTCAGGGAGGTGTGAGGTGTAAACATCGTAGAGGGAGATCAGTGCTTAACTGCGATAAGTATTACAGGTGGATGTCAGTCGTGCAGGGATGAAGAGGCAGAACACCATCAAACCACAACAGTTTGAAGGGAAATAGGTTAGGTAATAATATGCTAACTACCTCCAGGCTTGGTCCACTCTGTATTGGCTACAGAGGTAAAGTTGGAAGATGTAAGCTATCCATTACCTCTACAAATGTGACCTCGATAGCTGCGCCTCAGTCAAATGTGGTTGGAAAAATTGGTGTCGAAAGTAGGCTATCGTCAGTGGTGTCTACACTGAAATGACAGTTCAAACACTTTATTGCACTCACCTATGGTTTATGGCTAGATTGTGTCTCATTTACTTTAATGACAGTACAGATAAACTGACAGCCATATACTACACATAGTCGATGTTATATAATTTGACTGTTTGAGTGGAGTAATGTGATACTGAAGTGACACAAAAGTTCACCTGTGGTAAACGTATACAGGGTGTCCGTAAAGTCCCTTTACAACTTCAAAACTTTATTACAATGACAGTTGTTGAAATACTTTAACAACATTTCTTTTATTGTAATCAGTGATTATAAAAGTTTTTTTGACAGTGTATAATAGACCTCTATATGGTCACCTTTAGTTGTGCGAAGCACATCAAGACGGTACTCAATTTTCTGCTATGTTCGCATAGCGTCATCCATGGTGGCAACGGCATTACGAATCATTTGTTTCAAGTCAGCAACGTCCCGTATCTGTGTCTGATACACAATATCTTTTATGTACCCCAATAAAAAAAAGTTCAAGGGAGGGATATCTGGCGAACACAGTGCCCAAGGAATTGGCCCATCCCTCCTAATCCATCTGCCTGGAAATGTTTCATTGAGGAACTGACGAACATGCAATCCCCAATGTGGTGGTGCATCATCTTGCTGGAAAATGAAGGTTGATTGTAAGTCAATTGTGGTGCTACATATTCGGTCAGAAGGTCGAGGTAAACATCTGCAGTAATTGTTGACTCGTTGAAGAAAAATAGACCAATTATTCGGTTGCACACGATTCCACACCACACATTCAATTTTGGGCTATCCCGGTGAAGCTCCCTAGTCACATGGGGGTGTTCAGATCCCCAGATTCTCACACTGTGCCTGTTTGATGTCCCAAAAACATGAAAAGTTGCCTCGTCACTGAAACGAACTCATTTGAGGAATGCTTCATCCTCCAAAAGACGTTCCAGCATGTTGAGGGCAAACTCTGTCTGTTTTGGCTTGTCATTTGGCTCAAGTGTCTATAACAGTTGCACTTTGGAAGCGTACAACCGTTAAGTTCTTAAGTTGAACATGGTAGTTGCAACTGTCCCTGGCAGCAGTGCGGATGGACTTCGTAGGTGACAGAGTGAAGGTGCTTGAAATGCGATCGATGTTTTCCTCGGATGTTCTCGGTCACCCGCTCCTTCCTTTATCCAACACTGTCTCTGTCTGCAAAAATTTTTGTGCCATGCACAGATTGAAGGGCACAATGGTGGATCTCTTCCATACTTCGTTCTGAAGTTTTGTTGAGTATGAACATCAGATTTTGTCTCAGTAAACCAGGAAACACATTGTGCCTTCTCTTGAGGAGTTGCCATTTTATAGAGGTTCAGTTCCTTCCATCAGCAGAGTATCTGAAACACAAAATTTTAGTGTATATAAAAGCTTTAGTAAACAGTGATTACAATAAAAGAAATTTTGTTAAAATATTTCAACAACTGCTGTTGTAATAAAATTTTGAAGTGTGTAATTGTGTCATTGAATAAAGTTCTCGAATTACTGACTTCAAAGTCTAACAATCGCATTGATATGAAAACGATGTGCACAGCAAGTAACACTGTTCACAGTCTGATCCTATTGTCACAGTGAACATTACTGAAATTTGACAGTCTGTAGTAATAATTACAAACACACTGAGCAGTGTATGTTTACATATGAACAATGACAACAAAATCTGAAATAACTAATTTTTTTTTTTGTTTTTTTTTTTGTTTTTTTTTTTTTTGCCATGGCAGACTAATCATACTAATGCATTCTAAATAGCCACAAGAATGTATTAGGCCTAGATAAAACTGGATAAGCCCTGAGTCAATATTTAAAACATTAGACCTATGAACATGCCATAAATGACAGTGTTGAAGATATCACAAAATCCGAAGAAAAAAATTGCTATTTTTTTTTTGGGGGGGGGGGGGGGGGGGGGGGGGGGGGAAGAAAAGACAGCTGGAATCAATCCAGCTGCTTTGTTACAAAGAGTATAGCAGAATTGAAGTGGTAAGATGCAGAGGATAGAGAGTGAAGCTCAACTCGTCCTGTGTGTGATGAGTAGCAATCCATACTTTTCATGTTATCGAATTCTTCATAACATCCTCCCCCGAGGTACAGGAATAGTTGTCTTATTTAGTGACCCAGTCATCCTGAGACTTGGTGCACTGGTGAGACTCTTAGTATGCTTGTTCACAAACTTAGTCTTGCAGATTTTGAGATGTGGTACAATAGAATTTTATTTTATGTTGTATTCACATTTTTAAAAAGTGCAGAAAAGCATTACTTGATATAGGAAAAAGGAGACTTCCAAGAAAGTCAAATTTTTTGTGGTATTAAAAAATATCTCCAAAGTATTTATAGTCAAAGTGAACAACAGTCATTTTCATGAAAAATCATGCATAATGTATTATATCAGTTCCAAGACATTAGTAAATTTGAATCGATAATTCCATTTTGTTTCATCTCAAATTTCATCATATCCACTTACAGTTTTGTAAAATAAATAAATTTCTCCAGAAAATCAGAACACTCAGTTCCAAAATGTTTTTCTTCAAAAAATCATTCTCTTATTTTTGTTATTTAGTATCAATTACATATGTACTTGATCTGTGAGCCAGTGTAAAACTAAGTGTAGCCATATGTTGTTGTTATTTGTGTACATGGCTTAATAATACACATTATACAAAGCAGTCGGATGTGGATACCACAAGGCAGTGCACTCAGCACCAGCACTAAATTCTAGCTACACGTGGACCACCACATGATGTTCTCGTAACACCTCTATCTCACGACAAGCCTGCAGTGGCTTGAAAACATGTTCACGGTTGAATAAATTGTAAAAAAGCAACTGGTTACATATTTACAACCAGATAAACACCAATAGATTACATACAATTGGTTTCATCAGAATTAACACAGTACAGTGGACGATCAGTATCTTTTGATTGACAAACAAGTACGAACATGTTTCTCACATCACTTCACCAATTTTGTTTGTTTGTTTACTCAGATGTTTACTTAGGATATTTTGACAAGTGGATGCCATTTGTCTACAACTACTTGTTGCTCAAAAGATCAAGTTGTCCAGCTCTGTGAAGCTCCACCTCAAATGAAAAAGACGCTACCACGTCAACACAGTTACCTTCGACTAAATATGAAATGAAGAAAACAGATATACTGCATTGCAAATATTGAAATTACAATTATTTAACGGTCAGTGCACAGGTAAAACAGATGGCAGTATCATTAGCACTAATCTGTGACATTACAAATTCAAATGTAAAATTCTGGTAGTGTGAAGTCTGCGCAGTATGAAAAATTTTCTGAGTCTTAAATCAACATGGGCTAGTATGAATCTATGTAAACTGCTCAAAATAAGTTTTGCACCTGCCCCCACAACTAGCATAGCTTAATTTTTAATCAGAATCCCCTGCTCTATAGTGTTTTGCCCCCCAGGAAGCCACTGAATGCAGCCACCTGTGTGACTGAGGTAAGGTAGACGTGCATTTTTAGTGCAGTTTCATGGCACGCATCGTATCCCCAGTCGTGAATGAAACAATGCAGCTCACCCATAATTGTCGAGTCTGCGGATGCCCGCTAACGTGTCATTTCGTGTTTGGGCGGTGCGCACATTGTCACTTTTCAATACGTAGGGTTGTGGAGCACAGATCCTGCCGAATCAATGTACTACACAGCAACATCATTCCGACATTTGACTACTACCGTGAGACACAAAATGTCGAAGTTCAAACTTCGTAGTGGTCGTCTACAGTTAACGACACTGACTAATGTCCACTACCTACAAATGTGTCTCAGGTACCTCGAAGAGAACGGAACAGAAGTGCGCACTGCCATTTTGGAGGCAGCTGGAAGAGTGCGTCGACCCAGACAGTATTCGACCGTCTCCACACGGTCAATTTGGACTCTAGGCATCCATTACAAACAACAGTGCAAACAACCTAGCACAGTGATGTGCGAAGAAAGTGGGCAAGGGAACATTTGGAATGGAGTCCGGATCGCTGCCGTCAGGTGCATTTCGGTGACAATCAGTTGTAGACAAATATGGATAGCAGTGCATTGCACGTCTCTCACATGTGGTCCCACAAATTCGGGAGGGAGCTGGATCAGTCACATTTAAGGCCAGTTTTACGAACACCTCTCAACGCTGTCGAGGATGATTTGTGGGGTGTACATCATTCGTACAGGATCCTCTAGCCTGCTGCCTGATCCCACAGCTAACTTTTTAAAGACGGGCAGCCCTTTGAGATGATAATATGCGGGTGGACTGTACAAATGAATCGAGAACATGTGGGATCGGTTGAGATTCGGAAGGCGTTATCACACGAACCCTCGTCACATACTGGATGACCTCGGGAGGGCCACCGAAGGAGAGAGGGAGGGGCTCGAGGAGTGATGTTTCGACAACTTTTCAAACGGCACACTGAGGGGGCAGGGGGGGGGGGGGGAGTTGGAGGTGTGCCATTGTACGGGGTGGAGCGACACGGTATCGAGTATTATGTAGCGGTGGATTTCAACTGCACTGATATGCATTTTCAAACAAATTACCTTTATTATAGTTATTGTTTCATCTTTATTCCACAGCATCTTTTCCTTTGTTTCTTGAGGATTACTCTTTTATTCCCTGCTCCCTTCACTTCTACACTCAAGAACAGTTCCAGATGTGCAAGTGGTGAAAAACATTTTTTGTGCAGTTTATTTAAGTTCTGCTCTAAGTTAGTTATTAGAAATCAGTCTTGGTATCAACGAATAACATCTCCAAAATGATAACATTAGGAAGTGTGTGTGGGACATGAAGTCTAGATTTATTGAATAAGAAGTTGCAAAACATGAGCAAAAAGTGTTTTTCTTGTGTAATAATTACAATTTAGTATGTAATGAAACTGAGAGCCCACAGGAATGTCAATACAAATAACAGTATGAATTTTGTGTGGCCATCAAACCCATTCTCAGACTGAACCTCAGTGTGGTATACATGTAAGTCAGAAATTCCAACTATGTAGTCATTCCACAACTGAGGGTCCATGACAGGTGGTGAAAAACTACACTCAGCTGAGGTAAACTGCAAATACGGGACTGATTCTGTAGGTTTTGTTACTACCAGTAACATATATTGATTTTATTAAAGGCAGTTCACACTGGCTGTCAAAAGAATGAGACCATCAAATTTAGTAAGACTTTCCCGGACCTGCAAATAAAACTAAAAAATCTGCAGAAATGTGTGTGCAGTCTAAAAATTGTAACATGTTCTGTGACAGGAAGCATACCTCACGTAGTATAATTACTAAAGTTACAGAGTGAAACAAGGCACGTACAAAACAAAGGAAAAGCAACGTTACTGGTCTCGCACCAACTTTGTCGAAGGACTACAAAACTGCACTTCGAGAAACAGTGGCCTGAAAGTGGTGTTTTATGGAAAGAAAGTTGGAGCATGTATCACACTGTTTTAACTGTAAAGCTGTTTTCCACTACAGTGGTGTAAATGTAGACCCACGTGAAAAGATCTGGATATGTGGTGCTGCTAATTGTGTATGCAAAAATGAATTAGAGTTAATTGTGAGCAGTAAAAAGGAAGAAGGAAGAAAGATTACGTTTTAATATCCCACCGATGCTGAAGTCATTAGAGACAGGATGAACATTATAGATGGCAAGAATGAAATAAGTTCAGTGTTGTCAGAAGAGCCTCGGACTCATACTAAAGTCCAAGTATGACAAGTTGTAGCACCAAAAGCATTTGAAATCCTAAGTGAGAGTTAATGCAAGGCTCAAAGAAACGAAACTTGTTTCCCAGCAAATAAACCAAATGAAAACCAGCAATAATTCCAGTTCTTCAGGATATGGAACAGGAAAGACCTCAAATGTGAAAAAAAGGGGGCAGTCATCCAGAAATATAACAAAAACAGAACTTAAAGAGTCAGACTACTATCAAATAGCTATGGTCAAAAATGTGCCTGCTTGCTAAATAGTTTCAAAAAGCATAAGTGTTGTGGAACATGTTATTAATCCTAATGTATTCTTCAGAAGTGTGGTTGAAGTGTCAGGAAAGTGTGCCAATGATTTCACCGAGCTAGCTGACACAGTGGTAAGACAGTACTGGACTCGTATTGGGAAGGACACCGGTTCGAATCTGTGCCGAGTCATCCAGATTCAAGTTTTCTGTCAGTTTCTTAGATGGTTCCTTTGAAGGAGCATGGACCACTTCCTTCCTCAGCAGAAGCTTCAGTTCTGTCTCTAAAGACCTCGCTAACAGGAGGCCGCGGACATTAATTCTTAACTGGTTAGGAGACACTAATCTTGCTTTCTACCTGCTAGTGATTTTGAATGTGATGATATTATTATTCTCACAGGAACGAATTACAGTTCCAAACAAATGCACTTAATTCTAATTTGACAGAAGTGATCTCAGATGTCGGTACCACAAATACTCGGTGCCCCAGGAGCAATGGTAAAGACTGAGGGAAATGATAAGAACGATTATTCGAAGCAAAAATGTCTAGAAAATGTGTGTTCTAAAATGCGTACCTTAGTATCTGTGAGCACTTCTTCGTGAACCAAGTCCCTTCTACTGAAAGCTCTTTGCCTTCCATATTTTGGGAGAAGGTAGTATGGACTAAAACAAGAAGAAAAATTGTCTAGTAAACATGGGCTCTAAAATGCATATCTTAAGAGCTATGATCAATTGTTCAATAGAAGAGATGTTTCACAGTAGTAAAGATGAACAAGTGCTCATAGTTCTTAAGGCATGCATTTTAAAGCCCACATTTTCTAGCCATTTTTCCTTTGAATGATCATTTTTGTCATATCTCTGAATATTGATCATTCCTCGAGAGAGACCCTGTATAATGGAATGTATCATCCCGCACTGTGACAGGAAAACAAGAACCGACCACACAGTGTGTAAGTTCAGTGCACAAAACTTCAGGAATGGATTCCTAATATAACAAGAAGAAAAAAATGAGCTACGAGCACTCGTTTAATAGAAGAGAGCGAAGATCGACAACTGCTTGTAGTTTTTATGGTATGAACTTTGGAGCACGTGTTTATTAGACTTTCTTCCTTCTTGTTCTATGAGGAATCCATTCCTAAAGTTTTGCCATTGAGTTTCGAAATATTTTGTATCAACGGCAGTTTGAACGTATCAAAGTTTGCTCAAGTAAATTTAACTACTTTCATTTAACACTGCTACGAATTTTAAATTCTCGAATCCAAGTAATCGGGCAATATGCAGAAAGAATGCTTAATATATGTTAAATTTTATTTTCAGTTGGTTTGTATTCCCAGTCTGTTGCTGTAAGTCAGCTGAGACCTGGAATAGCTTTTGCAGTAAAGAATTTAATTCTGTTGTGGACGCTAGACACAGGGACAAAATTTACATGGAAGTTATTTGTAGTGATTCAGCAAATCACAATCAACTTAAAACTGATTTTTTTTATTTTCAACAACAAAACCCAGTAAGGAGTAAATGGATTGTGAAGCGAGTGTAAGAATTCCAAGATTCTTAAGACACCTCTGCAAAATGTACAGTTATCTTCTTCACACTGCATTCCTATTGCTCGCTTCTAATGAATAAAAACTTAAGATACTCTGTCTCAGGTCATAATCATATAAGACAAGAGGGAGTGAGGGCATGGTAAATAAGTTAATACAGTGAGAGATACTGCTAAGAGCAAAACACACTGCACTGAGGTTTATGATTAGATCATCAGGGATTTTATTTTAACTTGTTATTCAGCTGGACCACAAGGAATTTCACACACAGTGGTTTATTAGTGTACGACTGTTAATATCTACTACTGGTGGCAACAGTTATTTTTGTTAATTTGGGATGGCATAATATGAGATACCAATGGTGAAAGACACATTCTGTAAGCAGAGGAGAGCTGTCGGCAGCAATGTGGATGACGATGTCAGAAAAATACTGATGAAGCATCCTCTTGTACGGTGCGGAAACTAGGACAGTGAGGAAGATAGATAAAAACTAGACATTGTCAGGTAAGGGTGGGGTGAAGTATAGAAAGAAATAAGTTGGAGAGAGAGGACAGTAAGTGAAGAGTTACAGAGAAGAGCGGAAGAGCAGAGGCTGCTACTAAAAGTAATAAAAAGAAGGGAAAGAAACTGTGTAGGACATATATTACGAGAGGGGGAGTGGCTTATAAAAACAAGTACTAGGAAAATAAATGGAAGGGAAGAGGAGGCAATGGAGGAAGAAATTCCAGATCCTGGATGATGTGCTGAGTGGAAGCATTAAGATGAACTGATGGACCACCACACATGGAGATGTTAGCAGGAAATATGATAAGCCAACATTTGTGGTGTAGTTTATTAAATGAAACTGTTTTCTGTTGTGACTGTGTTAGCATTTGTAGCAAGTGGAGCAGAAGAATGTTGAAGTGCATGTGTGGTTTATCAGATAAATTATTCAGCCTTTACACATACATAAACTGTGCATTATTATTGCAAATACTGAGCGAGGTTGCACAGTGTTTGAAGCAATGGACTAGATGTGCTCTTTCAGTAACTACCACAATTTCAGTGGCTGATCTATTTTTACATACACTATGTGATGAAAAGTATGCGGACACCTGGCTGAAAATGACTTACAAATTCATGGCGCCCTCCATCGGTAATGTTGGAATTCAATATGGTGTTGGCCCACTCTTAGCCTTGATGAAAAATTCCACTCTCGCAGGCATACGTTCAATCAGGTGCTGGAAGGTTTCTTGGGGAATGGCAGCCCATTCTTCACGGAGTGCTGCACTGAGGAGAGGTATCGATGTTGGCACGAAAGTGTTCTATAGGATTCAGGTCAGGACTCTGTGCAGGCCAGTCCATTACAGGGATGTTATTGTCGTGTAACCACTCCGCCACAGGTCATGCATTATGAACAGGTGCTCGATCGTGTTGAAAGATGCAATCACCATCCCCGAATTGCTCTTCAGCAGTGGGAAGTGAGAAGGTGCTTGAAACATCAATGTGCTGTGATAGTGCCACGCAAAAAAAACAAGGGGTGCAAGTCCCTCCATCAAAAACACAACCACACCATAACACCACCGCCTCTGAATTTTATTTTTAGCACTACACACGCTGGCAGATTACATCCACGGGGCATTTGTCATACCCACACCCTGCCATCGGATTGCCACATTGTGTACCGTGATTCATCACTCCACACAATGTTTTTCCACTGTTCAGTTGTCCAATATTTACACTCCTTACACCGAGCAAGGTGTCGTTTGGTATTTACCGGTGTGATGTGTGGCTTATGAGCAGTCGCTCAGCCATGAAATCTAAGTTTTCTGACCTCCCACCTAACTGTCATAGTTCTTGCAGTGGATCCAGATGCAGTTTGCAATTCCTGAGTGATGGTCTGGATAGGTGTCTGCCTATTACACACTACAACCCTCTTCAACTGTCGGTGGTCTCTGTTAGTCACAGACGAGGTCGGCCTGTACGCTTTTTTGCTGTACGTGTTCACGTTTCCACTTCACTATCACATCATAAGCAGTGGACGTAGGGATGTGTAGGAGTGTGGAAATCTCGTATACAGACGTATGACACAAGTGACGCCCAATCACCTGACCACGTCCGAAGTCCGTGAGCTCCACAGAGTGCCCCATTCTGCTCTCTCACGCTGTCTAATGCTACTGAGGTCGCTGATATGGAGTGCCTGGCAGTAGGTGGCAGCACAATGCACCAAATACGAAAAACGTATGTTTTTTGAGGTGGCTGGATACAGTTGATCACACAGTGTACATGTATTATTTTTTGTAAATTTTTCCCTCTTTGAGGAATTATTAATCTGGTACTTAGCTAGTTTTCTGTGTGCTTTGATGTCTTCTTCTTTGGATAAAATTGTTGTCTAGAGTTTTTCCTCAATGGATAAATCTGGAAACTGCCAAGATCGTAATGTCTCAGTGTGTGACTTCAACCACTAAATAATAAAAATTTATTCATTTTAGCTTCTGTGTTTTTTAACACTCAAACAACTGGTTCAGAGTAACATTTACATCTGCTCACTTGAGTCACAAAGTTCCAACTGCTCCTACGACAGCACAAATCTATTATCCTCTTAAACACTGACTCCTCCTACACATACTTACAACCACTCATCCCAACAAGTATGAGCAACTGGAAAGTTTACGATTTTAGGCAAAGAATCTAATCATTTACATTGCTGACAATGACAATATTTAAACTGACTTCACATATATTTTTTTACATAAATATAAGAAAATTTCTTAGAAATATTGTTGTAGTAACTTGGCAAAATTTACAAACAATGGAAAATCCATGCTGGAATAATGACAATGTTATAAAAAGGAGATACTGCTACTCAAGACTCAGTGAAGATGTTGAGTTGCAGATAGGCACAATAAAATGAATGTCAAACAAGTGGTGTTAGGCCAAAGTGGCCTCGGCAGCCAGAGTCTGTAGTGTGTGTGTTTTTTGTGCGCGCGCATTTGCGTGTGCATGTGTGGGTACTTGTTTGACAATCTTTTTTTTTGTGCGTATCTCTGACTCAACACCTCTGCTATGTGGTGAGTAGCAATCTATTCTTTTCATAATATTGCCATTTTTGTAAAATTTACATAATTTTAATACTGAATAAAAGCAGTGATTCACTAAGTATCATTTACATATAAATCAATTTATATGCGGTATTTTTTATGCACGAAGTGACAGAAAGCCACTGGTATCGAATGAAACCTAGTATATGTTATCGTTCATTACATAACATCTCCAATTCTGGAGGAATGGGGGTTTTAGTCTCTATTTGGGCATCCCAGTTCAGGTTTGCTGTGATTTTCCTAAATTATTTAAAGTGAATGTTGAGATTGTTCCATTGAGGGGGTCACAGCCAATTTCCTAACTCTGTCCTTGCCCGATCTGAGCATGTTCTTACTTTCACGGTGTATCCTATTCTTCCTTGCTGTTTATATATAAATATTCCTGTTGATTTGCCATGTGCAGTCTCATGCATAATGGTCTATGGACAAGTAAAGAAAAAATAAATTCAATGTCCCTTTGTATGTTAAATATGGGGTTGCTGTGGCAAAGACCTGACGAACAAACTTTTTCTACTGAAGGAGACTTGGACTGTTATTTACACTATCTATTCAGAAATTGTCAAGTAGTTTAAGAAATATTCAAATTTAATTTCTTGCCTGTGTGATACAGCCTACACAAGAAAACTTTAAATAGTGACTTTAGGGTTATTCCATATGTTACTGCAGCAATTACTATTAGAGCTCTCTCTTATTCATGATGTTTCACTGGTTTCTTAAAATTTTACACAATGTTTCTATATTTGTTAGGCACTACTACTCTTTAGTGTTTACATTTGTGGAAAACTACATTACAATGTGATAATTTCTGGCTACAACACCAAAAAATGTTGCATGTTCAACCATTTCAACCACATGAGTACAAACACTTTGGACATGTCACAAAATACTCATAATCAAACGATGGAAAATCCTGGATGGACTGTAACAATATTGAGAAAAGGGAAGTTGCTACTCACCATATAGAGGAGATGCCGAGTTGCCGATAGGCACAACAAAAAGACTGTCACAAGTATAGCTTTCAAAGGCCTTTTCACAATATTGTTTAAAATACTCATAATTATTTCTCTGGAACAAAGTACTACATGTGGTACGACAGGAATACTGGTGACAGAAAATTTTCAAACAATCACAAGCAAAATTTTTCAGCACACAGCTTTCTCTTGTTGGCACAGAAAGCAAAGTTCTATTCCTCCAATGGCTTAGATACTGCATTACCATTTAAACCATTAATTCATTATGAATGTGGTTAAAACTGCAGAACTCACTCTTCGTCCAAATTAAATTATTTTAACTCTAAATCTGGAATTGGTCGCCTGTTCAAGCAAATCAGTTTCCAGTTTATTTGAATTTCAAGAATACCTATCTCTTCCAGAGGTCAAAGTGAAATAATTTTATAGAGTTGTTTAAATACTAAAAAGAGGATCATGCATGCCATATAAATTGCTTATTGTTCTTGTTGCATAGCATTTTTTGCACATCAGTGTGCTTTATCCCCACTGCCTCTCTGTGATCAAGTCAAACTATGACTATCAACTCTTTGTATTGTATTTATTGGTCCAGTAAATCTTACATGTACAGTACAGCACGTCAGATATTGGACAGGTCAAAGTATATCTTACAATTAAAACACTTTAGAAACTAGAAAATTATGTTCACAAAATTTTACAGCACTTCATATACTGGGCAAGTCAATGTGTAAGTTATAATTAAACCACATTAGAAACTTGAAGTTTACAACTGAAAACATGTATAAGCCAATATTAACGATTACAGTATTTGCATGATCCTCACTTAAGCTCTAAGGATTTTTGAGGAACTCTTCTACACTATGAACTGACATGTACACTAGAGAATTACATTCACAGAATTTTACTTCATATACTGGGTAAGTCGGTATACAACTTATACTTGAACCCCATTAGAAACTTGAGAATTACATCTGAATGTATTTATAGGCCAGTATTAATGGTTACAGTATTTGCATAATCATCACTTAGACTCTTGAGGATTTTGGAGGAACTCTTCCACACTATAAAAGCAATGTGTCAACAGATATTCTTTTAATGCTGCTTTAAAATTTTTTACATCAGTCTTTACTTTAATTTCTCTTGGCAATTTATTGTAGATAATTTTTCCATGGTGTAATGTTCCTTTTTGGCACAAACTGGTTTTTGTATGGAGTACATGAAAGTCAGTTTTCTGTCTTGTATTATGATGATGAACATTTTCATTTTTGGGGAGGATACTAGGATTTGTTATTGTATATTTCTTTATAAACATTGCACTTTCAAATAGGAAAATACATGGAAGGGGAAGAATCCCCATCCTTTCAAATAATGGTCTACATGGTTTGTTCCTTTTTATTCCAGCCATGATTCTCACTATTCTTTTTTGCATCCTGAAGAGTTTTAGGCAGGAGGGCGAGTTACCCCAGAAAGTGATCCCATATTTTAGGACAGAATGTATATTAGAATAGTAAACTGTCATTAGACAGTCTCTATGACAGCAGTTTTCTAGCAATCTCATTAAATAACACATGGTACTTAGCTTCTTTAATATGTTGTCAATGTGAGTTTCCCATCTAAGATTATCCTGTAGCCAGACCCCCAGAAATTTGGTATTAGGCACACTTGCAATATCTGTGTCTGACATCTGAATTCTTATATCCTCTTCAGTGTTTCTCTTGACATTATGAAAATTTAATGCTACTGTTTTACTTTTATTTATTATTAGTTTGTTTTGGTTGAACCATTTTACAACATTTGTTAATGCCTCAGACAGTCTTGTCTGTAGTATCCCTGCAGTCTTCCCACTGAGTAATATGCTTGTGTCATCTGCAAACTGAATAGTGCTATGGTACTGGTTGGTTGATGTTAGGTCATTTATATATATCAAAAATAGGATGGGGCCCAGTACCGAGCCCTGCGGTACTCCATATTTTTTACTGCTTTATAATCAGAATAGTGTCTTGTTGATTTATTTTCTTTGTGAAAATGTATTTCTACCACTTGCTTGCGGTCAGTAAGATATGATCCAAGCCAGTTGTTAAGCATACCTCTGATACCAGTTCTTTCAAGCTTCTGCAGCAATAGGGTGTGGTCTATGATGTCGAAAGCCTTAGACAGATCAAGGCATATGCCAGTTACTTTTTGTCCACTATCAATTTTTTCGAGTACTTCACTCAGAAATTCATATATTGCTGTTTCTGTTGATCGGCCTTTCCGGAAGCAGTGTTGGGTCGTGGATAATATTTTGCACTTTTCTAGAAAATCTAGCAACCTCTTATGAAAAATTTTTTCTAGTATTTTCGAAAATGTAGGTAGCAAGGCAATAGGTCTATAATTGGCTATGTCTTCTTTCTTACCCTTTTTGAACAGTGGTTTCAGTTTCACTGTCTTAAAGCAGGAAGGAAAGACTCCATTTGTTAATGAACTGTTGAAAATGTGGGCTAATGGTATTGCAATGAGATCACCCACATTTTTAACGACATAATCTGGAATCTCATCCACACCTGTTGAAAATTTTGTTTTTAACTCTCTAATTTATAGTATAATTTCCTTAGGGTTGGTTGGAGTAAGAAATAGGGAATTGCAGTTTCTATTTTGATTTGATGGTATTCTAGCAGGATTTTTATTTGAAGATTTTATGTCAGAGAGTAATTTTCCACTAATATTTGCAAAGTATGTACTAAAAGCTTCTTCTGGATTTGTAATTTTTTTGCCATCTTGGATTACCAGGAGATTTACATTTTGGGAGGTCTCATTTTCTACTTGTTCTCTGACTATCTTCCACATGCCTTTCATTTTGTTCCTGGCCATTTTTATATGGTGATCATTTGTTGTTTTTTTGGCTTCTTTTATGACTTTGTGAAGCACTCTCTTATAATTCTTGAAATACACCAGAAATTCTTCTGTAACATTTTGTGTTTTTGAGAGTTCATAAAGTCTCCTCTTTTCAGCACATGATATTTTAATGCCTTTCGTCAGCCATGTAACATTTCTTTTTCTAGTTTTTAATGTTTGGTTTTTAACTGGAAAAGAAATATTGAAATAATGGGAGAATATTTCCATGAACATGTCAAACTTTTTACATGTGTCCTCATAGTTGTCTATATCATTCCATGTTTCTTTTTTTAGTAAGTGCCTGAAGTGTTCTAGGTTGTGCTTGCTAAAATTTCTATCTTTTTTTGTCATTTGTTGTTCAGTATTTCCTGCAGTCTCTACTGGGTTATCTGTATTTATTAGTATCTGATCTATAGCACTGCTGGACGATTTGGTGACTCTGGTGGGGGATTTGATAGTTGTATGTATATTGTGGGTTTTTAATAAGGCCTCAAGGTTTAATATAGATTTCAACGAGAACTCAAATGACAGAGTTCTTGTTGAAATCTATATTAAAGTCACCATATATGCTGGTTGTTTTACTAACTATTTTTATACTGTTAAGTGCCTTCTCAAGATTTTCAATGACTTTTCAGTCTTTACATCGCACAAGCTGTGAAGGAAAGCAAGGAGAAATTTGGAATGGGAATTAACATTCAGAGAGAAGAAATGCAAACTTTAAGGTTTGGTGATGACATTGTAATTCTCTGAGATGGCAAAGGACACAGAAGAGCAGTAAAATGGAATGGACAGTGTCTTAAAAGAGACATTGTCAAAGTAAAATATCAGTAACAGAATGTAATTTAATTGAATCAGGGAATGCAAAGGAAATTATATTCAGAAATGAGAGACTAAAAGCAGTAGGTGAGTTTGTCTTGTGGGCACCAAAATAACTGACAGTGGAGAATTAGGAAGACATAAAATGCAGACGGACAATATCAAGGAAAGCATTTCTGAAAAAGAGAAATTTATTAACAGTCAGTATCCACCAATATGTTAGGAAGTCTTGTTTGAAAATATTTGTAAGGAGTGTAGCCTTGTAACGATGTGAAACATGGATCATAAGCAGTTCAGACAAAGAGAGAATGACAGCTTTTGGAATGTTGCGCTACAGGAGAATGCTGGAGATCAGAGGGTACATTGAATAACAAATGAAGAGGTACTGAACTGAAATGGGGAAAGAGAAATTAATGGTGCATATTGAGTAAATGGAGGAAATGTTCTGAGGCATGAAGGCAGTGTTAGTTTGGTAATGTAAGAAAGTGTGTGTATGAGGATGTTGGTGGGGGGAGAATTGTTGAGGGAGGTCCAGGTTTGAATACAGTAACCATGGCCGAATGAATGTAGGTTGATAGTTATGCAGGGATGCTTACGCTTGCACAGTATAGACTAGCGTGCAAAGCATCAAACCAGTCTTCAAATTAAAGACCATAACAACAATAATGTAAGTAATGTCAAGTTCACTGATTTAAATGTGGCACCTTGTTGACCACGCATACTACATACACATAACCTTCGTTTTTCTGTTTTCAACATTACCTTGACATACCTACATATATCATAATGACAAATGGTTTTATTTTATCTGCTGTATATTTAATGCCAAATCAACACATACATATCTTGTTTAAGTTCACTTTTAGTAACTGCAGGTCCATTGAAAATTAGCTATGACAGAATAGAAGCCACCGTATTTCAGTGTCATTTAGTTCTGGTGAATTAATTTTACCATGAAATCATAAACTTAGACTAAAGTACAGCCACCCACCACACTGGGATCTAAATGTATACAGAAATTGTTTCTTGTGGATCCCCTCCACCCAATCATACCCCATCTCTTTCTGTTTCTCACAGATTTTTTTTCTTTTTTTTTTTCCCAGATGCTCCCACTTCTCTAGATGATCCCCCAGCCCCTACTTCCATCATTATCATTCAGCTCAACTGTGGAATTATTTTCTGGGTATCAAAGGCACAGGGGATGGATTCAATCTTTAAACTGAAGAAAAGGCCCATAAGAACAGTACTTAAGAGTAGTTGAGTTTATATAAAGAACTATTTAAAGATACTTGTACCCATTTTTTTTGTTAGATGTTATTGGTTTGCTGTTGATAGTGTGGTAAGTTGTTATGTATGGATATGACGATGAAATATAACAGTGCTATGTTGTGGTCAGAGATGTTGTCTGCTATTAAATTCCCCCAGTTATTTGGACTGATCACTGAGATTGTGAAGTGTAGTATTTGCCACGAGAGCGTGACGTTGACCAGAGTTTCAGCATCTCAGACCAGGAACGGATACATGTGGCGGTTTCAGCGTGATAATATCGTTGGCCGCGAGAGAGATCATTTTGCTGATGTACTATTTCTGTTATAGGTCCTCGATTAGTTTTTGTGCACTTGAGACTGGAGTGAGTGAGAGAACAGAATTAGACTGGCTTTCTTTTTCTGGGAAGTGTGTTCTGAGTATGTAAAGTATAAGGGTAAGTTGGGTGGGCTGGGGGTGGTGGTTGAGACTGACAAATCCCAGTTTTGGAAGATGAAGTATGGGAAAGATAGTTCTCCAGTTGATTTGTGGGTGTGGGGGAAGGTTATTTCAAGGGTTGGGTATGCAGACTGTGTTTTCACGGTTTTGGAGGGCCGTACTAAGAGGAAACTAGTGGGGTCAATTGAAGAGAATGTGAGGAGGGGAGTACTGCTGAGTCAGATACTTTTTCATCTTATAGGGGATGGGGGAAGAGGGGTTTTGATCATTTAGTTGTGAACCATAGTTAGTTTAAAAATTTTGAAACTGGGGTGTGTACTAATACAATAGAGGGGTTATGGGGCCATTAAACCAGTCATAGGGAGGGGGAAGAGGTGCTCTTCTAACCTGCAATCTCATTTAGATGAGTATTGCTGGCAGAAGAGCGTCCCTGGGGATTATTATATTGTTTGCGTTTTTCTGAGGGCTATGGGTAAGATGTACAGGCTGAGGGTGGTTAGTTGAGGGGGTTTGGTATGTGTGTGTGGGACGGGAGGGGAAGCAGGGTTGTGGGTAATGGTTGTGGATCTAGGTGGGTGGGTTTGCAGGTGTGTGTGGGGGGGGGGGGGGGGGATGTTTTATGATTATGTTGTAGAGCACCTTTTCTGTTGCAGTTGTTGATTTGTAAGGGGTGGTTGATTTTTGTTTATTTTGTGGTATTTATTTATAGCTGGTGTTTTGTTTGGGTTGGGTGACATGGGTGTTTAGGGGTTGGTAGGTTGTGGGTGGTTTGGAAGGTTTTTTTTTGTTTGTTTGTGTTTTTGAGGGGGGGTAGCCAACATAGTACACAGCGCCGGAATTTTTTGGTAGTAAGTAATTGTTTTTTGGGTCTAATCTCTAATATTTTAGAGTGGTGATGTTTTGCGTATTGATTGTGTTTTAATTTATGTAGGGATGTTTGATTTTTGGGGTGTGTGGTTTTAGTTTTCGTAGTTGTAGGTGTTGGTTTTTTTGTATCAACAACTGTGGTTGACCTATATAGGTCATAGGGAATGTCCGATTCCAATTTTCATAGTACATATTGATATCGTCAGCTATGTTTGACCTATACAGGGTGGTCCATTGATCATGACCGGGCCAAATATCTCACGAAATAGGCGTCAAACGAAAAAACTACAAAGAACGGAACTTGTCTAGCTTGAAGAGGCAAAACCAGATGGCGCTATGGTTGGCCCGCTAGATGGCGCTGCCGTAGGTCAAACGGATATCAACTGTGTTTTTTTAAAATAGGAACCCCCATTTTTTATTCCATATTTGTGTAGTACGTAAAGAAATATGAATGTTTAGTTGGACCACATTTTTTGCTTTGTGATAGATGGCACTGTAATAGTCACAAATACATGGCTCACAATTTTAGACGAACAGTTGGTAACATGTTGGTTCTTTAAATTGAAATACAAAACGTAGGTACGTTTGAACATTTTATTTCGGTTGTTCCAATGTGATACATGTACCTTTGTGAACTTATCATTTCTCAGAACGCATGCTGTTACAGCATGATTACCTGTAAATACCACAGTAATGCAATAAATGAAACGATATTCCTCTCAACAGTGAGTAGTTCGCCTTCCATAATGTTCACACGTGAACAATTTGCTGACGCATATTGTTAGGTGTTGTCGGTGGATCACGATAACAAATATCCTTCAACTTTCCCCAAAGAAGGAAATCCAGGGACGTCAGACCCAGTGAACGTGCGCGCCACGGTATGGTGCTTCGACGACCGGTCCACCTGTCATGAAATATGCTATTCAATACCACTTCAACTGCACGCGAGCTATGTGCCGGACATCCATCGTGTTGCAAGTACATTGCCATTCTGTCATGCAATGAAACATCTTGTAGTAACATTGGTAGAACATTACGTAGGAAATCAGCATACACTGCACCATTTAGATTGCCATCGATAAAATGGGGGCCAATTATCCTTCCTCCCATAATGCCGCACCATACATTAACTCACCAAGGTCACTGATGTTCCATTTGTCGCAGCCATCGTGGATTTTCTGTTGCCCAATAGTGCACAGTATGCCGGTTTACGTTACTGCTGTTGATAAATGACACTTCGTCGCTAAATAGAATGCGTGCAAAAAATCTGTCATTGTCCCGTAATTTCTCTTGTGCCCAGTGGCAGAACTGTACACGACGTTCAAAGTCATCGCCATGCCATTCCTGGTGAACAGATATATGGTACGGGTACAGTCGATGTTGACATATCATTCTTGACATCGACGTTTTTGAGATTCCCGATTCTCGCACAATTTGTCTGCTACTGATGTGTGGATTAGCCGCGACAGCAGCTAAAATACCTACTTGGCATCATAATTTGTCACAGGTTGTGGCTGACGTTTTACATGTGGCTGAACACTTTCTGTTTCCTTAAATAACGTAACTATTCGGCGACGGTCCGGACACTTGGATTATGTATCCAGGATACCAAGCAGCATACATACCACATGCCCGTTGGGCATTTTGATCACATAGCCATACATCAACACGATATCGATCTTTTCCGCAATTGCTAAATGCTCCATTTTAACACGGGTAATGTGTCACGAAGCAAATACCGCCCGCACTGGCGGAATGTTGTGTGATACCACGTACTTATATGTTTGTGACTATTACAGTGCTATCTATCATAAACCGAAAAAAGTGGTCCAACTAAAACACTAATATTTCTTTACTTACTACACGAATATGTAATAGAAACAGGGGTTCCTATTTGAAAAAACACAGTTGATATCCATTTGATCTATGGCAACGCCATATAGTGGGCCAACCACAGCACCATCTGGTTTCCCCCCTCAAGTTAGATGAGTTTCGTTGTTTGTAGTTTTTTCGTTTGATGCTTATTTCGTGAGATATTTGGCACGGTCACTACCAATGGACCACCCTGTATATGTCAAGGGAAATGTCCGATTCCAGTTTTTGTAGTTGTAGGATTTGTTTTTGTGGTATCAACTATTGCAGTGATAGATCAAGGGAAGTGCCGGATTCTTGTGGATTTTGCTGGTGTAGCGTCCAATGGTTGACCAGTTAATTTGATTGTATTTTTGGAGACATATGTTATTGTCTTATTTATACAGGGTGTTACAAAAAGGTATGGCCAAACTTTCAGGAAACATTCCTCACACACAAAGAAAGAAAATATGTGGACATGTGTTGGGAAACACTTACTTTCCATGTTAGAGCTCATTTTATTACTTCACTTCAAATCACATTAATCATGGAATGGAAACACACAGTAACAGAACGTACCAGCGTGACTTCAAACACTTTGTTACAGGAAATGTTCAAAATGTCCTCCGTTAGCGAGGATACATGCATCCACCCTCCGTCGCATGGAATCCCTGATGCGCTGATGCAGTCCTGGAGAATGGCGTATTGTATCACAGCTGTCCACAATACGAGCACGAAGAGTCTCTACATTTGGTACCGGGGCTGCGTAGACAAGAGCTTTCAAATGCCTCCATAAATGAAAGTCAAGAGGGTTGAGGTCAGGAGAGCGTGGAAGGCATGGAATTGGTCCACCTCTACCAATCCATTGTTCACCGAATCTGTTGTCGAGAAGCGTACGAACACTTCGACTGAAATGTGCAGGAGCTCCATCGTGCATGAACCACATGTTGTGTCGTACTTGTAAAGGCACCTGTTCTAGCAGCACAGGTAGAGTATCCCGTATGAAATCATGATAACGTGCTCCATTGAGCGTAGGTGGAAGAACATGGGGGCCAATCGAGTCATCACCAACAATGCCTGCCCAAACGTTCACAGAAAATCTGTGCTGATGACGTGATTGCACAATTGCGTGCGGATTCTCGTCAGCCCACACAATTTGATTCTGAAAATTTACAATTTGATCATGTTGGAATGAAGCCTCATCCGTGAAGAGAACATTTGCACTGAAATGAGGATTGACACAGTGTCAGATGAACCATTCGCAGAAGTGTACCCGTGGAGGCCAATCAGCTGCTGATAGTGCCTGCACATGCTGTACATGGTACGGAAACAACTGGTTCTCCCGTAGCACTCTCCATACATTGACGTGGTCAACGTTACCTTGTACAGCAGTAACTTCTCTGACGCTGACATTAGGGTTATCGTCAACTGCACGAAGAATTGCTTCGTCCATTGCAGGTGTCCTCGTCGTTCTAGGTCTTCCCCAGTTGCGAGTCATAGGCTGGAATGTTCCATGCTCCCTAAGACGCCGATCAATTGCTTCGAACGTCTTCCTGTCGGGACACCTTCATTCTGGAACTCTGTCTCGATACAAACATACCGCGCCATGGCTATTGCCCCGTGCTAATCCATACATCAAATGGGCATCTGCCAACTCCGCATTTGTAAACATTGCACTGACTGCAAAACCACATTCGTGATGAACATTAACCTGTTGCTGCTACGTACTGATGTGCTTGATGCTAGTACTTCAGAGCAATGAGTCGCATGTCAACACAGGCACCGAAGTCAACATTACTTTCCTTCAATTGGGCCAACTGGTGGTGAATCGAGGAAGTACAGTACATACTGACGAAACTAGAATGAGCTCTAACATGGAAATTAAGCATTTCCGCACACATGTCCACATAACATCTTTTCTTTATTTGTGTGTGAGGAATGTTTCCTGAAAGTTTGGCCATACCTTTTTGTAACACCCTGTATGTATTTTCGTGTTTGTTGCTGTGTGTGTATGTAGTGACGTCATAGGTGCCATATTGGACATGCTGAGAATGCCCATTTCCGCCAAATTCATGACATCATTAGTCAAAGCAGACAAGTGGAATCGGAAGCTTCTGTAAACCTGTTTTAACATTACTTCAAACAAATTGCAATTGATTTTACAGTTACGTATAAACTACCACAGACTTTTACCACATCTGTTTCGTGGGTGTGACTAACAAGTAGTATACATCTGTGCTGGGATTATCAATGCAAATAATGCACTGTAAACAATGAAATTTCTTTAGCAACAAACCTGGTCTATACAGAACATTCCCTCCAAAACATTATGTATCAGTAAGGATTTAATGATGAAATCTCTTACCGCTATGTACACTTTACAAAATTAACTTAAATTTGTTGCATTTTTGAACGAATGTTGAATTTCAATAAATACATGTAGGTTCTAAATCTTTATAGTCAATGTTTATAGTCAAGCTTGACATTTATTATCAGTGTAATTTTGAGCCTCAAGCTCACACGTGCACTTAATGACCCTGCTCTTATTTTATTTTGTAGTAACTCAGGGATCACCTCACTAACTCAAGGATCTCCTCATAATGACATGATATCGGATCTGTTGCCATAATACAATAAAAATAAACTACTTAAATATACATACACATAGGTTATATAAGGACAGTTTTAATATTCCCTATGATGGTACAAATGGACAGGGGGCAAACTGTTTTGTTACACCACTACCTTCTGGATGTCTTATTTCATGTTCCAGGATAATTTTGCACGATAAATTCTAATAACGTGAAATGAGTCCGTTTTCATTCCCATCTCAAATTATACGGCTTTCTCTTTCTTCTTCTATTTTAACACTCGCAAATGCGAGTTACTAATTCTTACCCACCAAATTGAACATATTACAGTAATAGAAATTAATCTACAGAATAGGAGTAGCTGTCAAGGAGAAACTTTTTCAGTTTGTTTTCAAATTTTACTCTGCTGCCTGTCAGACATTTTATATCATGGTTAAGTGATCAAAAGTTTTATGAATGTACTGTGAAGCAGTAGTCAGAATGCCCAACTTCAACAATTGGTATAAGACTGTGTCCATAAGAAGATTGTGTGAGCACCAAATATTATTCTTAGAGTGCGATTACGAGCAATGAAAATTTTCTTTCTCAAAGTTCAGTTACCCCAGAAAATTATTCCATATGAGATTATTGAATGAAAATATGTAAAATATATCAACATACTTATTTGTCTCTCCCCAAGATTTGCAGTGATTCTAAGTGCAAATGTAGTTGAACTAAGTTATTTTAGGAGTACCAAAATAAGCTTTTTTCCAGTTTAAACTATCATTAATATTGACTGACATCTAAGAAACCTGAAGTTTCCACCCTATTTATTATTCTCTCACCATTTGTTACACTTATCAATGGTGAACTACTACCAGATGTGCTATACTGAATATGTTGTGTCTTTTTAAAATTGAGGGTGTGCCCATTCACAGAAAACATTTTTTACTGCTTCTTCTGGTGCTATATGTATGGTTGGAATGATTACAGTACTAGTGTCTTCAGCAAAAAGAACTAATTCTACTTCTTGTGTATTAGATGCAATATTGTTTACATATATGATGAACAATAGCAAACGTAAGATTGAGCTCTGGGGACCTCACACGTGATTCCTCCCCACTCACAATTTTGTCCCAGGACTATATTGGCTAAATTCTGAAATACAATTTTCTGCATTCTTTTGGTTAGATATGACATTTTTTATTGGTTGTCTATACCAACAGTCCCCTAAAACTTCAATTTATCTAGGACAATACTGTGATTCACACAGTCAGATTCCTTAGGTAGGTCAGAGAAAATACCAACTGGCACTATTTTATTATTTAATGCTTGTAAAATTTGGTGAGAGAACAAGTACATAGCATTCTCAGCACAGAAACTCTTCTGAAACCCAAACTGTGATTTACTGAGGATATTATTGTTGCTAAGGTGTGATACTATCCTAGAATGCATCACCTTCTCAAAAATTTTGGAAAATGATGTCAGCAGTGAAACACGTCTGTAGGCTAGTTATTTACGTTTCTATTACCAGTTTTTTAAATATATGTTTGACAATGACATTTCAGTCTTTCCGAAAGATATAACTGCCATTTGACTGTACAATAGGTTATATTTCACAATCTAGATTTCGGCCTTAGGCCATTATCAAGTGTTACAATTGCAACAGATTAAAGCACAATGAAAGTACAAGTATCAGAAAAATATCATGGCAAACAGTTAAATCAATGTATGGGCTGCACGATTTGTTCTCCTACTTATGTATTATAAATCATCAGAACTACTTGAGTTGAACCCAAGTCGTCATCAAAAGATGTATCTTTGGTTATATAAACCAATTTTGTATTAAAAAATGCAAGAACATTTGTGTAATATGCTAACTGCCAGTGAATTAGCATAATACACAAATGTCCTTGCATTTACTTTGACAAAATTGGTTTATATAACCACAGATACATGTTTTGATGATGACTTGGGTTCTACTCAAGTAGTTCTGATGATTTATAATACATAAGTAGGAGAACAAATCATGCAGCCCATACATTAATTTAACTGTTTGCTCTGCTATTTTTCTGCTACTTGTACTTTTATTATGCTTTAATGTGTCGCAGTTGTAACACTTGCTAATGGACCAAAACCTGTTGTACCTTTCAGAAAGTTTTATACGACTTGGCTCTATGGAAAAATGCCTTGAGTTAGTGATACATTACGTATTTCAGATAAGACCAGGCTCATCATACGGAAACAAATCTTTTGTGCTCTATTGGGAACACAAACAAAACCAGATCAGCTTTTATTTTTTGTAGTTTTGAGTTTTGGTAGCGTGAAATTACTGCAGAATATCTACTTGTTCTTGCCAGGAAATACATTTACCTTTTCCTTCTCAAGATACTTTAATCCCTCTAAGTTACTTTAATCCCTCTCGTAATCCATGACTAATGTCCTTTTCAAATAATGACATAAATTTGTCATGCAACATACTAAATTTTATGTAAGCATTTGGTTCATCATAAATTTCATCCCAGGTCATTACTTGTAAACTATTCTTAAAAACATTCGTTCTGGTGTCAACTATTCTAATTGATTTCCACTAAGGAGTATTCACACTGTAAAGCACTGTTATTTATCCTAACTAACTGTACATCATGATCAGAGGGCACATTAGTTACTTGGCAGGCAAATAGTCATTTTCTTGCTTTGATCTTCACCAAAGAAAACATTATCAATTAGGGCCCTACTGTCTTTACCCAACCGTGTTACTGAAATGAAACTGTAGGACAAAATAGTGTTTCCGGATCACTTTTCCTATCAGAATTCGTAAGAAAATCTACATCTTAATCACTATAGGCTATTGAGGTTTGCTGCTGTCTGACAATGGTACGGTGAGCAAAAATTTAAAATTTCCCAGTGAAGATCTATATATAGTTACAATTAAAAACGAACCATTTTTGTATTAATTAACAAGCACAAACTTAATGTGAATTGATCACTACAAAATCTACAATCTTTTAAAATTATTCAGTAACGGACCTGAAGTAAAACCGCTGCATTGTGCTTGCAGTACATTTTCACGCGTACGAGTTACGCTATTTCACTAAACACTACTGTTAGTTCTGAAATGGATTCCACTTCATTTTCACAGCACTTATGTAATTTTTTTCTCGAGTGCCGTAGTTCCGTGAAACATTTTCTCAACGTGTAGTCGATTAGCAATATTATTGGCACGATTTCAGGCAAATACTTAAGCTCCTTATTGTATCAACCACTCAATGTAATGAAATCACGCGTACGAGCCTTGAAAACGATATCATATAAATAAATGATTTGAATTCATGCAACTGATGGACACTGTAATAAGAAATGTCGTCGCGGCTTTGAACGTTGAGTTTTGACTGGTTGACTCTGCAGCTGGATCGCCAAGACTCACACGACAATATTCTGCGTGGCAGCTTAGCGTTTTACGGTATTTTTAGTTACTGGGTTCTTAAAAACGGATGGAACGCTTAACTCAAGTTTAGTTTGCATTTTGCAGCAGCTGCAGATACAAGGCAGCACCGCCAGCGTGACAAGTCACTGTCTAGCCACCCACAAGTGAGGTTAGTTCAACGCCCCATACAGGTGGCGTCGGTTAGAATCTGTGGACGACGTATCTATAGTATAGTCCAAGATAAAGAATTTCCGGAGATCACTGGGAATTTCTGACGCCATAAGCGAGAAGCCAGCGACTTCAGTACTCCGCGGTATTAAAATGTCGAAAATATCGTGAGTGGCATGAGAATAATTCATCGAAATAAAAACATATATTGTGTAAATATGGTTACCTGTGTTGCCTACAGACCCACAAAAAGAAGCGGAAAATCAGCTGTTACCTTCTTTAGGTACGTGCTTTAGCTAATAAGTTGGTTTAAATGTTGACTTCATTGCAGTGTTTCTTTCACCGGATTGAAACTAATTTTCCATGTCGTAACAGAAACTGTCCTGTCGTTATAGAAATGCGTATATTCTCAGGTTAAAATATCCTCTGTGTAGCTTTATTAAGTTGTTACCTAAGTTAATGCTGTCCCCATTGGTTATGGCTGTCAGAAAATAAACAAAAATGTAGTTTATAAGGGCGAGGGCGGTATTTAGCATTGTGTTTGCTAGGTTGGGCGTGTACTACCAACTTTGGTGCTCCTGCAACGTTAACGAACAATTTCGAATAATCATTACTAAAATAATGTTTTGGGGTGTGTGTCGCTTGTTCTTACCTGTTTTGAAGTGAGTGATTAGGCAACAGGAGGTTCGAACACGACCACAAAAAGATCCACGATTGCTATGGCCGTGTGTGTCTGTGTGTGTGTGTGTGTGTGTGTGTGTGTGTGTGTGTTTAAATTTTCGTTTGTTTGTGCTTGCTGCCACGAGAAAGTGACTGAAGTCGATGAATGTAACGTATGATCAGATGGTTTACAAGGAACGTACTAGGACATGTCGAAGACTGCTAAGTGATATGACTCTTTTTAGGTCAGATTTAGATGTATGGTGAATTTTCGAAATTCAATTGCCGCCATACATTATTAACAACCTGCATTTACTGACATAAAATTATGTGAAAGCTCAAAGTCTGCAAGATAATGAGTAACTGCATACACATTTACCTTGATTGCACAAATAAATGAAAGTATGTTTGTGTCCTTTCATCAAGTCGTAAGTTTACTTGCCAAATATTAAAGACAGCTGTACACTTTCATCTGTTTTACTATCCGAGCCGAGTGTTATTCTACCTGTTTTACTATCCGAGCCTAGTGGTATTCTACCTATTTTACTATCCGAGCCTAGTGGTATTCTGTTTTTTACTACTACGTGATTTCCTTCATTCTGCAGCTGCAAACGTATTTCGAAACGCAGTTACAGCCATCCGTGGGATTGGAAACAATATTTCTGGCCAGCTACAGCATTTGAGCGCTGCGCTGTGCGTAGTGTATATTCAGAGATGTGATTTCGTCTGCAACTATTATGTTATTTTGTAAACAATTTAACAATGGAGTGGGTAAGGGAGCACGTTGTACACTTTGCATCGCTCTGTCGGGGTGAGGAGCACATATGGAATGTACGAGCTCAAGGTCGGGAAGTGCGAAACCAAAACCACATAAAATTGCTGCTGTTTTTGACACCTGCACAGAGAAGAAGATTGATCTGTTGTCGTGCAATACCGAAGGGAGCAGATAAAGGTGGAGAACACCAAGAGATAGGGCAGTGGCGCGGATGCAGTATACAAACCTCTGATGTGGTTTTCCGTTCTTGCAGTTAATGGATAACGTACGCAAACCAAAAGAGAAAACAGGCAGGAAATACAGAAGCGTCCGATTCCACCCGTCTGCTTTGACCCATGACGTCACAAATGTGGCGGAAACGACCATACACTAAGACTCCAATATGGCGCCTATATCGTCATTACGTAAACGTGACCACAAACACCAAAATACATTGAAAAACCAACACACACACATGTTCCACAAAAAACCCAATGAAACTAACGAGACAAGCGTGGGAAATTGGCGGTTTCTGGGTGGGGACAAAGTAGATATAAACAAATTTAGACACACACCACCATACCAAACCACACAAAACTCCCCAAATTCCACGAAATACAATATCTTCTGGAATCAGACACTTCCCTTGACCTATATAGCTCAACAGCAGCTTCAGATTCCACAAATTGGAATCGAACACTTCGCTTGACCTATATAGCTCAATAGCAACTCCCAATACCGGAACACCCCACAGCCACACTTCCCTTGACCTGTTATCCTTACAACATCTCCACACAGCAGTCCCTGGTCTGAGACGCCGTAACTTTAGTAAGCCTCATTTCTTCACGACATACTAAACACTTCACGACTTCATCAAAAAATACGAACAGTTGAAGAAACTTTATTAGAGACAATGCACTGACCCCCCATCATCGCCAACAACCAAAACTGTTGACCTTGTCAGATATATCCATACCTACCAAAGACATAAAAAAAGCAGTTTACCAAAATTCACACACGATGAACATAAAAAAACTACAATAACGTCGAAATAACAAAACTAAAATCATTAACTCCCTGAAAAATATTCCACTGAAAGCACAGCCCCCATACCACACGTGTGCAGTGCTATCATGCAAATGAACCCCATACGTCACGTAACACGCTACCCATCAACACACCACCAGAACCACCCACGGCAACAATACGCCACTTATAAACGCGATACACACGCAAACTAAACCAAAAACATCCCTTAACACACCACCAGATAGCATCACCGATCACATCAAAACGACACCTACAAACACCCCACTCTCACAAACTAAATTCCGCGCCGTCGTGACGTCACACACAACAGCCGCTTTACGTCACGGGTGAAAGCCGACGGGTGGGATCGGATGCTTCGGTCGACCCAACAGGCACCGTCGAGAAAGAAATACGCAGATTTATGTTTACTTGTATTTTTAATATTTTGTAATGTACAGGAACATTCATCATACTTCTTTTGCCACGGTGAACTTAAAAAATGAATTGCAAATTCGTCAAAACTTTGAGTTAAAAGCCGTCTCTGGTATGTTGTGGGGTACACCAAAAATAGATGCAGTGTCATTTATTTTTGCAAAAAGTTTGGTCTGTGAAGAATGTTTATAGCTTCCTTCTGAATACCTGTACATTATTAATTTCCTCTTTTACGTTGACAGGAAGCGTATTGTATACTTATATTCCTGTCTCAGTAACTGCATTGTGTACTTCTGTGAGAGCTCCAGAGCCTTGTTGGAAATTTTTCATCCATCCTGTGTCACCGTGTGGTTATCACAGTGTGTATGAAACAATTCCAATTCTAAATACCCAGAAAGACTCGATGAAATACTGTGCTGCATGTATTTTTAGTAACTTCTTGCTGAAATAATCAGCAACCAGTTTTGCAAAGGAAATTTTATTTCCTCTTCCGGTTTCAGGCATCTAACACCTTTCTTAAGAAGGTTTTAATTATCGCCTTATGTGCTAGTGTCAAAATTAAGATGTATGTTGCGCATTGCTGTTGTTCATAGCACCTGTACAAAACTGGTATAATGAAACCAAAGAAATGCAGAAATTGTGACAAAGCTGTGACAAATTTAACTTTCTGGAGATGTCACTAGGTGCCTGAAACAGGTACAGGAAGTAAAATTTCTTTGCTACACCTAGTTGCTGATTATTTCAACAAACATAAAATACTAATCTTTTATTAATCCTGTATATCAGGGGTAATTTCACTATTTCTGAAGTTTGATAACTTTCTCAGTTCCTGCTGTTTTCCCCAGAAGGTTATACCATAGGGCATTATAGAATGGAAATGTGAAAAATATGACAATAGCGTTATTTGAAAAATGTGTCTCACTGCAAAGCTTTCTCAGCTTAGCTTTACTTGTTTTGCATAGACCTATACAGGAGTTTTGCTATTTGTGGAGCAAAATAACTCATGATGGTCAAAGTAGTGAGGTTATAAAATGTAGACTGGCAATGGCAAGGAAAGCGTTTCTGAAGAAGAGAAATTTGTTAACATCGAGTATAGATTTAAGTGTTAGGAAGTCGTTTCTGAAAGTATTTGTATGGAGTGTAGCCATGTATGGAAGTGAAACGTGGACTATAAATGGCTTGGACAAGAAGAGAATAGAAGCTTTCGAAATGTGGTGCTATAGAAGAATGCTGAAGATTAGATGGGTAGATCACATAAATAAAGAGGATTGGGGAGAAGAGAAATTTGTGGCACAACTTGACTAGAAGAAGGGCTCGGTTGGTAGGACATGTTCTGAGGCATCAAGGGATCACCAATTTAGTATTGGAGGGCAGCGTGGAGGGTAAAAATCGTAGGGGGAGACCAAGAGATGAATACACTAAGCAGATTCAGGGGGATGTAGGGTGCAGTAGGTACTGGGAGATGAAGAAGCTTGCACAGGATAGAGTAGCATGGAGAGCTGCATCAAACCAGTCTCAAGACTGAAGACGACAACAACAACAAAGAACACCACATTAGTGGTACTTACAAATACTATTGTTAGAATTGGAAGTATTCTAAGTATTTTGACTACTCTGAATGGAATTCTGTAACATTATAATAACACTGATTGCTAAGAAACTCTGTGGAGACATTTTAAAGCAGGCTCCACATGAGCTTTTTAAAGTCTTTGGAAGTTTGTCATTTCTAAATCTTCGTCTAGCAATCTAGCAAACCACCATCAGGTGCAAGGCTAGAAAGTGTGACCTTCATATAATAGGGGCTCTTGTCTGGATCTTCAGCGTTATGCCTTTCCAGTTGATAATCAGAATCCCGTGTAATATTATAAATATGTACATCTTTATTTAAACTATTGCACTGTTTTTATTTTAAAATTAATGGAACAGCTTTACAAATATATGTTGGTTACAGTGTTATAAATTCTTACGTTTGCCATACTTCAATTCCATATGTGAGGTATGGGTACATTAAAACATAGTAGATCACACTGAACTTCTTGAGCTTACCTGTTTGTATACCCAGAGACCCAGCAATTTTGTATATAGAGTTTCATTAATTATCTGATTGTTTATCTCCATCTCTGGAAAAAAAAAGAAAGAAAAAAAAGCTTAGGTATAGGGAGATCGTAAGTTCCACTTTCAAAACACTATAAAGAGAGAACCATTTCTCTGAATGACATTGTATTTTCTTTTGAAGAAGTGGGAAACATTATTGGGGAGGGGAAGATTAACACTAGATGGTGCTGTAAGTAGCAGAATATGTGAAATGATAGATGAAGGGAACATAGCTGTTGCATCCGAGGTGCTCAGCATGCCTATCTAGAGTGGGATCTTTCATTATTGTAAAGCTCTTTTACAAGAACAGTGACGGTGTGCCAGTAGTTATGTGGTCGTGCAGTAGTTCCGTACACTCAAGGCTGTGAAAAACGACATTGATCTGATGTCTGCCAAGAGTCTAGAGAAAATGATTATGAAATTTGAATAGAGGGGTTCTTTTGACATGCAAGTCAGTACAAATGTGGCCTCAGTTTTGCAGGAGGGGTAGAAAGGTGGTGCACTAACATGCGGTGCATGTGGAGTTGCCGGTACTTTGGAAATGCCTGTGAGCATGGTGCACAAAATTCTACAAAACATACTGTGATGCTATTCACAGAAAATTAAATGTGTTCAGGAATTGCTTCGTGTTGACCTGCCAGTAAGGCAAACATTTGCTGTAGAATTTATTGTTTTCATGAAAGTAGACAATGAATGGCCATGGAACATAATGGGGACAGACAAAGCTCATTTCCATCTCCAAAGACTTCACAATATGCAGAATATGAGCAACAGAAAATCCGTGTGTGTGTGTGTGTGTGTGTGTGTGTGTGTGTGTGTCGCCATCCAGATAACTTCAGATAACTTATTCTTAACGCAGGTGACTTCCGGTTATGGATTTATCTATTTTCAGTGCTGAAATGAAGGAACACTTTGCACCACATATTCTGCACATGACCCTTGAGACACTCCTATTTGCTGTGGAAATTGCCGGTTTTGGATTTCAACTTGTGCAAGAAAACTGCGGATAGCGTATTGACTATGTCTTGTACCAGTGTCTCGACAGTTAAAAACAGATTTCATTGTTGCCTTCGTTTTTGTTCTCAGGACGATTAGAAACCAATTTAATTGTTTCATTTCACGCAGTTTTTGACCTCGAGATAATTAAGAACTGATGGCATCATTGCATTTTACTCGTTTTTTAGCCTCCAGAGGATTAAAAACTGATGCCATTGTTGATTTTTATGCAGCTTTTGCCTCAGGAGAATTAAAAAGTGATGTCGTCATTGCTTTTTGGCTCCAGAACAATGAATAAAATCTGATTTTTCCTAACCGATGTGGTATGACTTCGCCGTGGTGGATGGGCTTACCTAACTTACAGTGCCACAAGTGTTGAAAGCGAAACTTGTACGCTCGTGCATATTGCACAGTGTGGTTGGTTTAATGTACTACTCAGACCTTGCCCGTCACATTGGGATTCATCTATCATCTGTGGTTGCACCCATTTATATTATGATGCTTACAGCACCATCTAGTCGGAAAAATTTCATTAAATTTTGTTTTGTTTCTATGCTGCACTTCAACTGTAATCATCCTGTATTTTATTTGAATGGGAATGTTGCGAAACCAAACTTTCCAGAAGATGATAAAAAACATTGCAGTTCTTAGAATTATGTTGAAAATCTGGTGTTCTTCTGTTTTCTTTAAAATTAATGTATAGAGAAGAACATCAGTGCATTCTAGACAATCATGGTAAGTTTTCCTGATGTTAAGTTAAAATTTATGTATTAAACATGTGTACTTACTCAATATTTTGTAAAGAATAAGCATAAGTCATTAGTTAATCCATAATTTATTGCTAATGTGGACAAAAACCAACCAAAATATGTTTATGTTCCATTCTCGTTGGAATTATTCTCAACACATGGTTCATTCTGTGACACATGTTGGCCAGTTGTATATGTCCATATAGAAGTTTTGGATGATTTCTTCTTTTGGTAGGAATAGTAGAAATCGCCGTAGGTCATGCGTTTACAGGTACATATTGATTATTCTCTCTGTTTAGAACTTTGGAAAAAGCCCATATCTTTTGTACATGTGGAGGTTTCCCTTTGATTTAGCTGGTACAATGGCTGCGCAATAACACAGAACATATAGGTTTTCTCTGGATCATGACAAGCCTATAAGTACAAAATCATAGATAACTCCATTTTGTCAAAATATGGACATATGGAGTTCCCTCAATATTCCCGTTCATTTATTAAAGGAAGTCAAGTAGCTACTCAGATTACTGTATCAGTTTCAACATCTGTTACAGTTCACCTTCAGGTGCGTACCTGATACCTGCAAATCACTGTGTATCGGCAGGGTGACAATCTGTTGTGACAGTAATTAGACGATTTGTAACTAAGGTGATCAGAATAAACATAAAAATTCCCCATATGGAGTTTGTCTTTTTTCATGATATTAAAAGTGGTCTCAGTATATTGGGTGTCATGGCTGCAGTAATGAGGTTTTTACTGATTGTCTGAAACTGCATATTATTAGTTTTTGGCTGTATGCTGTGAAGCATTTGTGCTCTGGGGTCGTGGCAGTTTGGGATGCGCCATGCATTGTGGAGTTCAACCATTATGAGATGGCTGCCATTTAACAAAGTAACAATATAGGGGAAATGATTAATTGTGTCATATCATTTTAATGTTGTAGAAGTGAGGCCTATATAAAGTTCAGTACCTCAATCACGCCACATGTGGGATTGTTAAACAGTGGTCATACATATATAAAGCTATGAAACAGACTGTGGACAAAAGAATGCAGACACTCAGATTCAGTTGTAATTTCTCAGTGCAGCTGAGTCTGTAGCCAGTGAGAGGGATGCCAGATGTGGTGCGTATCTGTTTGGTTTAGTTTGTTTGCATGTTCCACGTATCATAATGGTGGTGTCTTGCTATAATGTGAAGCATGTCAGTTTTACAGTTATGGTTCACTTTCTCTTTGAAAAATATGACTACATGATGACAGCCTACATGATCGCTTTAAACTCTTCACTCCTGCTGATAAAAGAAGTACAGGAAAATGTTTTCATCATATTTTATTGTTGTTACACAGAGTTACATTTTAAATTACATTGCTTAATTTTTTTATATTTTCTAAAATATTTAAGATACCCATGTGCACTTCAGGTCTTAACCAGTGGAAGAAAAATTTTATAACAGATATTAAGAATTCTGTTCATGGAATTATAAAAAGCAGTTGTTTCTAAGTACACACAAATATATATTACCATTTCTTGCACACAGTTAGCACACTTCATAGTGACATTTAGGGGTGTTCTTCACCTATACATATTGGGGAAGGTGATTAACCGTATTGATTTGGGTTTCTTGGCTGCGGGCAACAAATCTTCTCCTGGATGTACTATCATCAGATCCCCAGAGCTCTCCCATTCATCACATATATTTTTCTGGAGAACTGTGAAGAACATCTTATGTCTGAAGACTTATCAGCTTATTAGCCAGATTCATTCTAAAAAATTTTTAGGGACAGTCTGTTGCATTTTGGTGCTTCTTCCATTGTATAAAATGTTTTGAACATAATCCAACAATTAAGAACAGCTAAATTAGTGAAATGGTTAAACAATATAACTGACCTTTTTCTGGTATTTAAGACCTATATAGTTTTGAGAACTTGGTGGCTCGCTTCCATAATACATTAATGGACTGAAATCATTCTCTTCCAGCATTCAAATTATTTCTTTGTTGTTGATAACAGAAAAATAATAACATAAATTAATTGTTGGTGATATACCAGTCTCTTTCCCAACATTACACATAGCCAAAGCATTACATAATTGTGAGGTTTTCGTGACTGAAAGTGGAAAAAAAAGAACCCTTGCTGTCTACACTGTATAGGAAATATAGAAAAAGTTTTGAGGATGTAACCTGATGAACACATGTGTGTACTTTGAATTTCGACATCTGCTGTAATCAACATAAGAAATAATTCTAGTAAAAACATATGACTCTTTACACACATTAACTACTACAAATAAAGTGTATCAAAGGTGTAGAATTACACATTATTTCAAAATACCTTCAGAGCACATGTTGTGGCTGCCATTCTACTATCCTTCAAAACATTGGAAGTGGCACTGAAACTGGAGTGTGGTGAGAATTAGAAGTACTGTCTGAAAGTATATAACCTACATGACCATGTCACACAGGTCTCGAGTTGGTAAAAACCGTTCATTAATTATACAAAGTGAATGCTCTAAGTACACGTGTGTACCGACTAACTGTATAGGTTAAGGAAAAATTTTATTCTTGTACTATGTTACACTTTCAGAAATGTAAAGCAGATGTAATTTCAGTGTGTGCTGGAAGTTTAGACTTCGACTTAGCTCCTCCAGTGCTAAATAGTGTATGCAGCAACAAGTTTCTCCAGTGAACTTGGCTAGCTACCAGGTTTTCAGCTGTCCCCAGTTTATGCTTGTGCATTGAAGAGTTTGCAGAAGTTTGTTTCCAAGTGTTACAAGGCCTTCCTCTACTTTTGTATCAATCCGTCGGTTTGCAAAGCAATTTGGAGATTCTTCCATCTTTTGTGCATAGAATATGCCTCACAAGGTTCTATCTTTTTCCAGCAATTTATTTTGAGCAGGCTACGTAACCACTCCTCAGCATTTCATCATTTAAAACCTGGTCAAAATGACTAAAATTTGCCTGTAGCATCATCAGTAAAAGATGTTGAGCTTGTGTCCTGGCTGTACTGGCATTTTCCATGTTCATATGTGTTTTAGGTCATCAGCAGGGTGATGGAGGAGAACAGCCCAAGCTTTGTCGGCATACAAGTTGTAACACCTCTGAGTTTTTTCTTTTTTTCCGCACAAACAAATCACATGAAAACTGTGAAACTTGTGATACTTCTCCATGTAATCGCCTTGTAGCCATACAAACTTTCAACAACATTGACACCACAATTCTGTTGCTGCTGTGTTTGCTTGTTTAGGAGTCTGGTTTGACCACTGGAAAATTGCTTTCATGTCTCATCTATTCTGGTGCCGTGCATATGAGTGTATATGTACTTTAAAACAATCTGCATTTTTCTGTTTACAGCCCCCCCCCCCTCGAAAAAAAAGTGCTGTTCTAACTTGAATGCACCTTGTATTTAGCGTCTATTTGCCACATATGTTGCACTTGGTGGAAGACGGCAGAAGCGTCTCCAATTCTCCTGTTGACATCTGCATCTACATCCCCACTATTACCGATAAGGCTACAGAGATATGGTAATCAGTCAGCATCTTGCAGTACATTTGTGGCACCCAATGAAATAATAATTATTAATGTATACAGAATATTCTGTCAGTTCTTGGAAGAACATACATATGAAAAACTGGAATACACAGTATTAATGTTCCACAATAATATTTATTTAATAGTTTTATTATGAACCGACTTTTGGCTTCTTACCAAACAGATAGTCCACACACAACTTCAGTGAGAGTTCACAGCTGTACAAAGAGATGTGACATGTTTTGACTATATCAATACAAAACACAAACATAATGTAATACACAAAGAGACTGAACAAATAAATCTTATAATAAATTATATTCAACTTTTAAAAAGTATATAAAAGTATAAGCCAAATATACCATTACTCTCTTGAACAACTTATTTGGCTTATACATTCATACAGTTTCTTTAACATTTGAATATAACTTATTATAAGATTTATTTGTTCAGAGTGTCTTTGGGTATTAAATTATGCTTGTGTTTTGTATTGATATAATCACAAGTCACATATCTTTGTGCAGCAATCTTTGTGTAGCTGTGAACTCTCACTGAAGTTGTGTGGACTTCAAGACTGCACTGCAGTTCCAACCTGTGGCTTATTCCACTGACACATCAGTAGTGTGGGATGCCATGTTTACTCTTGTAAAGCCTCAGCAGAGAATTTGATTGCTAACAGAGTGTGTCCGTTTGTGCACTACAAAAAGTAACAACTAGGTGACTTGTGCAAATAATTAGCACTCTATCCTGATCAGTCACCGTTAGGTAAATTAGTATTGAAGAAATGAGTAAACACAGATATTTATTAGTAAAAGATGTATTTTGAATACCTGTAACAAATATTACTCTCACTGTAAAAAATAGACATCATTATGTACGACATGTTTAATTGTGAACTATATAAAAACCAAAGATTGTCTCTGTCAGATTAATTTTATTTTTAAGCTTCGTTATTTTACAAAATTTCTTTGAAAAGAATGTTAACAATTATAATGTGATTGTCCTTTACTTTTTGGCTGCATGTGTCTTTAGCACAAACATAAATATCACAGAGTGTGTGAACTTGTGAAAAAGCCATGTATAACTGACCTGCCCTCTGAAGTGTTGGACCTTATGCTTTATTACTACTTATATTGGGAATTGTTGTCTTATCATTTGCAATGGAATGATTGTATTGGAAGGTGTGAGGTTAATGCGGAGTTGAGCACAGTTTTATTGGAGACATGTTAGGGACATATTTACAGCAGCAGTTTAACGTCACATTTGACAAGGATTATAGTTGTTACAACAGTGATAAATTAATCAAGCAGAAATTATATAATTTATATCAAAATAGTGATGGACACTACACCTTTTGTTGCATTATAATTTGAGTACACACATTTCCACTTGATGTACCGACTAAATGAGTTACCACTAATTGTACAACATTAATTAATAGTAGATTAGCATTAAGATTTCAAATTAACATAATAATAGCATTTTTCTTTAAAAGCAATTGGTGAGGTGGTAAACCGGATGGGTTTATAGAGTTCAAAAATTCTACGGGTACAATTGAACGTTATCTGTTTCTACAAATTGGACGGCACAAGAATTAAGGGAAACCATTGTCTCTCCATGTAACAAATTGGAAATGACATATTCATTAACTGTCGTACAATCAGTTTTGGAACATAATAATGAAGATTTAAGCTATAAAAATAAATATGTAGATTAATGGTATTGAGGTTACGAGAGTGTAACATAACATTGCAAGTGTTGTAAAGTAATGACGAATTAAAAGTTAAATAAATCAAGTTATAAAAGTAAATGTTACTTGCCTTTGATTAGGTATGTTGATGTAATTCAGCAATTTGTGCAGTACACAGTGCTTGCTTATAGAAAGTAAACAACTCTATCTGCTGTTGTGCATAATAGCAAAACAAGATTGTGAATGATGGCACCCTCTAAATGCTTCACATCAATGTGTATGATCGAAATCGTGTGATAGACTACAGTTTCGTAAATAATCTAAACAACTGACAGCTGTTGTGCCGGTTACTTAAACAAATTATTAATAAGTAGCACCTTCTACATTAGCTCTATAAACAGGAGTTTAGAATAAAGTTTTGTAATGAAAACAGTAATTTTAAAATAAATCTGCATTTTTCATTATTAGTGGTGAATGAAAGCCTGAAAGTAATGTCTCAATCATTAAGTTTGACTAACAAATGCAGGAGATATGGCATGCCAAAAAAAAAAAAAAAAAACCACAACCACTATTGAGATATAATATATATTGTGGGTTATAAATTACTGTGGTTTATTCAACATCATTCACCGCTGTTCAAATATATGACAGTGTGTACGATTAGGGGGCCAGCCAAAAATTATGTACTACTTGCTAGCACATCCGTGCAAGAACATGACCGCAGGAACAATGACAAAATTGAAAAGTATAAAACAAGCTTTGGGGACAAATTTACAGCAGCAGTTTAACATCACATTTGACAAGGATGGGGGAAGGAAATACAGTAGAAGAAGAATGGGCAGCTTTGAGGGATGAAATAGTGAAGGCAGCAGAGGATCAAATAGGTAAAAAGACGAGGGCTAGTAGAAACCCTTGGGTAACAGAAGAAATATTGAATTTAATTCATGAAAGGAGAAAACATAAAAATGCAGTAAATGAAGCAGGCAAAAAGGAATACAAACGTCTCAAAAATGACATCGACAGGAAGTGCAAAATGGCTAAGCAGGGATGGCTAGAGGACAAATGTAAGGATGTAGAGGCTTATCTCATTAGGGGTAAGATAGATACTGCCTACAAGAAAATTAAAGAGACCTTTGGAGAAAGGAGAACCACTTGTATGAATATCAAGAGCTCAGATGGAAACCCAGTTCTAAGCAAAGAAGGGAAAGCAGAAAGGTGGAAGGAGTATATAGGGGGTCTATACAAGGGCGATGTACTTGAGGACAATATTATGGAAATGGATGAGGATGTAGATGAAGATGAAATGGGAGATATGATACTGCTTGAAAAGTTTGACTGAGCACTGAAAGACCTGAGTCGAAACAAGGCCCCGGGAATAGACAACATTCCATCAGAACTAATGATGGCCTTGGGAGAGCCAGTCCTGACAAAACCCTCAGACTTCAAGAAGAATATAATAATTCCAATCCCAAAGAAAGCAGGTGTTGACATATGTGAAAATTACCGAACTATCAGTTTAATAAGTCACAGCTGCAAAGTACTAACACGAATTCTTTACAGGCGAATGGAAAAATTGATAGAAGCTGACTTCGGGGAAGATCAGTATGGATTCTGTAGAAATGTTGGAACACGTGAGGCAATACTGACCCTACGACTTATCTCAGAAGAAAGATTAAGGAAAGGCAAACCTACGTTTCTAGCATTTGTAGACTTAGAGAAACCTTTTGACAATGTTGATTGGAATATTCTCTTTCAAATTCTGAAGGTGGCAGGGGTAAAATACAGGGAGCGAAAGGCTATTTACAATTTTTACAGAAACCAGATGGCAGTTATAAGAGTCGAGGGACATGAAAGTGAAGAAGTGGTTGGGAAGGGAGTGAGACAGGGTTGTAGCCTTTCCCCGATGTTATTCAATCTCTATATTGAGCGAGCTGTAAAGGAAACAAAAGAAAAATTTGGAGTAGGAATTAAAATCCATGGAGAAGAAATAAAAACTTTGAGGTTCGCTGATGACATTGTAATTCTGTCAGATACGGCAAAGGACTTGGAAGAGCAGTTGAACGGAATGGATAGTGTCTTGAAGGGAGGATATAAGATGAACATCAATGAAAGCAAAACGAGGATAATGGAATGTAGTCGAATTAAGTCGGGTGATGCTGAGGGAATTAGATTAGGAAATGAGACACTTAAAGTAGTAAAGGAGTTTTGCTATTTGAGGAGCAAAATAACTGATGATGGTCGAAGTAGAGAGGATATCAAATGTAGTCTGGCAATGGCAAGGAAATCGTTTCTGAAGAAGAGAAATTTGTAAACATCGGGTATAGATTTAAGTGTCAGGAAGTCGTTTCTGAAAGTATTTGTATGGAGTGTAGCCATGTATGGAAGTGAAACATGGACGATAAATAGTTTGGACAAGAAGAGAATAGAAGCTTTCGAAATGTGGTGCTACAGAAGAATGCTGAAGATTAGGTGGGTAGATCACATAACTAATGAGGAGGTATTGAATAGAATTGGGGAGAAGAGGAGTTTGTGGCACAACTTGACAAGAAGAAGGGACCGGTTGGTAGGACATGTTCTGAGGCATCAAGGGATCACCAATTTAGTACTGGAGGGCAGCGTGGGGTGTAAAAATCGTAGAGGGAGACCAAGAGATGAATACACTAAGCACATTCAGAAGGATGTAGGCTGCAGTAGGTACTGGGATATGAAGAAGCTTTCACAGGATAGAGTAGCATGGAGAGCTGCATCAAACCAGTCTCAGGACTGAAGACCACAACAACAATTGACAAGGATTATAGTTGTTACAACAGTGATAAATTAATCAAGCAGAAATTATATAATTTACATCAAAATAGTGATGGGTACTACACCTTCTGTTACATTATAATTTGAGTTCACACATTTCCACTTTTTATGCACATATATACCCTACAAACCACTGTGAAGTGCGTAGCAAGGAGACTCTAAAACATATTAGGGTCTCTTCCTGTTCCACTTACACGTTGACTGCTTAAAAGCCTGTGTGCTTACTGTAAATTGGCTTTCATAGGGTAGGTAGCATATGTCTACCAAAGTGTGCCAAATTCACATTTTCAACATTTCTGTGTTTCATTCCCATGAGTCAAGCAAACCTTTTACCATTATTGGCACTCTTTTCTGTACATGTTCGTTATCTCCTGTTAGTCCTATCTAGTACAGGTCCCACACATGGGTCTGCTGTATCAATCGTTTGACCTGTCTCAGAGTCCAAAAGGTGCCAGTCAGTTGCACATGCACATCTTCTCAGCATAGTGCACTGCTATTTCTACCTGAAAAGTTTCAGTAATGTTAGACATATGCCGTAGCTATCTATCAGTTACTCTGACCATTCTTCATCTGCAAGAATTTATTGTGTTTATTTATTTATTTATTTATTTTTGCTGTGTCGAAAATTAGCTTACATAAGGATCAAAGCTTAATTAACATATCCCCTGTGCATGAAAATACTGGAGTACCAGTTTGGTAGCATTTGGGTTTCACTCAGTTAATACTCGGCAGAAATCAAACCTGTATTTGGATCAGACTTCCTTAACTCTTGTGCAGAATGGTGTGCAGTATACTCCTGCATCCATTTTCAATAAGCTACCGCTCGAATTCGAAAATCTTAGCAGTAATTCAACCGCTTTCAAATCGAAATCGAAGAGTTTCCTCGTGGGTCACTCCTTCTATTCTGTCGAGGAGTTCCTTGAAAAATGAAGCTGGTTCTTGTTGTTTTGTTGATTGTGTGTACTTATGGATTGATTTTTTTTGGTGTTTATAAACATTTTATTTTTATCTGTTATTACTTTTATGTTGTAATTTCATGTACTGACATGTTCCAAGACCTTGGTCAATTTGGTCCTACAGAACCTGACATGTAAATAAATAAATAAATAGCTACAAAGTGTCATGTGAGTTCAGTTATCATTTGTAGAATTCAAGATGAGACTGAAGGTTAATTTTCAGTATGATTCAATGGGTAAAAATAGTATTTGGAGACACTCACAGTCTGCTGGTTCTCTTCACATGCAAATTGTGTTTAGAATACACTGATTGAACTGGATTGTTGCTGAGGTGGATGGGGTAGAGATGTACAGACATGAAAAGCACTACAAAAATGCCAAAATGAATATTAAACAGGATGTGATTCATATACACACAAAAATATTGCATTTTAGTCACAAATTACAAACATGGACTCTAATTTTTTAGGGCAGATTATCTGTTAAGTTATCGCCGCATTTGTATCTGTGTATTAATTAATTGCTGTTAATTGGAATGTTGTTCTTTTTGATGAAACAAATTTCATTCTTGTACATTGACTGTAATACTTAAATTACTCTAGCATTTTTTAAAAGCAAGTATATTTAAATGTGTTTAAAAGCGAGAATATTTAAACGTGGGTCGAGCAGTGTACTCGTGTCAGACTTGATTGGATTAGTTGGTGGAAGCTGTCCACACATCACCTACATCTACATTTATACTCCGCAAGCCCCCCCAACGGTGTGTGGTGGAGGGCACTTTACGTGCCACTGTCATTACCTTCCTTTCCTGTTCCAGTGCATACGGTTCGCGGGAAGAACGACTGCCGGAAAGCCTCCGTGCGCGCTCTAATCTCTCTAATTTTACGTTCGTTATCTCCTCAGGAGGTATAAGTAGGGGGAAGCAATATATTCGATACCTCATCCAGAAACGCACCCACTCGAAACCTAGACAGTTAGCTACACCGAGATGCAGAGCGCCTCTCTTGCAGAGTCTGCCACTCGAGTTTGCTAAACATCTCCGTAATGCTATCACGCTTACCAAATAACCCTGTGACGAAACGCGCCGCTCTTCTTTGGATGTTCCGACCTGGTACAGATCTCACACTGATGAGCAATACTCAAGTATAGATCTAGTCAGACTTCTACATTTGTGAAGACAGCAGAGAATTCAAGCAAGTTATCTCACAAACCAGGGCTGCGATATGTTGTAACTAGCTACATCTACACGTATGTACGTACTCCGCAAGCCACCATATGTACCCTGCACCACTTGTAGTCATTTCCTTTTCCGTTCCACTTGCAGACAGAACAAGGGAAAAGTGGCTGCCAGCATGCCTCCATACGAGCCCTAGTCTCTCCAGTCTTATCTTCGTGGTTCTTTCGTGAAGTGTACATCGGTGACACTAGAATCGTTTTGCAGTCAGCCTCAAATGGTGGTTCTCTAAATATTCTCAATAGTGCTCATCGAAAAGAACGTAGCCTTTCCTCCGGTAATTTGCATTTAAGTTTCTGAAGCATCTCTGTAATACTCGTGTGTCGTTGAGACCTACCGGTAACAAATCTAGCAGTCCACCTCTGAATTTTCAATGTCTTCCTTTAATTCGACCTTGTGCAGATCCCAGACACTCGAACAGTACTCAAAATGGGTCACACCATTGTTCCGTACGGTGTCTCCTTTACGGATGAACCACTCTTTCCTAAAATTCTCCCAATAAATCGAAGTCGACCATTCGCCTTCCCTACTACAGTCCTCACGTGCTCATTCGATTTCGTATTGCTTTGCAACGTTACGTCTAGATATTTAATTGACGTGACTGTGTTGGCTAGGACATTACTAATAACTGTATCTGATCGTTACAGGTTTGTATTTCCTACTCGTCTGCATTAACGTACACTTTTTCATCACACGAACTAGAAATTTTGTTGAACTCATCTTGTATCTCCTACAGCCACCCAATGATGACAGCTTCCCTTATGCCTGTCCACTCTGTCTGCTAGATCACTTATACTTTTACTTTTTTTTACTTTACTTTACTTTGCATGTGGCAAGGGCCTTATCGACCATACGAGCCTCTTCCTCTTCTGCCTGTCCGATGCGCTGTTTGTCCAGTTGCTGTTGCTGTTCATCCTAGTTGTGTCCTCCTGAATGTTATCCCGCCATCTGATTCTGGGTCTCCCTCTTCCTCTTGTTACATCTTTTGTTCTGCTGAATGCCATTCTAGGTAGTCTATTCTCTGTCATTCTTGCTATATGGCCTGCCCAATTCAACCTTCTCCTCTTGAGCACTTCGACGATGTTACAGTGTGTGTGCAGCCCTCTTAATTCTTCATTTCTTCTTATTCTCCATTCTATGTTATTTTCGTCTCAGGTCCAAAAATTTTCCTTAGTACTTTTCTTTCGAATATTAACAGTTTTTCTTCTGTGTAAATATTAATGTTTCACATCCATGTAATATCACAGGTATAATGGTCGGTTGATATAAGCAGATTTTGAAGTTACTGCTAAGTGATCTTTTTCTTAGAATTTTGATGAAACTAAGAAGTGTCTTGTTTTTGCTGTTGATAAACGGACATCTATTTCTATATCTGTTTTGTTGTTATTACTAAAAAGACTTCCTAGGTACTTGAAGTGGTCAACAGTCTTCAAATTGAATCCGTCTATAGTCAGAGGTGTACCTTTTTTGGTTTTCTTACTTATGGGCAGGTATTCTGTCTTTTCTTCATTAACATGTAATCCTGTTTTCTCAGCAATTTTGTAGTAATTTTGCATCATTCTGATTAATTCTCTTTTGGAACTACTTATTAGTGCTACATCATCTGCATAAGCAAGTCTTGTAATGTTCACATCCTGTACCTGGATCCCTTGTGGACTGGTTTTAGAAAATTCTTTATCGATCTTCTCTAGGACAAAGTTAAATAAAATAGGTGAAGTGCCATCCCCTTGTCTCAGCCCAGTGCACACCTCCTTCATCTTCAGTTTCTCTTACCAGTGTCTTTATGCGACATAAAGTTTCATCTATACACATTTTAACTAATCTGATTAATTTGGATGGTATTTTAAATTCCTTCACTTTGTAAATAGAAAATAAGAGCGGTGGTATCACACTTTCCTGGGGCACTCCAGATTGTCCTTTTCTTCAAATTTTATCACTGCCAACTTTAAATCGAAGCTGTTGCACGGCATGTGCACGTGATGACAGCTGTAAACGGAGGAGACAGGCAGGTTGTCATGTTATTGCAACTGTGCAAATATTAATATATCTACTTGAAAAAATACTGCTTGCCATATCTGTTCCTTATGTACCTCATAATGTGAAATGTGTGAAGGATTTACACCCCTTGCTGTCTTTAAGTTTCACTGCTGGCAGAAAGCTCCTCATTGCCAGTGTCCCAGAGTGTATTCCGAAGTTCTCCTCAGTGTGTCGTGACGGGATGTCGTGTGACAATGTCGATGGTCATTTGTCTGTGACGTGGGGACATTAAGCTCAGTGGCCTCTCCGGTGCTATTTGGGAAGAGGTGGCTCTGATCCTCTCTCCCTCCTTTCATCATACATATGACATAACTCTCTCTCTCTCTCTCTCTCTCTCTCTCTCTCTCTCTCTCTCTATCTATCTATCTACCTATCTATCTATATATAGAAAGATGATGAGACTTACCCAACAAAAGCGCTGGCAGGTCGATAGACACACAAATAAACACAAACATACACACAAAACTCTAGCTTTCGCAACCAATGGTTGCCTCGTCAGGAAAGAGGGAAGGAGAAGGAAAGACAAAAGGATTCCCACGTGGAATGTTTCCCTCTATTATATTCATATCTATCTATATATATATCTGTCTATATCTCTATCACATGCTTACTTCAGTTTCTTCTGATTTGCTGTTTTGTACTCTTACTGCTCCTACCTTCGAACCCTAATTTCGCTACTTTGCGTCTGAAGGTGTGTGTTTCTACTGCTTCTTTCATTTTTGTGTTGTGTGTTTCTAATTCTTATTTAACTTCTCAGATCGAGCTTTGTTGTTAATTTCTTGTCTCAAAGATACTCAAAGATCCGGTTTGTTAGCTTATTCACATTTAAACCCTTAAATTCTGAATGTAAGAGGGATGAAATACAGGCGGAGAAAGGGTACCTACAACTTGTACAGATTGCAGGTATAATTGTCAAAGGACAGGACAAGGGAGCAGTGGTTGATGTGATAGTGAGTCCGGGTTATAGGGTACCCCAATGCTATTCAGTCTGTTCACTGAGGAATCAGTAAAGGAAGCTGAGGTGCAGTTTGGGAAGGGAATTTAAACTGAAATTTTTGAGGTTTGCAGATGATGACATAATTCTGGCAGAGGTGGCAAAGCTGTTAAACCGAATGGATAGCATCCTGAAAAGATAGTCTTAAGCGAACATAATCAAAATTAAAATAACGGTAATGGAATGTAGCCAAAGTCAGGCTACCAATTAAAAGTTGTAGATAAGTTTCGTTATTTGGATGGCAAAATAACTGATGATGCCTGAGGTAACCAGGATATAATATGCAGACCGGTAATAAAAGGAAAAGTGTTTCTGTGAAAACAGAATTTCTTAACACCGATTATAATTTTAACTGTTAGGAAGTTTTCAGTAAAAATTTTGTATAAAATGAAGCTTACGCGACTGTCGAACATAGACGGAAAGCCGTATAGACAAGAGGAGAATAGAAACTTCTGACATGTGATGCTACAGAAGAGTGCAGAAGTTTGGAAGAATAGATTGCTTAACTAATGAGGAGGTACAGAATAGAATGGCAGAGAAAAGAAATTAGTGGCACAACATGAGTACAAGGAGTAATCAGTTGACAGGACACTTTCTGAGATATTGAGGGATCGCCAGTTCACTGCTGGGGGGTAAAAATTGTAGAGAGAGAATGAGGCTCGAATACAATAAGCAGATTCGAGAGGATGGAGGGTGCAGAGATGAAGAAGCTTGCACGGGATATACTAGTGTGGGGAGCTGCGTCAGACCAGTCTGTGAACTAACGAAAACACCAACAAATACAAAAATATTTTATTTTTATTTTTGTAGTTCATTTCATGTGAAGATTAGTGACTATGACCACCGTTTTTCCAAAATTATTGTACATTGTACAGTTATATCCTTGTTAGGATATGGAACAAGTGCTTCACTTCATTGCTCATTTGGAAACAGTTGCTGATAGAGCCACCTCACGTTACTAACAGTTGGCTGTAAAACACGTGGGTAATGCAGTGGCCTCTTGCAGTCCCTCAGCAATTGGTGTGAGGTTTCACTTCGATGTGACTTTGATCGTTCTCTGCTAATGTATCTCAGCATCTCCTGGTCTGTCACTAAGTCCTAAAATGTATTCTGAGGTGAAACATTCTGAGTACCCCAAATAAATGATTACTTTCATTCTGAGTAACACAGACTCCATAAACACCAGTCGTGCGAAACACAACTGGAGCTTTTTGCCCCCGAGACATCCTTAAAGCTGTTGATTGAGGCAGTTGGGCAAATGCAGTGTTTCTTGACTTCCAGAATGCATCTCTCTCAGTGCTACACCGTTTTTTACTAACAAAAGTTGGATCTTTGAGCTATGAAATTTGTGATAAGTTAGAATTTATTGGTAGGGAGGATGTAATGCATTATATTGGCTGGAGACTTGGACACAAAAGTAGAAGAAACTTGAGTATATCCCAGGGAATTGTGTTGCCACTCATGCTGTTCATCTTGTATATTAATGACATTAAAACAATATATATTAATACTAACTCCAACGTTTCCTGGATAATTCTGTTATCTATAATAAAGCATTATCTGAAAAAAGCTGTACAAGTATTGAGTTAGGTCTTGATGAGATTTCGAAAACATGTGAAGACTGGAAACTTGCTTTAAATGTTCAGAAAAGTAAAGTTGTACAGTTAAAAAAGTGTATATGGTGTTTCTTCTTTTGGTCATGACTTAAAGAACAGACACCGCATATACAGGGTGGTCCATTGATAGTGACCGCCCAAATATCTCATGAAATAAGCGTCAAACGAAAAAACTACAAAGAACGGAACTCGTCTAGCTTGAAGGGGGAAACCAGATGGCGCTGTGGTTGGCCCGCTAGATGGCGCTGACATGGGTCAAACGGATATCAACTGCGTTTTTTTAAAATAGGAACCCCCATTTTTTATTACATATTCGTGTAGTACGTAAAGAAATATGAATGTTTTAGTTGAACCACTTTTTTTGCTTTGTTATAGCTGGCACCGTAATAATCACAAACATACAGCTCACAATTTTAGACGAACAGTTGGTAACAGGTAGGTTTTTTAATTTAAAATACAAAACGTAGATACGTTTCAACATTTTATTTCGGTTGTTCCAATGTGATACATGTACCTTTGTGAACTTACCATTTCTGAAAACGCATGCTGTTACAGCATGATTACTTGTAAAACCACATTAATGCAATAAATGCTCAAAATGATGTCCATCAACCTCAATGCATTTTGCATTCCTCATCAGCGAGTAGTTCGCCTTCCGTAATGTTCGCACCCCCATTGACAATGCGCTGACGCATGTTGTCAGGCGTTGTCGGTGGATCACTATAGCAAATATCCTTCAACTTTCCCCACAGAAAGAAATCCTGGGACGTCAGATCCGATGAACGTGCGGGCCACGATATGGTGCTTCGACGACCAATCCACCTGTCATGAAATATGCTATTGAATACCACTTCAACCCCACGCGAGCTATGTGCCGGACATCCATCGTGTTGCAAGTACATCGCCATTCTGTCATGCAGTGAAACATCTTGTAGTAACATCGGTAGAACATTACGTAGGAAATCAGCATACATTGCACCATTTAGATTGCCATCGATAAAATGGGGTCCAGTTATTCTTCCTCCCATAATGCCGCACCATACATCAATCCGCCAAGGTCGCTGATGATCAACTTGTCGCAGCCATCGTGGATTTTCTGTTGCCCAATAGTGCATGTTATGTCGGTTTACGTTACCGCTGTTGGTGAATGACGCTTCGTCGCGAAATAGAACGCGAGCAAAAAATCTGCCATCGTCCTGTAATTTCTCTTTTGCCCTGTGGCAGCAATGTACACGACGTTCAAAGTCGTCGCCATGCAATTCCTAGTGCATAGAAATATGGTACTGCTGCAATCGATGTGGATGTAGCATTCTCAACACCGACGTTTTTGAGATTCCCCGACTTTTCGCGCAATTTGTCAGCTGCTGATGTGCGGATTAGCCGCGACAGCAGCTAAAACACCTAATTCGGCATCATCATTCGTTGCAGGTCGTGGTTGACGTTTCGCATGTGGCTGAACACTTCCAGTTTCCTTAAATAACGTAACTATCCGGCGAACGGTCCGGACACTTGGATGATGTCGTCCAGGATACTGAGCAGCATACATAGCACACGCCCGTTGGGCATTTTGATCACAATAGCCATATATCAACACGATATCGACCTTTTTCGCAATTGGTAAACGCTCCATTTTAACACGAGTAATGTGTCACAAGCAAATACCGCCCGCACTGGCGGAATGTTACGTGATACCACGTACTTTTACGTTTGTGACTATTATAGCGCCATCTATTACAAAGCGAAAAAAGTGGTCCAACTAAAACATTCATATTTCCAACAGTTGATATCCGTTTGACCTATGGCAATGCCATCAAGCGGGCCAACCATAGCGCCATCTGGTTTCCCCCTTCCAACTACACGAGTTTCGTTCTTAGTTTTTTCGTTTGATGCTTATTTCGTGAGATATTTGGCCCGGTCACTATCAAAGGACCACCCTGTATTGAGCTTGAAGTGTATAGTGATGCGTACTTTGACGACTGAAGTGTTGTCGACTGCTTACTGACCAATAAACTTATAGCTTACGAAAATGCCTAAGGATGGTAAGAGTAAGTTTCACTTTTCGGACAATTACACAGAAGAGTGGTCTTTTGTCAAGACAGAACGTATATATCAGGAGGCGTTGTGTGATATCTGTAGCTGTTTCATCTTAGTTTAACTAGCGGAGGTAAGGCAGATGTGAGGCATCACATTTCAACGAAGAATCATACAAATAGATCCACAGTAACATTGACATCAAAGCCCATTTTTACATTCGAGATTAAATAATATACCCAAGAAGAATTGCTCGTTACTGCTGCAGAACTAACAGCAGCTTATAAAGTTGTCAAGTATGTCAATCCTTTAGTGCACTGGACTGTACCGTAAAACTGAAGACCGCAGTGTATTCTGACTCCAAAGTCGCCGCAAGGCAGTATACGATAGGCACCGACGCATCGGACCACAAGGCTGAAAAGATGTTTCCTTGAGTTATTTAATACTTTACTGAAAGTGACGGAATACAACAGAAGCTGTTGAAATTTCATTCGCTGAATAACGAAAGATCGGAGACAGTTTCAAAGTTTTGTCTAGACACTTTAAGACAACTACAAATTCCAGTAGATAAATTAATCGCTTTTTATGGAGACAGTACCGTACTGACTTCGGAGGGCTTTATCGATGCGGCCAGTGGAATGTGTTTTACCAAATTAAAAGAACTAGAAAAGAATGTAGAAGGAATTGGACACCCTGCCCATGTTCTCCATAATACTACACTGTGTGATCAAAAGTATCCGGACACCCCGAAAAACGTACGTTTTTCTTATTAGGTGCTTCCCCTGCGGGTCCGGGGATTAGAATAGGCCCGAGGTATTCCTGCCTGTCGTAAGAGGCGACTAAAAGGAGTCCCTCCCCCTCACGGGGGTAGTTAGCGCCTGCGTCCGGAGACGGACGGTTCCACGACCTATAATTGTGGTCTTTCTGGTTTTTCACTTCTCGTTTCTTCCTTCCTTTTGTTGGTTCCTTTCTTTGCTCTTCTCCACCTCACTGTCTTTCTTACTCTTTCCCTTGACTTCTCCTTGCCTTCTCATTGCCTTCTTCTCCTTGCCTTCTCATTGCCTTCTTCTCCTTGCTTTCTCATTGCCTTCTTCTCCTTGCCTTCTCTGGTCTCCGCCTCGGCGTTTGAGACAGTCTGTCCTCTTTCTCCCTCTCTCTTCTTTTTCCTCTTCTTCCTTCCTCCCTGTGCGTGCCTGAAGGCCGACCCACGCGTTCGCACGCGTAGCCGGTGACGGGGTAACGCGTAAGTCCCCGCCCTGGGTAGACATGTAAGGCACGCGCGTACCCCCTGGTAAAGGCCAGGCCCGGGGAGGGGTGATTGCCTGAGCTGATACCTTCTGACCATGCCGATTGGTCCCTCTGTCTGTTTCTCGGGAGGTGTGACCTGAGGTGTAAACATTCACCTAAGGCGGGAGTGCCCTCTGAGAGGGTCCCCACAAGGAAGGAGCGCGCCATCGGAGACGCTGGCAATCATGGGGGATTCCTCCGCAATGGATTCTACTCCATCGCTTTCGACTTCTGCCCAAAAACGGAAATGTGACCAGCCACCAGTGACAAAAGTACTACCGCCTGCCCCACAGTTCCTCGTCGTTTCTGGATCTGAGGACTGAAAGGATTTTTCCTCTGTCAACCCTTTCGTTATCCAGAAGGGCGTAGATGCCATAGCCGGATCTGTCAAATCTTGTACCAGGTTGCGTAACGGTACCTTATTACTAGAAACTGAGAGTGCCTTTCAGGCACAAAAACTGCTTCGGGCCACACTCCTGTACACCTTCCCTGTCCGGGTGGAGGCCCACCGAACTGAATTCGTCTCGTGGTGTAGTCTATACTAGCTCCCTCGACGGATTGACTGACGAGGAGATTCAATCTTTCCTCGCTGAGCAGGGTGTGACGGCTGTCCATAGGGTCATGAAAAAGGTCAACAATGACCTTGTACCGACCCGGACACTTTTCTTGACCTTCGATAGTGTTAAGCTGCCATCGCGCATCAAGGCGGGCTACGAGGTTATTTCTGTTCGCCCCTATGTCCCGACACCTACGCGCTGCTACCAGTGTCAGCGTTTCAATCACACTCGACAGTCTTGTTCCAATGTGGCTAAATGTGTCACTTGTGGCAGGGATGCCCATGAGGGTGACTGTCCACCTCCGTCTCCTCGTTGTGTGAACTGTCAGGGTGACCATGCCGCATCCTCCCGCGACTGTCCTGTCTATAAGGAAGAACGCTGTATCCAAGAAATTCGGGTCAAAGAGAAAGTGTCCACCTCGGCTGCTCGCAAGCTATTGGCTAGTAGGAAGCCCGTGCTGCTCCCAGCGGGGAAATACAGTACTGTCCTCGCCTCTCCTCGGACTACCAGGGAGGTAGCAACCCAGACATGCGATCTGACCTTCAGCACCACGGTCGTCCGTTCGGCCAGTGCTAAGATCGCGCAGTCGACGTCTCCTCTTCCTCCCATCACCCCACAGACACCAGCCCCTTCATCAGCTTCTGCTAAGACGAAGACCCCGAAGTCAGATGCACGGGCCTTCAAGAAGGAACCATCCCGTGCAGACTTCCTACGTTCCTCGACCTCCCAGCCTTCGACCGGTACTTCCACCAAACGTCCTTCCAAAAAGGCTCATAGGAAGCACAGTTCTCCTTCTCCGCCACGGCGCATTTCTTCTCCTGCGCCACCCAGCGGTTGCCACCCCAGGCCGTCATCTGTTTCGCCTGGCCGCACCGCTGGTAGCCGTACATCTGGCCGTTCACCGGCGGAGGAAGCTCCCCCTCCCGGCCATCCTCCCGAGATGGCCGATGAACCTATGGACCCAATGGACGATGACTGTCCGCCTACTGATAGCGGCGGCGGTGCTCGCTCGAAGCCATGCCCTCAGCGGCCTTCGAGGTGACCCCTTTTTTCATCTTCCTTTTCTTACGATGGCACTTATTCACTGGAATATTCGCAGCATTCGCTCCAACCGAGAGGACTTGAAGTTGCTGCTCCGCTTGCACCGTCCGCTCGTCGTAGCGTTCCAGGAAACGAAGCTACGCCCATGCGATCAAATTGCCTTGGCACACTACACCTCTGTGCGTTTTGACCTACCCCCTGTGGTAGGTGTCCCAGCTCATGGAGGGGTTATGTTGCTGGTCCGGGATGATATTTACTACGATCCCATCCCGTTGCACACCGGCCTGCAGGCAGTTGCCATCCGCATTACTCTCCCCACTTTTACGTTTTCCTTTTGTACCGTTTACACTCCATCGTCATCTGCCGTTACCAGGGCAGACATGATGCAAATTATTGCTCAGCTACCTGCACCATTTTTGTTAACTGGAGACTTCAATGCCCACCATCCCTTTTGGGGCTCTCCAGCATCCTGCCCAAGGGGCTCCTTGTTAGCAGACCTTTTCAACCAGCTCAATCTTGTCTGCCTCAATACTGGCGCCCCTACTTTTCTTTCGGACACATCTCACACCTATTCCCATTTAGACCTCTCTATATGTACTCCCCAACTTGCACGCCGGTTTGAGTGGTATGCACTTTCTGATACATATTCGAGTGACCACTTCCCGTGTGTTATCCATCTCCTGCAGCATACTCCCTCTCCGTGCTCCTCTAGTTGGACCATCTCCAAGGCAGACTGGGGGCTCTTCTCTTCCAGGGCGACCTTTCAGGATCAAACCTTCACAAGCTGCGATCGTCAGGTCGCACACCTCACGGAAGTCATTCTCGCTGCTGCTGAATATTCCATCCCTCACCCTACTTCTTCTCCACGTCGCGTACCGGTCACCTGGTGGACCGCAGCATGTAGAGACGCTTTACGTGCTCGTCGACGTGCTTTACGCACCTTTAAACGCCACCCTACAGTGGCGAATTGTATTAATTATAAACGATTATGTGCTCAGTGTCGTCGTATTATTAAAGAAAGCAAGAAAGCCAGCTGGGCTGCTTTCACAAGCACCTTCAACAGTTTTACTCCTTCTTCTGTTGTCTGGTGTAGCCTGCGCCGGCTATCTGGCACTAAGGTCCACTCCCCAGTTTCTGGCTTGAAGGTCGCGAATGACGTCCTTGTGGCCCCTGAGGCTGTCTCCAATGCCTTCGGCCGCTTTTTCGCAGAGGTTTCGAGCTCCGCTCATTACCATCCTGCCTTCCTCCCCCGCAAACAGGCAGAGGAGGCTAGGCCACCTGACTTCCGCTCCTCGAATTGTGAAAGTTATAATGCCCCATTCACCATGCGGGAACTTGAAAACGCACTTGGCCGATCACGGTCCTCCGCTCCAGGGCCTGATTCTATTCATATTCAGATGCTGAAGAACCTTTCTCCTGCGGGTAAAGGTTTTCTTCTTCGTACATACAATCGCATCTGGATTGAGGGACATGTTCCCGCATGCTGGCGCGAGTCTATTGTTGTCCCGATTCCTAAGCCGGGGAAGGACAAGCACTTGCCTTCCAGTTATCGACCTATCTCGCTTACCAGCTGTGTCTGTAAAGTGATGGAGCGAATGGTTAACTCTCGATTGGTTTGGCTGCTCGAGTCTCGACGCCTATTTACCAATGAACAATGTGGATTTCGTAGGCGCCGCTCTGCTGTTGACCATCTGGTTACCTTGTCGACCTTCATTATGAATAACTTCTTGCGGAAGCGCCCGACCGCGGCTGTGTTCTTTGATTTGGAGAAGGCTTACGACACCTGTTGGAGGGCGGGCATTCTCCGCACCATGCATACATGGGGCCTTCGCGGTCGCCTCCCTCTTTTTATTCGTTCCTTTTTAATGGATCGACAGTTCAGGGTACGTGTGGGTTCTGTCCTGTCTGACACCTTTCGCCAGGAGAATGGGGTGCCACAGGGCTCAGTTTTGAGCGTCGCTCTCTTCGCCATCGCGATCAATCCAATAATGGATTGCCTCCCAGCTGATGTATCAGGCTCCCTTTTTGTGGACGATTTTACCATCTATTGCAACGCGCAGTGTACACGTGTCCTGGAGCGCTGTCTTCAGCGTTCTCTTGACCGTCTTTACTCCTGGAGTGTCGCCAATGGCTTCCATTTTTCTGCCGAGAAGACGGTCTGTATTAACTTCTGGCGCTACAAAGAGTTTCTCCCACCGTCCTTACGACTCGGTCCCGTTGCTCTCCCAATCGTGGAGACAACCAAATTTTTAGGCCTTACCTTTGACAGGAAACTTAGCTGGTCTCCACATGTGTCATATTTGGCCGCCCGTTGTACCCGTTCTTTAAATGTCCTCCGTATTCTCAGTGGTATGTCGTGGGGAGCGGATCGAACTGTCCTACTTCGTCTATATCGGTCGATCGTCCGCTCCAAGCTGGATTATGGGAGCTTCGTATACTCCTCTGCACGGCCATCCATCTTACGCCGCCTCAACTCCATACAACATCGGGGTTTACGACTTGCGATCGGAGCATTTTATACTAGTCCCGTAGAGAGTCTTCATGCTGACGCTGGCGAATTGCCACTCACCTACCGGCGCGATATACTGCTTTGTCGGTATGCCTGTCGGCTACTGTCAATGCCCGACCATCCGTCTTATCGTTCCTTTTTTGACGACTCTCTCGACCGTCAATACGGGTTGTATGTCTCTGCCCTGCTACCCCCTGGAGTTCGCTTTCGTCGCCTCCTTCAACACCTTAATTTTTCACTCCCTGCAACCTTTCGAGTGGGCGAGAGCCACACGCCACCTTGGCTCCAGGCTCAGGTCCGCGTTCACCTTGACCTCAGCTCGCTCCCAAAAGAGGTTACCCCCGGTTCGGTCTACCACTCCCGTTTTTTGGAACTTCGTTCGAAGTTCATCAACATGACTTTCATTTATACAGATGGCTCTAAGACCAATGACGGGGTCGGGTGTTCCTTTATTGTCGGGGCACAAAGTTTCAAATACCGGCTCCATGGCCATTGTTCGGTCTTCACAGCTGAGCTCTTTGCCCTCTACCAGGCTGTTCTTTACATCTGCCGCCACCGACATTCTGCTTATGTCATCTGCTCTGACTCCCTGAGCGCCATCCAGAGCCTCAGTGATCCGTACCCGGTTCACCCTTTTGTACACCGGATCCAACGCTCTCTTCAGCAGCTGGTGGACGTCGGTTCTCCGGTTAGCTTTATGTGGGTTCCTGGCCATGTCGGTATCCCTGGGAACGAAGCTGCAGATGCTGCAGCGAAGGCAGCGGTCCTCCAGCCTCGGACAGCTTCTTGTTGTGTCCCTTCGTCCGATTTTAGCAGGGTCATTTGTCGGTGCATTGTGTCGCTGTGGCATGCCGATTGGGCTGCACTTACAGACAACAAGCTTCGGGCCTTAAAACCTCTTCCCGTGGCTTGGACGACCTCCTCACGCCCTTCTCGGCGGGAGGAGGTAGTTTTGGCCCGGTTAAGAATTGGACACTGCCGGTTCAGCCATCGCCATCTGCTGACGGCTGCGCCAGCGCCGTTCTGCCCATGTGGGCACTTGCTGACGGTTCGACACATTTTAATGTCCTGTCCATATTTTAACACACTGCGTCTAGATCTTAACCTGCCAAGTACTTTCGATGCCATTTTAGTGGATGACCCACGAGCAGTTGCTCGTGTTCTTCGTTTTATCAATTTGACAAACCTCTCTCAGGACATTTGATGATGCTGTTTTTTAATCCTATGCCTGTCAGTCTGTCTTTTATCGTGTTTTCCCTTTTAGTTGTTGTTGTCCACTTGTGCCTCGCGGTGCATTCTTAGAGCAGTCAGGGCGCTAATGACCATTGAAGTTGTGCGCCCTAAAACCACAAAAAAAAAAAAAAAAAAATTATTAGGTGCATTGTGCTGCCACCTACTGCCAGGTACGCCATATCAGCGACCTCAGTAGTCATTAGACTAGAGAGGAGAATGGGGTGCTCTGCGGAACTCACGGACTTTGAATGTGGTCAGGTGACTGACTGGGTGTCTCCTGTGTCATACGTCTGTACGTGAGATTTCCACACTCCCTTATATCCTTAGATCAGTTGTTTCCGTTGTGATAAAATAATGTTCAAATGTGTGTGAAATCTTATGGGACTTGAATGCTAATGTCATCAGTCCCTAAACTGACACACTACTTACCCTAAATTATATCCTAAGGACAAACACCCACACCCATGCCCGAGGGAGGACTCGAACCTCTGCCGGAACCAGCTGCACAGTCCACGACTGCAGCGCCCGAGACCGCTCGGCTAATCCCGCGCGGCTGATGTGATACTGAAGTAGAAGCGAACGGAATGTGCAGCACAGAAACGTGCAGGCCGACCTCGTCGGTTGACTGACAGACACCGCTGATAGTGGAAGAGGGTCGCAATGTGTAATAGGCAGACATCTATTCATACCGTCACATAGGAATTCCAAACTGCACCAGGATACATTGCAAGTAGTACGACAAGGTAGGCGGGAGGTGAGAAAACTTGCATTTTGCGGTCGAGCGGCTGCTCATAAGCCACACGCCATGCCAATAAATGCCAGACGACTCCTCGCTTGGTGTAAGAAGCGTAAACGTTGGACGATTGAACAGTGGAATAACGTTGTGTGGAGTGAGGAATCACGGTACACAATGTGGCGATCCGATGGCAGGGTGTGGGTATGGCGAATGCCCGGTGAACGTCAGCTGCCAGGGTGTGTAGTGGCGACAGTAAAATTTCATGGTGTGGTCGTGTTTTTCTTGGAGGGTGGTCACACCCCTTGTTTTGCGTGGCACTATCACAGCACAGGCCTACATTAATGTTTTAGGCATCTTCTTACTTCCCACTGTTGATGGCGCTTGCATCTTTTAACACGAACGAGCATCCGTCCATAATGCACGTCATGTGGCGGAGTGATTACACGACAATAACATCCCTGTAATCAGCTGGCCTACACATAGTCCTGACCTGAATCCTATACAACACCTTTGGGATGTTTTGGAAAGCCGACTTTGTTCCAGGCCTCACCGACCGACATCGCTACCTCTCCTCAGTGCAGCACTCTGTGAAGAATGGGCTGCCATTCCCCAAGAAACGTTCCAACACGTGATTGAACGCATGCCTGCGAGAGTGGAAGCTGTCATGAATGTTAAGGGTGGGCCAACACCATATTGAATTCCAGCATTACCGATGGACGGTGCGACGAACTTGTAATCCATTTTCAATCTGGTGTCCGGATACTTTTGTTCGCACAGCGTATATAAAGCACTGCTGGAGCCTTAACTGTCAACATTATTTATTTTTCAGTATACAGAGAAGCTGAAAGAGTTCTGCTTAGACGTTGATGTCAATCACCAGACTCTTCCATCTCACTCAAAAACAAGATGGCTGTCGTTAATGCCAGCAGTGGCGAGAATTCTTAAGCTTTGGATGCCAATAAAACCATTTTTTGATACCGGAGAAAGATCACCTAAAATAATTTCAATTTTTTTCAGTGGCCCTGTCAGTGAAATTTACTTCGTTTGTGCAGTCAAACTTGGCTGTGTTTGAATACGTTTATTATACATAATAAACGTAGAGAAGAATTGCCTCGATAATTGAAATAAGAAATTAGTAATCGACAATGAAAGACGTCTGAATCAAAGGAAGAATGCCAATTTTATTTACACGCAAACGAAGATGAATTTGTGCAAATTATAGAACGAGAACCCGTAACCAAGAAATAATTAAATTGCGTTTGAAATTTGAGGAAGAGAGAGTGGTTTTGTTTTCAGAAATATTTGTATCTGAAGAGCTTTTAAGGAACTACGTATGGCTCTCCGTGGGAGAAAGGTGGATTTACTTTCGTAAGGAAACCGAAAATCGTGAACACAAATGCCAACTGCTAAAGTTATGCGAGTACTTGTTTTCTATTCCCGCACACAACCCCTGTACAGAAAGATGGCGGCCCAGTGGCGAGGTCCCAGCTTGATATGGCAACCCTGTATTGCAAATTTAATTCGATCAACGTATACAGGGTGTTACAAAAAGGGACGGCCAAACTTTCAGGAAACATTCCTCACACACAAAGAAAGAAAATATGTTATGTGGACATGTGTCCGAAAACGCTTAATTTCCATGTTAGAGCTCATTTTAGTTTCGTCAGTATGTACGCTCAATGGAGCACGTTATCATGATTCCATACGGGATACTCTACCTGTGCTGCTAGAACATGTGCCTTTACAAGTACGACACAACATGTGGTTGACACACGATGGAGCTCCTGCACATTTCAGTCGAAGTGTTCGCACGCTTCTCAACAACAAAAAATGGTTCAAATGGCTCTGAGCACTATGGGACTTAACATCTATGGTCATCAGTCCCCTAGAACTTAGAACTACTTAAACCTAACTAACCTAAGGACAGCACACAACACCCAATCATCATTCTCAACAACAAATTCGGTGACCGATGGATTGGTAGAGGCGGACCAATTCCGTGGCCTCCACGCTCTCCTCACCTCAACCCTCTTGACTTTCATTTACGGGGGCATTTGAAAGCTCTCGTCTACGCAACCCCGGTACCAAATGTAGAGACCCTTCGTGCTCGGCTGTGATACAATACGCCGTTCTCCAGGGCTGCATCAGCGCATCAGGGATTCCATGCGACGGAGGGTGGATGCATGTATCCTCGCTAACGGAGGACATTTTGAACATTTTCTGTAACAAAGTGTTTGAAGTCACGCTGGTACGTTCTGTTACTGTGTGTTTCCATTCCATGATTAATGTGATTTGAAGAGAAGTGTTAAAATGAGCTCTAACATGGAAAGTAAGCGTTTCCGGACACATGTCCACATAACATATTTTCTTTCTTTGTGTGTGAGGAATGTTTCTGAAAGTTTGGCCGTACCTTTTTGTAACACACTGTATGAAACACTCAGTTCGTTTCAGTAAATGCCGCGAACGGGGTTATGGTAACGGGAGTAATATTAGTGTCTTGTAAAGGAGATTAGACACATTTTCTTCGTGAAATCTTCTTGCAAAATTTTCTGTGTGTGGTTATCACAGTCTTTGGCGTTAGTACGTGCAGCTGAGACTTATCGGGAAGCAGTTACTTTTTACAACCTGTTCAGTATAAATGCAAATGCCGTGTGGCTCGGGCCTCCCGTTGGGTAGACCATTCGCCTGGTGCAAGTCTTTCGAGTTGACGCCACTTCGGCGACTTGCGTGTCGATGGGGATGAAATGATGTTGAAAGACACACAACACCCAGTCATCATGAAGCAGAGAAAATCCCTGGCCCCGCCGGGAATCGAACCCGGGACCCAGTGCGCGGGAAGCGAGAATGCTACCGCAAGACCACGTAACAGTCCGCAACGAGGTGAAATTCTGATACAGTGTGTCGGAATTACACTACTCGCCATTAAAATTGCTACACCACAAAGATGACGTGCTACAGACGCGAAATTTAACCGACAGGAAGAAGATGCTGTGATATGCAAATGACTAGCTTTTCAGAGCATTCACACGAGGTTGGCGCCGGTGGCGACACCTACAACGTGCTGACATGAGGTAAGTTTCCAACCGATTTCTCATACACAAACAGCAGTTTACCGGCGTTACCTGGTGAAACATTGTGATGCCTCGTGTAAGGAGGACAATTGCGTACCATCACGTTTCCGACTTTGATAAATGTCGGATTGAAGCCTATCGCGATTGCTGTTTATCGTATCGCGACATTGCTGCTCGCGTTGGTCGAGATCCGATGACTGTTAGCGGAATGTGGAATCGGTGGGTTCAGGAGGGTAATGCGGAACGCTGTGCTGGATCCCAATGGCCTCGTATCACCAGCAGTCGAGATGACAGGCATCTTATCCGCACGGCTGTAACGGATCGTGCAGCCACGTCTCGATCCCTGAGTCAACAGATGTGGACGTTTGCAAGACAGGAGCGTTTGCAAGGTACTCGACAACGAACCTGGGTGCACGAATGGAAAACGTTATTTTTTCGGATGAATCCAGGTTCTGTTTAAAGCATCACAATGGTCACATCCGTGTTTGGTGACATCGCAGTGAACGCACATTTGAAGCGTGTATTCGTCATCGCCATACTGGCGTATCACCCGGTGTGATGGTATGGGGTGCCATTGCTTACGCGTCTCGGTCACCTCTTGTTCGCATTGACGGCACTTTGAATAGTGGACGTTACATTTCAGATGTGTTAAGACTCGTGGCTCTACTCTTCATTCGATCCCTGCGAAACCTTACATTTCAGCAGGATAATGCACGACCGCACATTGCAGGTCCTATACGGGCCTTTCTGGATACAGAAAATGTTCGACTGCTGCACTGGCCAGCACATTCCTCAGATCCCTCACCAATTGAAAACGTCTGGTCAATGGTGGCCGAGCAACTGGCTCGTCACAATATGCCAGTCAATACTCTCGATGAACTGTGATATCGTGTTGAAGCTGCATGGGCAGCTGTACCTGTACACGCCATCCGAGCTCTGTTTGACTCAATGCCCAGGCGTATCGAGGCCGTTATTACGGCCAGAGGTGGTTGTTCTGGGTACTGATTTCTCAGGATCTATGCACCCAAATTGCGTGAAAATGTAATCACCTGTCTGTTTTAGTATTAGTATATTTGTCTAATGAATACCCGTTCATCAACAGCATTTTTTCTTGGTGTAGCAATTTTAATGGCCAGTTGTGTAGTTTATATTCCGTTACTGATGCCCGTTGGAGTGCTCGAGTTGACACAGCACCACCAACTGCAGCTCACTTGGATAAGACTGCCATTGCTGTTGAGGCTCTCAGGAAGTTAAATTTATTAGCCGAAACACGTTCTGTGGCACGAAGTGTTCCGGATTATGTGAGATCATTCAAGTGATTAATCGTGCCATCAGTATAGCTAATAAAGTTGTCAGTACTAATTGACGACAGAGCAAATTACACTACACTCGAAATACTACAGTTGACGTTGAGGCAAGGCACCTTGAGAGCGTATTAAATGACTTAAAAAATATGTTCGCCAAGATTAGGCCGTCATTGTCCCAGATCTAAAGTTCCTGGCAGTGGAATTAATATCAATCCTGAATTTCTGGAGGTGCGCGCTTGGAAGAGGAAATAATTTTATGATGAAACCAGTAATGAAATGACACATGTGAATTCAGGGGATTGTTATGGTATCAGTGACAGTATAGTGTCCAACTTGCAAATCCGGTATGAAACTGATGAAGCGTTTGGCTTTTATGGAAGAACTCTAATACGAAATTCCAATTACAAGATGAAGCAGAAAGTTTGTTGAGCACTGTGGCTCGTGTTAAAATCTGCCAATGCATTAATGACGTCTGACAGTTTCTGGGACCTTGGAAACTGATTATACAAGGGTAAGTCCATTATTATCTGCAAAGCAGTTATAAAATTTTATTGTAATCAAATAGGAAACTTACAAGAACATCATTATTTGACATAGTCTCCTTGCGTTTCAACGCACTTGGTCCATCGTTGTACAAGCTTCCTGATGCCCTCATAAAAGAAGGTTCTCGGCTGAGCTCCGAGCCCGGAATGCACCGCTTCTTTCACTGCTTCGTCCGAGACAAATCGACGGCCCTTTAATGCCTGTTTGAGTGGACCAGACAAGTGATAGTCAGAAGGGGCAAAGATTGGGACTATATGGAGGATGATCCAGCACTTGAAACCTGAGTTTCTGGAGCGATTCAGCAGTGTGGGCAGCAGTATGCGGGCGGGCATTGTCGTGCAACAACAAGACACCTTTTGATAGCAATCCTCGGTGTTTGCTTCGAATTGCAGGCCTTAGCCTGGCAGTAAGCATCTCACTGTAACGTACACTGTTTATTGTCGTGCCCCTTTCCCCATAATTTTCCAGTACTCTACGTTGTGTGTGCCAAAAAACCGGTCGCATCAGTTTTCCTGCGGTCGGTTGGATCCTGAACTTTTCCATGCACGGTGTATTTGGATCCAGGTTTCGTCACCAGTAATGATCTTGTCCGAGTTACCATAGCAATCCATATGTTTTTTACAGATGCCCAAGCGCGTTTGTTTATGCAACTCTGTGAGCTGTTTTGGAAACCATCTTGCACAAACTTTATGAAACCCAAGTCTGTTGTGGATGGTTTCGTAGGCAGAACCGTGACTAATTTGCAGACGATGTGCCACTTTGTCAATAGTTAATCGTCTGTCTAAGAAAATCATTTCACGTGAACGCTCAATGTTTTCTTCATTTGTGGCGGTAAACGGTCGTCCGGCTCCGTCATCGTGCGTAACACTTGTGCGACCATGGGGCACATTAAGACCCTTTGTAGCCCATTTTTAGTTACTGCAGTATCAGTTTTGGCATATTTGTATAGGCATGAAATACCCATTGTACAGAGAGAGTGCGTCATAAAGCATTTCTGATGAACAAATACTGACTAAGAAAATAGTGCGGTGACCTCAGAACCCTTGCGATGACCCTGGAACCCTCGCCATGTGTCATAACATCAGTTAAACTACATTTATGCCTCAAACTGGATATTACGCGCATTGTTTACCGCGTAAATACGACAACTTTGAGCCCTTGTCTTTGGCAATGGATGACGATATCAAAAAAAGTTTGCAGGTTCCACGGGAATATCATCATCTTAAGAACATACTGACGATCTGCCACCAGTAGAAATGATTGAAGTGGTATCCCCACTATTCGTACTTTTTGTGCCCAAAAAAATCGCAGTTTTTCAGGATTTTCTCAGAAATCGCCCATGGAAAAATGTTGCTCTTATAAGCCAGCTAAAAGTCCCTCAGGACCACACCTAATGTAGAACAACTGACCGATGTTGTACTGTACAATAACTACAGTATAGTTCTTCCGATAAGTGTAGGTCGAGGGCCATCCAGTTGACCCTTTGTGATCAATAGAATGCGAGATATGAATCCCTGGAAAACCTTGTGAGAAGTCACACTTTTGACGGAAAGTCATCGAGCAAAACAGAAGTAATATCTGGCGTCCCCCAAGGAAGTGTTATAGGCCCTCTTCTTTTCCTGAGTACGTAAATGATTTGGAGGACAATCTGAGTAGCAGTCTTAGAGCTTTTGCAGTTGATGGCCGTCATTTACCATCTTATAAAACGATGATCAAAACAAATCGAAAAACGATTTAGACAGGGTGCCCGTATGGTTCGAAAAGTGGCAATTGACTCTGCGTAATAAAAAGTGTAGAGTTGTCACATGAGTACAAAAGGAATCCGCTAAATTATGGTCACTCAGTAAATCGCACAAATCTAAAGACTGTAAATTCAACTAAATACTTAAGGATTACCATTATGAATAACTTAAGATGGAGCAATCACATAATGTGAGAGACTGTGCTAGAACACAGAGAAAATGCAACAGTTCTACTGAAGAGACTGCCCACACTACGCTTGTCCCTTCTGTGCTGTGTGAGGTGTGCCTCAGGTAGGACCGACGGAGGACACTGAAAAAGCTGAAAGAAGGGCCGCTTATTCTGTACTGTCATGAAATGGTGGAAAGAATGCCTTGGGTATTTCGCACGAATTGGGATGGCAATGATTAAAGCAAAAGTGTTTTTTGTTGTGGCAAGATCACGTCATGAAACTTCAATCACCAATATTCTCCTCAGAGTGGGAAACTACAGGGTGTCCCAAAAGGAATGACCCGAATGGGTCAAATGGCTCTGAGCACTATGGGACTCAACTGCTGTGGTCATAAGTCCCCTAGAACTTGGAACTACTTAAACCTAACTAACCTAAGGACGTCACACACATCCATGCCCGAGGCAGGATTCGAACCTGCGACCGTAGCGGTCGTGCGGTTCCAGACTGTAGTGCCTTTAACCACTCGGCCACTCTGGCCGGCGAATGACCCGACTTTAACTTGTAATAATATTGAGACAAATGTCACTTGGTAACTGAAACATTGCAAGATGTAATCGGCATGGCCTAGAGTTTCAGAGAAATTCCGCTAGATGTCGCTGCGAGCGCTGACCTGGCGCATGCAGCCAGTCTCGCGCAATGTGGCGTACAGGAACGCGAGACCGTGCTTCGCAGTCTTGGCCTCGTAGATCCCCTGACTTAACACCATGTGACTTCTTCCTATGGAGATATGTCAAACAATGTGTTTACGTTCCTCCCTTACCTCGTGACATTGATGAACTAAAAACCAGAATATCAGCTGCTGTAGCTTCAGTGACAGAAGACACACTGCGCTCAGTTTGGTATGAATTCGGTTATCGGCTAGATGTCGTCCGTGCAGCCAATGGAGGACATAGTGAACATTTATGATGGATTTTTATAACCTTCTGTCTTTTCTGAGTAATTTAGTTTGCAATTTGTTGGTGTTAAGCCCATCTTCACAATAAATAATTCTATTTAAAATTGGATCATTCTGTTTGGGACACCCTGTATTTTGTTGGCACCCACTGTATTTTTTTGGCACTCACGTCTGTGGGGAGGAATGATCATCATACTACTAAACTGTTAAGGCTTTTGTGGCCACTTCTTGACAAACTGCGCGTCAGCTTCTGTCTCGGGTTCTTTGGTTGATGTTTGTCTGACGATTTTCTGACGTTTTGCCAGCACAATTGGCTGACATTGTCAAAGCTTCAGTGAAATACGCTGTCGTTATTATGCATGCATGGAAATGTGCGGTCAGACAAAATGTAAAAATTTTTATGCATTTCAGCTGGGAATCATGGAAATGGATATACTGCAACTGATACTGTTAAGGAGGAGGCAAGAGCGATGAAGGCGGGCACGTCAGCTCGATGGAATTCAGCGTCATGCGCTATGGCAACGTAAACGCAGTTTTCGGTACTTGGAAGAACAGCGCACCTGTGTTGTCTGTTAGCCTCTGTGTGTTCGTGGCGCAGCAGTGCGCATGCACGGATCTGCGGCCGCTCGCTTTTGATTGGCTTGCGCGACGCAAACCGACAACCAGCGCTTCGGTTCTCTAGACCCGAACGGTATCACTAACATACTGGAGCTCACAGCTGCAGAAGCTTCGACTATGCCAGCCACTCGTGCTGGCGAACGACAGAAAATCGTCAGACAAATGTCAACCGAAGAACGCGAGACAGAAGCCAACAGCAGTTTGATCATAACAATCCCTACGAGGCACCTAGTTGTGAATTTCAGAATAATCATGTACGTGTAGATTGGAACATACTGGTACTGTGCGCAGACCGACTGTATTTGTGAAGATATGTTTAGCGTCTAATAAGAAATTATTATTATTGTTATTATTATCATCATTATCATCATCATCTATTTCATCCCAAAGCATATTTTTTGTGTGCGTCCAATATTCTCCGAATTGCATTACATTTAAATTGTGTCAAACTTTCTTCAAAATAACAATAAAATTTGTTTAATTGCATAGTTAAAAAAATCTACTCACCAAGCAGCGGCAGAGCACACACACACACACACACAAAAGACTTCCGATAGGCAAGCTTTCGGAGCCAGTGGCTCCTTCTTCAGGCAGAAGGGTTGAAGGGAAAGGGAGAAGGGTGAAAGAAAAGGCCTGGGTGCCTATTCTGTATCTTTCCGCCATTGTGCCGATCGTTTCGGTACTCACGGTCTAGTACTCGAATTAGAGCCCCAGCATTATTCAGTGTGCATTTCGGTAGTGATACCGTTCGGGTCTAGAGAACCGAAGCGCTGTTGTCGGTTCGCGTCGCGCAAGCCAATCAAAAGCGAGCGGCCGCAGATCCGCGCATGCGCACTGCAGCGCACACAGCGCCACGAACACACAGCGGCCAGCAGAAGGCACAGGCGCGCTACTCTTCCAAGTACCGAACTTGCGTTTACGTTGCCATAACGCAAGACGCCGCATTCCATCGAGCTTGCCCCATCCTTAACAGTATCAGTTGCAGTATATCCATTTCCATGATTCTCAGCTGAAATGCATAAAAATTTTTACATTTTGTCTGACCGCATGTTTCCATGCATGCATAATAACGGCAGCGTATTTGACTGTATTCTGAAGATTGTCGTAAATGCCGCATTATGTCATCTTATTCTCATTCACACTGACATCGTGTTTTGGATTTCACGTTTCCGAAAACGAGTTAGGTATAGTGTGTAGTACCAAACTGTACTAATACATCTATAAGAAACCCCGAAAAATTGATTCTGAGAGTTTCAAATAGTAAGAAGATAAACAGAATGTGGTTATAACTCGCTCCTAGACATCCAAATGATTATGTAGCCCACTTCCCTATATAATACGTCAACTATTTCTGTCTTAAAAACAAAAACGGAAAAGAAAACGCATTTTCGAGAGCTCCTGCAGTTCTTTGAAGTTTATAACATGCATCTCGTGAATGAAAATGTTTCGTATATGTTGCTACAGTCTAAAAATATTACGTCAGAGATCTTTCATCTCTGTCTACTGTGGTCGAGGATTCTATCGCAGATAAATACTTGTGACAAGCAAGATTATGAAGATTATTGCTGCTAGTTACATTCCCAGTAATTTAAGTTGTGCTCTTAGATTCCTGTCTAGCTGCATACTCAGAAATCGCTACTTATTCGGCAAAAATGGTGAATTATTTCTGACAAGAAAAAATATAAAGGTCACTGTCGGTTGTTTCACTCACAGAAATTTCATCGCCAACAATTTCATATTTCGTATTTTAAACACACAAAAATCACGAAGCCATTACTGACGAAGTGCACTCTTACATGTAAGTAATATTGCAGAAAAATCTTAACTACACGAATAGCAATGTCTCAGAAGGTGTTGCATATATGAAGAGGAAAAAAAAATTGTTTTGCACCTACCAGTTTGTGAACCTGTGTCCTTCCGCATCGCATACACGCGCGCTAACCACTTAGCCACACCAAACAACAGACCTGCAGTGCTCAGTTCTTGTAGTATTGTGTAGAGGAACATAGGCTGACTTCGTTGCCAAACGGTGCAGTGTAAGTCATAAACGCGTGACAGTTTGGAAAGTTTCCAATATGAGGCTGCACGTAATTGCTTTCCATTGTTACTTGAAAGTTGTAAACACGTTTCGATAATTACTAACTAACCCATTTGTGGGAAAAAGTACACAAACGCACTAGTAATGTCACTTCACACTCCTGTAATATACGTAAGCATAACCGATGTCTTGATCTTTAATAATCTTTAAACCCTTATTTTCATAAGTTGTTGTTGTGGATTTCACTCCTGAGACCGGTTTGACGCAGCTCTCCATGCTACTAACACGTATTTTGAGAGGATATTGACCAAAAACTTTTTTTTATGTAATCATTCACATTCCAACCGGATGCATCCTCTGATGATTCTTTTGTAACACAATCACTAAATCCAGAGCTAAAACCGCTAAATATGTTTAAAATAACAAATTAATGGTGCAAATAAACCACAGCTCATAGGTCGACAGGGCCAGACCGAAATCCAAAACTTCTCGGTCCAATTGTCGTAAAATCGGCGGGAGGACTGTTCGGTAACAAATTTCAGAAGCTTACTGAATAGGGTATTTCGATAAAGAACCGAAAATGACGTCACTACCGAGACTAAACTACTACACCGATCGGTATGAACGATACAGAATAGGGTCCTATGATGGACCGTTCGGTAACAAGTCTCAGAAGCTTACTGAATAGGGTATTTGGATAAAGAACCGTTAATGACGTCACTACCGAGACTAACCTACTACACCGATCGTTATGAACGATACAGAATAGGGCCCCATGGTGGACCGTTCGGTAACAAGTTTCAAAAGCTTACTGAATAGGCTATTTGGATAAAGAACCGAAAATGACGTCACTACCGAGACTAACCTACCACACCGATCTGTGTGAACGATACAGAATAGGGCCCCATGATGGACCGTTCGGTAACAAGTCTCAGAAGCTTACTGAATAGGGTATTTCGATAAAGAACCGAAAATGACGTCACTACTGAGACTAACCTACTACACCGATCTGTGTGAACGATACAGAATAGGGCCCCATGATGGACCGTTTGGTAACAAGTCTCAGAAGCTTACTGGATAGGGTATTTCGATAAAGAACCGAAAATGACGTCACTACTGAGACTAACCGACTACACCGATCTGTGTGAACGATACAGAATAGGGCCCCATGATGGACCGTTTGGTAACAAGTCTCAGAAGCTTACTGAATAGGGTATTTCGATAAAGAACCGCAAATGACGTCACTACCGAGACTAACCTACTACATCGATCTGTGTGAACGATACAGAATAGGGCCCCATGATGGACCGTTCGGTAACAAGTCTCAGAAGCTTACTGGATAGGGTATTTCGATAAAGAACCGAAAATGACGTCACTACCGAGACTAACCTACTACACCGATCTGTGTGAACGATACAGAATAGGGCCCCATGATGGACCGTTCGGTAACAAGTCTCAGAAGCTTACTGAATAGGGTATTTGGATAAAGAACCGAAAATGACGTCACTACCGAGACTAACCTACTACACCGATCTGTGTGAACGATACAGAATAGGGCCCCATGATGGACCGTTCGGTAACAAGTCTCAGAAGCTTACTGGATAGGGTATTTCGATAAAGAACCGCAAATGACGTCACTACCGAGACTAACCTACTACACCGATCTGTGTGAACGATACAGAATAGGGCCCCATGATGGACCGTTCGGTAACAAGTCTCAGAAGCTTACTGAATAGGGTATTTCGATAAAGAACCGAAAATGACGTCACTACCGAGACTAACCTACTACACCGATCTGTGTGAACGATACAGAATAGGGCCCCATGATGGACCGTTCGGTAACAAGTCTCAAAAGCTTACTGGATAGGGTATTTCGATAAAGAACCGAAAATGACGTCACTACCGAGACTAACCTACTACACCGATCTGTGTGAACGATACAGAATAGGGCCCCATGATGGACCGTTCGGTAACAAGTCTCAGAAGCTTACTGGATAGGGTATTTCGATAAAGAACCGCAAATGACGTCACTACCGAGACTAACCTACTACACCGATCTGTGTGAACGATACAGAATAGGGCCCCATGATGGACTGTTCGGTAACAAGTCTCAGAAGCTTACTGAATAGGGTATTTGGATAAAGAACCGAAAATGACGTCACTACCGAGACTAACCTACTACACCGATCTGTGTGAACGATACAGAATAGGGCCCCATGATGGACCGTTCGGTAACAAGTCTCAGAAGCTTACTGAATAGGGTATTTGGATAAAGAACCGAAAATGACGTCACTACCGAGACTAACCTACTACACCGATCTGTGTGAACGATACAGAATAGGGCCCCATGATGGACCGTTCGGTAACAAGTCTCAGAAGCTTACTGAATAGGGTATTTCGATAAAGAACCGAAAATGACATCACTACCGAGACTAACCTACTACACCGATCTGTGTGAACGATACAGAATAGGGTCCCATGATGGACCGTTCGGTAACAAGTCTCAGAAGCTTACTGGATAGGGTATTTGGATAAAGAACCGAAAATGACGTCACTACCGAGACTAACCTACTACACCGATCTGTGTGAACGATACAGAATAGGGCCCCATGATGGATATGGTATTTCGATAAAGAACCGAAAATGACGTCACTACCGAGACTAACCTACTACACCGATCTGTGTGAACGATACAGAATAGGGCCCCATGATGGACCGTTCGGTAACAAGTCTCAGAAGCTTACTGGATAGGGTATTTCGATAAAGAACCGAAAATATCGTCACTACTGAGACTAACCTACTACACCGATCTGTGTGAACGATACAGAATAGGGCCCCATGATGGACCATTCGGTAACAAGTTAGAAGCTTACTGAATAGGGTATTTGGATAAAGAACCGAAAATGACGTCACTACTGAGACTAACCTACTACACCGATGTGTGTGAACGATACAGAATAGGGCCCCATGATGGACCGTTCGGTAACAAGTCTCAGAAGCTTACTGAATAGGGTATTTCGATAAAGAACCGAAAATGACGTCACTACTGAGACTAACCTACTACACCGATCTGTGTGAACGATACAGAATAGGGCCCCATGATGGACCGTTCGGTAACAAGTCTCAGAAGCTTACTGAATAGGGTATTTGGATAAAGAACCGAAAATGACGTCACTACTGAGACTAACCTACTACACCGATCTGTGTGAACGATACTGAATAGGGCCCCATGATGGACCGTTCGGTAACAAGTCTCAGAAGCTTACTTAATAGGGTATTTCGATAAAGAACCGAAAATGACGTCACTACCGAGACTAACCTACTACACCGAACGGTATGAACGATACAGAATAAGGCCGCTATTTCTACGTCTAATATTGGGTAGGCAACTTACCCAGTTTCCAGGTGAAACGGTTCACCCGTGCTTCGGTAGCGCAGTAGGCAGCGCGTAAGTCTTATAATCTTAAGGTCGTGAGTTCTATCCTCACCCGGGGCATTTAATTTTCTGTGAGTGATGGTGGTGCTATTGCTAGGGCGCCAACATATTTCTTGTTTGTTATCCACAACGTTTCAACGCTTCAGCGGGAAAATGTTTACTTCCTCTTATTGCTACTTACAGCTTCCCTTTTCCTGTTCTCCCAGCACAGCATGAAGCCAAAAGCATTGCTCTGCGACGTTTGAGGAAGTCACCCAGAACTGTGGGTCAGGGGAGCCTTGTCGTACGGGATGAGAAGGAAAGACTGAGTGTTTAATAGATGCGATTCGTCATGGAAAAAGAGGACGATTTGGAGAGTTAACAATCGTGAGAGTCGTAAAGAAAAGAAAGCATAGGGTGGAAAATGTAGAAAAACGGAAGAAAGGCAACAAAATAGGTCGGAAAAATTAGAAAAATTCGTACGGAAATGATTAGTAAGAGATAATAAGTGGGCGATCTATATCGCAGCGAAAAAATATTAGCACTTTGTCGCGATGTCTTTTCTAATACGGATTTTCGTGCCAGTAGACGGGTCTATTTTCACTTTCAATTTTATTTGTATATAGCAATTCCATTGTTATTTACGAATTTGCATTCAACAATTTACGGTTCATTATACTGCATGGCCTTATCCCGATCGTCTTTCACCGATTTATTCGCAAATTTGAGAGCTATTTGCTTTTCCACTATCGCCTTATTTTGTTTATACGTAATTCTCTCACGTTTTTCCGCGTTTGTTTTTCGGCAAATCGCTGTAATCGACTTTAATTGATATCAAGTAAAGTAGTTTACATTTTCTTTTATAACTTTCGCTTTCTGTTTATCCAGGCTCTAAAATTTCGTCAGTTTTCACGACTTTCCAGATCGATTTTTACCTTATTTCTATTTTCTGATCAATATAGATCGTCCACTCATTACCTCCTATTAATGACTTCCGTACGAATTTTTCTAATATTTTATGACCTTTTTCGTGCTTTTCTTTCGTTTTTTTTATTTTTTCCAACCTGTGCATATTTTATTTGACCACTCTCACGATTTTTAACTCTCCAAAGTGCCCTCTCTTGCCATGATGAATCCCATCTCACATTAAAGAATCAGTCTTTCCCTCTCATCCCATACGGTAAGTCTCCCCTGCATTACGGTTCTGGGTGACCTTGTCACAGTCTACCCCTTTTCCTAGACCTCTCCAGGCCTTTTCCTTCACCCATATTGCTTCCACTTCAACCCTTCTGCCTGAAGAAGGAGCCACTGGCTGCAAAAGCTTGCCTCACAGCAGTCTTTTGTGTTTGTGTTCTGCCGCTGCTTGGCGAGTAGATTTTTTTTACCTATCCAATTAAATAATTTTATCACTAATTGATTGTTTTTGTTGTTATAATATAAATGGTTTGTGTATTTGGCGGTGGGGCCCAGTCACACATCTTGCCCCGGGTCCAGTCCCGGCTCCCAGCGGTCCTCTCGGTGCAGACGAGTCGTGACTTGTGCTCGGGTAGCTCAGTCGATAGAGGACTTGCCACGGAAGGCAGAGGTCCCGAGCTTGAGTTTTCGTCTGGCACACAGTTTCAATCAGCTGAGAAGTTACAAAAGATCTGGGTTACAAATCACTTACGTGTCCCATTTTAGCACATTGCTGAAACATGTGGGACCTGTAGGAAAGAGGAGTAACAGGGGATAATAAAGATACACGAGTGTCACAGATTTTTTTGGCTCATGGGAGAATTTCATGGAAATGTTGCAAAATTTAAATTAGCAGATTGCTCGAGATAGAAGCCAGTTATCCCGTTCTTGTAAAGTTTCAAGAATCTGTATTAGGTGAAGAATTTAGAGCTGCTCTCCAACTTTTTTATGTATAGCTTACGTAGACAGTGCGAAGACAAGATCTGACTAATTATACTGCATTCAAGCAGTCATTCTTTCTGCAGTCGGTACACGACTGGAACGGGGACGTACCCCATCGTGCGGTACACTGCTAGGCACCGTCTGCCGTGCATGTCACTGTGGCCTGCAGAGTATGTTTGTAGGTGGAGATGGTCCACACCACAGAACTTTCAATGTCTTGACGCGTTTCAATATGATTCAGTTGTTGCAGGAGAGAATGTCATTGTGATGTGCAGAGCTTTTCTACATGTCTGTGCAGACAATCTTGATCTTAGCCGAGAAATTGCACTGCCGATAGTGAGGTGTTGCCTGTTCTGTTGCAGCTGATGCTGGCATCCAGTATTGTGCCGACAGTCACGGAAGGCGCTGGCCACCATGGAAGATGAGGTGCCCGGAGCTGCCGAGGTAAGGCCCTCACTCCTGTCCCTTATTGAGCACATCTGGTGGACGATTGTAAATTTGTGAGTGGGTTCGGGACTTCCTACCGGAGTGAACGCAACTGTGATTTTACACTCGTAATCTACAGAGTGCCCCGGAGTTCGGCAACCGGCCGTATGCCGCGTTCTTAGACTTCTGGAATGCTTTTGATACTTTTCCACACTGTTGTTTGGTGAAAAAAACACTAGTTTATTGAGTTTTGGGCCGTATTTGTGATTGGATTTCTACCTTTCAGATAGAACTGAACTCATCATTTTCAAAGAAACAAATTCAAAAGATGTAAAAGTTATTTCTGGTGTACTCGAAGGGAGTATTATAGGGCTGTTACTGTTTACAGTTTACATTAATGAGAATGTCAGATGCTCTGCGAAGCTGTTTGCAGACGATGCTATCGAATATACACTGATTGTCCAGAACATTATGACCATCCACCTGAGCGTAACAGCACAGCGTGTCGTGGTACGGAGGCAGTCGGCCCTCGGTAGGTCGCTGGAGGGAGTTGATACCACATTTGCACACACGAGTCACCTAATTCCCGTAAATTCTGAGTAGGGGGGAGGTGGTCGGTGAGCTCTGAAACCATGTTCAATCGCGTTGCAGGTATGTTCGATCAGGTTCCGGTCTGGTGACTGGGGGGGCCAACACGTCAATTGGAACTCGCCACTGTGTTCCTCAAATCACTCCGTCACTCTCCTGGAATTGTGACACAGTGCATTGTCTTCTTGAAAAATGTCACAGCGCTCCGGAAACATTGTCGTCGTGCAGGGGTATATGTGGTTGGCAACCAGTGTACGATACTCCTCAGCTGTTATGGTGCCTGACACGAGCTCTACTGGACCCATGGATGCCGGTGCGAATGTTCCCCAGAGTGTACTGGAGCTGCTGCCAGCATGTCTATGTCACCCAATACTGGTGTCGAGGAGCTGTTCCCCTGGAAGAAGACGAATTCACGCTCTTCCATTGTATGTTATTTATATATATTATTTTATAATAATTGTTTTTTATAGATTCTATGCTATGCTATCTCATATTAAGTTCCAATGAATGGGTTTGGTCAAGCAGTAAAGCATCACGTATGAACATGTCTGAAAAGTTTTGGTAATTATCAGTTGTAAATTGAGAACATATTTGAATATAGAAGAATTATGGAAACCATGTTTAGTGATTTTGTAGTTAGTTGTTTAAATGTAGAGGCTCTCTTATAGCCTTCACCCGTCTGGAATCGGAAAAGAAGTCGGCAGTCAAATATGTGGTGTGGCATAGCGGGACCACAATATCGAGAGAAAACGAGATGGCGACTGTGAAATTTCGAAAGGAAGGTAACTGTTATTACAGGGAACGAGTGAAGGCTTGGCATCTCACAATATGTTGATCACTTAAAATCAACTCGCAACAAGAAAAACACCTCATCGCACATTGGCACAGTGTAGTACCTAGTCACTTTTACACCACTTCTGTGAAGGTTCACTTCTTGTGTACTCCATTGTAGTGCATTACGATACAATTGTTTATTGACTGTCAGGCAATGAGGGCCAAATCTGTGAATGTATTGCAATTGAAAATGGCTTCAACTATATATTACATAATTATGCGGAATAAGGATTACAGGGTTAGTAAGAGGTGGTTCATAAATTCAGTTATTATCCAAGTACAATGAAGTGGGTATTGTTATTTATTTACTTATTTATATTTCACAATTACAGCCTGTTATCTGAAGAGCTAAAACAGGCCATACAAATCACATTTTCTTGGGTAATGATAAATTTATGCATTAACTATTTATTCCTGATATTTATATTTTAAAAATATTACAACTGCTTCTGCTACTGGAAAACTGCAATAAACCCTTAAACAACTACCACCTACTAATACCACTATAAGCATAGCAGAATATGTCATGTGTCTGCTCATTTAGTCTGGTCCATTTAAGCAGTAGATAGTTGTTTCCACTACTGGATACATCCTCGTACTACCCCGCTTTTAAAAGCCACTGTCCGCTACATTCTTCGGGCATCGGGCAGCACGTCAGCAACGTTTCGACTGTAGCAAAAATTTCCAGCAATCACTGTTGTGGCTTAGAGTGCACACTTCCGTGATCACCTGTATCGACACAGTGTAAATTCTTGAGGCAATTGCCGACCTCAGTCGTCTTCTTTCAAACTGTTGAGTATATCGTCTACGCAGGATGGCAGCATACTCACATGTTGTCGAATGCTTCGTGGAAATCTTCCTCGGCCTTCCTGGTTACTGCAGCTGCATTATCGTCAAACGTGGACCAGATCGACTTGCTTCCTAGTGCTGCTTTGGGGTAATACCTGCCGCATCTGCGTAGAGCGGACGGTTCATCAGTGTCGGGTTTTCTAGAGCACCCACACTGCCGCAAGCATAGCTATCGTCTGTCTGTCTTTTGATTTTGTATAGGTATGTAGCATACATGCCGTGGCCAGTCAGGTAATGTATTAATCCACTCGATGGGTTAAGAAATCTGATTTTTAGTCTCCTCCTGATGTTAGGGATAAATTCATCTGTTCTTCAGCCTGTATCTGAGATGTTTCATTCATTTTGTGAGTCATAATAGGCCATCTTTCATTAAATTTTTTGTATTGGCTTCAGTTCCGTGCATCCTTTTTACTTCCATTTAATTGCTTTCTTTAACCAGTAAAGGTCTCTCATTTTTCTGATTTCCAAGTCCAGTGGGCATATTCTCGGAATTACTAACAAAGCATCATTCAGGCTAATGCATTAAGCATCTGTTAATATTAGTAACACTCCTCATTGAATTCTTCTCACTAATGAGGCTGGCTTCACTAGCTGCAATCTATGAGCATAGATGCTCATACCATATCCTATGACCGATGATAAAATAAATCGGTGGTATGCTCCGATTGTTTTCGAGGAAAGACAAAATTGCCTGTTTGCACTTGTTATAATTTTATTCATCAGATTTGTACCTTTTTTTGCCTGTTTCCTCTACACGAAGTGCAAAGTTACGATGTGTGTCCAGAAATATCCCTAGATATCTTGTTACTGCACTTCTCCGAATCATGAAATCACTAAATTTTATTTTACGGTTTCTTGCTAGGTTCCTTTCAGCAGGAGGTACGTTGTTCTTTTGTGATCTGCTAGTGACAGTTTAGCACTTCGGCACTAGCCCTCAAGTTCGTGGAATGTTGCATTACATTTGTCTTCTGTAATTCTTCTGGAATCACTGTGTAGAATGAACAGCGTGTCATCTTTAAATGGTAACTGTGAATTGGATATGGAGGTGACACGACAGTGCTGCATTTGGGTCTTGGCCACATACCTCTCTAGGCCTGACACCTGTCAATTTGTTTCTCCGAGGTTGTTTGAAAGACCTCAGGTACGTGCCTCTTGCACCAAAAACAGTTCTAGATCTCAGAATACGCATTTGTAAAACACTCTTGCGATGACTTCACTCTGTCTATGGAATGGCTATAGCATACACAAAACATCTGAACTTTCTCTTTCATTCTCTGTAATTTTTATCAATGCATCTCTACACAGTATATCACTTATGTGAGCACTGATGAGCAGAACATTATGCCCACGCAATATTGCTTAACAAAAGGACAGTCCGCCACCGACAAATTGGTAAAATTTGGGGTTTGCTTAAAGTAGTTTTTGGTACCTGTTTTGGAGTTCAGGGTAAAAAAAAAAACTTATTTTAACATGGGAAATTTTAAAAATTACATAAATCATAAAAAAGGTCAACTTACAACAAATAAGTTTCCAGTAATTTTCTGGATACGGAAGATGACATGAATGTAAAAACTTGAACTGGATATAGGAAAAAAAATAAATCTGTACCAAAATTCACTGGATATTTCTGTCTTCAGCCCAATTTGTCATGCTCATTTGTCTCTGTTTCTTTTTACTGAATGTGTCAATGATATTTTCAATGTCCATATCTCTTTCTTTATGGATATTTGCAAGAGCCGATACATTTATTCTCACCTGCCTCAGTGTGTTACACAAATAAGTCTTTATTCGTCTCAAAATAGAGAAGCTTCATTCAGGAGTGTTCATGGTAACAGAAATAGTCCCAAATATTTGAAGTACAACATATGCATTTAGGAAAAACTGTTTGTCACAGTTCTTTAAATCTTCAGTCGCTGTTTCAGATCTTTTACTTTCATCTACCCTCTTTTTCTTCCGTAGTTTCAGCTCGCCTTCTGAATCTGTTGAAGTAATATATTTGTTGATTTCTAAAGTCATTTTATCCAGTGTAATATAATACTCCATTGGAGGGGTGGGGGGAGGCGAGCTATAACCCCCCCCCCCCCCCCCCCCCAAAGCGCCCCCTCTTGCCTTCGCCCCTGGGCAAGAGTGAGGTAGGAAACCGAAAGTTAATCCTAAGACAATAAAGAAAACTGTCATAAAAAATATGTGATAACTGCTAGAGTGAAAGATGCAAGTCAGTCTGGAAGACTTTCGACATCCACGTGCGAAGAGAATGTGAATGATGTTCACCACATCTTTGAACGAAGCCTTGCAAAGTCAACAAGACAAGCTGCTAGGGAAATGGGATTGTAATGTCACACGGTAACAACCATTTTTAAAAGTGAGCTATTTTTTCGACCTCAGGAGCCATATTATGTGCAAGAGTTGTTCGATGAGGACTGTGACAGGAGAGTGGAATTTTGGGAGTTTGTGCTCGATCGAGGAGACGATTATCCCGATCAGTAAAACAATACCCTGTGCTCTGATGAAGTGGGATTTCACGTTGGAGGTTTTGTGAACTGTCACGGGTGTCATTATTGGTAAAAATTGGATGCAGTGTGACAGCTGAAAAAATGCAATCGAGATCAGAGGTGTGGGAAGGAGATTAGTTGGACCGTACGTGCTACATGACACCGTGAATAGTGCACGGTACTTGCAGGTGCTGCGAATGTACGTAGAGCCTGTGATTCGAGAATCGGAAAATGGAAGGGAATTGCTCTTCGTGCAAGATGGAACTCCACCCCACAGTGAGAGAATGGTTTGATGACAATTTCCCTCGCAGGTACATTGGCCACCGGGAACTGACAGAATGGCTTGCATGCAGCCCTGATCTCACATCATGTGAATTCTTCCTTTGGGGATGAGCTAAGGAATAAGTGTACAAGTTAAAACTGAAGGATATTGGCAGTCTTGAACAACGTATCTGTGAAGTGTTTGCAAATGTCCTAGTTGAGATGCTAGGAAAAGCTGTGGATTTTTTCCTAAAAGATTCAAGATTTATGTGGAAAATGTGGGTGCATAAATTGAAATGTAACTTAATAACCAAATGGTACACTGTAATAATATATTCAGTGGAAACAAAACTATGAAAAGATGTATTCTTTTTTAAATATTCACTGTTACAAGTAGGTACCGACTTTACAAACATCCTGTACTTTCCATACCGCACTGTGTGTCCGGAGCGGCAGCAGGTGACATTTGATCTCGCTCCGGTCATTGCTCGTCGGTGGAAATATTTTCCTGTTGTCATTCGCACGGGAAAGATATCAGTGTAATTGCTGGTATTTGTAACACTACATTCTTACCAAATGTTCGTGACAATATTGTGAAAAGGAAAGTTACTGCTCACCATATAGCGGAGATGCTATATGGCCTTACTGGCTGAAAGCTATTATTTTTGACAGTCTTTTTGTCGTGTCTGTCTGCGACTCGGCATCTCTGCTATATGGTGAGTAGCAACTTTCCTTTTCACGGAGGTCTGAGAATATTGTTTCAGGCCGCTTCTGTACCAGCTGCTAGTAAACCTTTCTGGATGTGAGCTCGTGGTCCGAGAAACTCTTCTGTTCCTGGCGTTTTGCCCCGGACTGCGCCGGACACCTTCGGGTGCTCTTCCTCCGAGTCTTGCCGACTGACCGATCGGACGCCCGAGAACGACATACGTACTGTAGGAAAGGGGGTGTGGTCAAAGTAGCAGAGCCGCAGAATCGCTAGACAATTTTATCTTCGACAAGACGACAATTGATAGTTAAGTCATATCTTTGACAAGGATTATCTCTGCTCATCACATTACTTTGACCACACCCCCTTTCGTACAGTATATATGTCGCTCTCGGACGTCTGACCAGTCAGTCGGCAAGATTCGGCGGAGGAGCACCTGAAGATGTCCGGTGCAGTCCTGGATGAAACTTCAGGAACAGAAGAGTTTCTTGGACCACGACCTCACAGCCTGAAAGGTTTACCAGCAGCTATGTCATCCAGTCATCAAAGCCTTCATTCTACACTTCTGCACTGCTTTGACTATAATCTGGCACAGATGTTTTGCCACACATAAAAATACAGTAATGTTGTTTTTTTGTATTGCAGGGATATGAGTTTATGGCAGTGAAGCAGGAGCTACGTGAAGGCACCGAGGCGGATCTACTACGAATGGTGCAGGTATGAAACTTGCATTGCGTCGTCTGTAAGTGTTTCCTGGTATTTCACCATTAGATATTGATGGAAAGTACTGTCATGTGACTGAGTGTAAGGCTGCCACTCCAAAGACTCCCACACTCCACTCCTCAGCCAGCCATAGTATTTTCTCTTCCACCTACAAGTACTATCACCTTTGCAAGCTGTCTATAAATATTGAAACTGAAAACTTGTAGTGTTATTCAGACTTCCTGTACACTGTAGTTCTCCCTATCCATTGTTTAATTGGCTGCAGCTAGTGGTCGTGCAGTAGCGTTCTCTCTTCCCACGCCCGGGTTCCCGGGTTCGATTCCCGGCGGGGTCAGGGATTTTCTCTGCCTCGTGATGCCTGGGTGTTGTGTGATGTCCTTAGGTTAGTTAGGTTTAAGTAGTTCTAAGTTCTAGGGGACTGATGACCATAGTTGTTAAGTCCCACAGTGCTCAGAGCCATTTGAACCATTTTTGAACCATTGTTTAATTTAGCACGTTCAGCTGATCCTGTGAAGAAGGAGAGCCTTCGAAAATTTGGAACAAGTTTTGGTAATAATTAATGGAGGGGAAGTATATCGTAGAAAATCCATAAACTATACACGACCGGAATGCCTCTGACAAACTTTCAGATGTGGTGGTGGTGGTGGTGGTGGTGGTGGTGGTAGTAGTAGTAGTAGTAGTAGTAGTAGTAGTAGTAGCCTTATGGCAGGCCTTGTCATGGGTTAAGCCTCTTCCACTTTTGTCCGCCCATAGCCAGTTGTTTCATTTCTGAATATTTGTCTCCTTTTATATTGTCCAGCATTTGATATCTTTTTTTATCTTCCCCTTTTTCCCTCCACCATTCCATCTATTCCTTCTTTCAATAAACAGTGCCTCCTCAAACAGTGCCCAACCCATTTCCGTTTTCTCTCTCTGATGACTTTCAGCATGTTTCTTTCTTCTCCAACTCTTCTTAATATTCCTTCATTCCGTACTCGGGCTCCCTATTTCACTTCCTCCATTCTTCTCCATATCCACATCTCTACTGCCTCCAGATGTGGTAGTGTGGACCAAAATGAGGAAAAAAAAAGTCAAGTAAATGTGCACTCTAAAATGCGTACCTTAGGAGCTCCGAGCACTCTTTCATCTTTGGTTCTGTGAAACATATCTCCTGAAGAAGTGCTTGTAACTCTTAAGATATTCACCTTAAAGTCCATGTTTACTGGACATTTTGGTCCGTACTACCAACTGTGAAAGTTTATTGACGGAGTTCTGGTTTGGCCTGTGTTAACAGTTAATATGACTACTACTTCAAATGTACCTTTAACTTCAGAAAGTGTTATTCTTTTACCTTTTTACTCATTTTAAGCCTCTCAAAAAATGGATAATCTGGTAGATTAAAGACTTTAGATGGTATACCTGTCTTACTTTCACCAATAAAATATTTATTAATATCTTTAGCTGTAGTATTTATTTGCAGTAACAGTTTGTTCTTGCCATGAACAGTATTAAGTGATATGACACAGTAGGAGGTACAAATGTCAGTTAACTAGTACAGTTTGTTTAATACGAGTCATGTTCATTTTTTACATTTGTGCAGTGTGTAAACAGTGTTTACAGGAAATGAGTACCAAAGCTATGGTACTGCGTCCCAATGAATTATACAAAGCTGTGTTGCTTTACTACTTGTTCAACAACAACGATAAAAATAAATATCTTGCAATTGTTTCCAATATAATTTTAAAGTCTACTGTCAGTTTGTTGAAATCTCAACTGCCAAACAGGTTGAGTGACAACTTTTGTGACCAAATGAAGGAGAGAAGGAGCTTTCAGGACTGTGATTTTGCATCAGGGTAATGGCTGCCCTCGTAGAAATGATGAACATCCTCTCTGATGAACGCTCACCTCATAACAGGCAGATAGTGAAATCGGACCGTGTTCTGAGTAAAGACATTTCAACGGTTAAAATTTTATCAGTAAATTGCCGAAGTATTTGCAACGTAGGTCCCAAATTTATTCCCTCAACAAAATTTCTCACACTCTGACTATTCTTGGGACCGAGACGAGACTGAAGCCCAAGATAGAAATCTCAGAGATATTTAGCGAGTCACGGAACGTATATCGAAAAGACAGATTAAACGCCATGGGAGGGGGGAGTGTTTATTGCAGTTGACAAAAACGTCTCTATTGAGGTCGAATTGGAGTGTGACATTGAGGTTATCTTATTGCATATAACAGGTCTAAGAAAACCAAGTTAATTGTTGGATGTTTGTACCAGCCACCCGATTCTGCTATGACAGTTCTAGAATCATTCAAATTAGTCTATGGTCAGTATCGTGGAAATACCCGGACTGTGCAGTATTAGTTGGAAGAAATTTCAACCTACCAGGTATCTACAATTACATCTACATGACTACTCTGCAATTCACATTTAAGTGCTTGGCAGAGGGTTCATCGAACCACAATCATACTATCTCTCTGCCATTACACTCCCGAACAGCGCGCGGGAAAAACGAACACCTAAACCTTTCTGTTCGAGCTCTGATTTCTCATATTTTATTTTGATGATCATTCCTACCTATGTAGGTTGGGCTCAACAAAATATTTTCGCATTCGGAAGAGAAAGTTGGTGACTGAAATTTCGTAAATAGAACTCGCCACGACGAAAAACGTCTTTGCTTTAATGACTTCCATCCCAACTCGCGTATCATATCTGCCGCACTCTCTCCCCTATTACGTGATAATACAAAATGAGCTGCCCTTTTTTGCATCGTTTCGATGTCCTCCGTCAATCCCACCTGGTAAGGATCCCACACCGCGCAGCAATATTCTAATAAAGGACGAACGAGTGTAGTGTAAGCTGTCTCTTAAATGGACTTGTTGCATCTTCCAAGTGTCCTGCCAATGAAACGCAACCTTTGGCTCACCTTCCCCACAATATTATCTATGTGGTCTTTCCAACTGAAGTTGTTTGTGATTTTAACACCCCGGTACTTAGTTGAATTGACAGCCTTGAGAATTGTACTATTTATCGAGTAATCGAATTCCGACGGATTTCTTTTGGAACTTGTGTTCATCACCTCACACTTTTCGTTATTTAGCGTCAACTGCCACCTGCCACACCATACAGCAATCTTTTCTAAATCGCTTTGCAACTGATACTGGTCTTTGGATGACCTTACTAGACAGTAAATTACAGCATCATCTGCGAACAATCTAAGAGAACTGCTCAGATTGTCACCGAGGTCATTTATATAGATCAGGAACAGCAGAGGTCCCAGGATGCTTCCCTGGGGAACACCTGATATCACGTCAGTTTTACTCGATGGTTTGCCGTCTATTACTACGAACTGCGACCTTCCTGACAGGAAATCACGAATCCAGTCGCACAACTGAGATGATACCCCATAGGCCCGCAGCTTGATTAGAAGTCGCTTGTGAGGAACGGTGTCAAAAGCTTTCCGGAAATCCAGAAATATGGAATCAACCTGAGATCCCCTGTCGATAGCGGCCATTACTTCGTACGAATAAAGAGCTAGCTGCGTTGCACAATAGCGATGTTTTCTGAAACCATGCTGATTACGTATCAATAGATTGTTGCCTTTGAGGTGATTCATAATGTTTGAATACAGTATATGCTCCAAAACCCTACTGCAAACCGACATCAATAGTATAGGTCTGTGGTTCGATGGATTACTCCTACTACCCTTCTTAAAGGGTCTGACGTCTGTGGATTCATTGCAGAGGATACAGACCTACAAGCATGTGATGTGCTTTTGAAAATGTTTTCAGAAAACTATATTGAGCAGCTAGTTTGACAGTCAACACACAATGGATGTGTTTTTGAACTTGCAGCTAAAAACAGGCCTGACCGTATCAGTGGCTCAGTGACTCTGACGTGATTATAGTGACTGTTGTGGTTGTTGTTGTTGTTGTTGTTGTTATTGTTGTCTTCAGTCCAGAGACTGGTTTGATGCAGCTCTCCATACTACTCTATCCTGTGCAAGCCTCTTCATCTCCGAGTAACCACTGAACCTTACATCCTTCTGAATCTGCTTAGTGTATTCATCTCTTGGTCTCCCTCTACGATTATTACCCTCCACACTGCCCTCCAATACTAAACGGGTGATCTGTTGACGTCCTACCAACTTCTTCTAGTCAAGTTGTGGCACAAATTTCTCTTCTCCCCGATTATATTCAGTAGTGACTATGGCTACTAAAGTTAATAAATCAGTCACATAGGGTAGGAGAGTATTCCTGTTAGCAAATATGCTGTTGTTAGTATCCCGTTTAGAGAATGAATTGAAATCGTTTACTTCCAGTAGAGGAATTGTGGCCAAAGTTGAAACAGATTGTAAATGAAGCTCTGGAGAAGTATTTGGCAGATAAGTTAATTAAGAATGGGAAAGACCCACTTTGGTCTAACAAAAATATTTGAAAAATCCTGAGGAAGTGAAGGCCGTTACACTCTCGGTTGAAAGTGAACATGCAGACGATGACAGTCTAAAGTTAGCAGGGATTTGTACAGCTTTAAAAAGATCGATGCACAAAGCATGCAACTACTACTGCTGTCATACCTTAGCAAAAGATTTTGCCGAGAACCTGAGAAAATCCTGATATTATACAGAATCTCTAAGTGGGTCTAAGACTTCCATCCAGTCACTTGTTGACCAATCTAGTGTGACAGTAGAAGATAGCAGAAGGAAAGCTGAAGTTTTAAATTTTGCGTTTAAGAAATCATTCACCCAGGAGAGTCATACAACCATACTGTCATTTGACCACGACACTGACTGTTGTATGGAAGGACATAGTAATAGGCATTCCTGGCATAGAAAAACAACAGGAAGAATTGAAAACAAATAAGTTGCTGGCTCCAGATGGAATCCCAGTCTGGTTTCACAAAGAGTGCATTGGACCCTTACTTACCTTGCATTTATCATGAATGTCAACCCGTGCAAAGTCCCAAGCGACTGAAAAAAGCACACGTGACTTCTGTATGGAAGAATGGTAAAAGAGTGGACCCAAAAAATTACAGACCAACATCTTTAACATCGGTTTCCTGCTGAATTCTTTAAGATATTCTCAATGTGAATATAATAAATTTCCTGGAGACAGAAAAGCTTCCATCAATGAATCGACACAGTTTTATAAAGCATCGCACATGGAAAACTCGGCTTGCACTGTTCTTACATGACATGCTGTGAAGGGCAAGTTCCAGATTCCATATTCCTAGATTTCCCAAAAGCATTCTACACAGTGCCCCTGCGCAGGGTTTAACAAAGGTACGAGCATATGGGAATGGGTTCTCATATATGTGAATGGCTGAAAGACACATTTACCCATGAAATAGTACAAGCCCTAAATAACAAATTATCACCAGTTGATATCTTTTGTGATCTTTTGATATCTTTTGTGATGTAACTGTGTGGACCATGTCACACTCTTACAAGGGAACCTCCCCATCGCACCTCCCTCAGATTTTGTTATAAGTTGGCACAGTGGATAGGCCTTGAAAAACTGAACACAGATCAATGGAGAAAACAGGAAGAAGTTGTGTGGAACTAGGAAAAAATAAGCAAAATATACAAACTGAGTAGTCCATGCGCAAGATATGCAACATCATGGATGGTGTGAGCTCAGCAGCACCGTGGACCCGTGGTTAGCATGAGCAGCTGCGGAATGAGAGGTCCTTGGTTCAAGTCTCCCCTCGAGCGAAAAGTTTATTTTTTTAATTTTCAGACAATTATTATCTGTCTGTCCGTCCATCCGATGCGAGGTAACTGCGCCGTAGTATGGGGACGCTACACCTAAACAAATTTCGTAACACACGACGTCAGTCGACCACAGCACAAAAACGTTAAAAACATATGTTTTGACAGAGCACAGGGAAAACTGTGTGACTGTGAAACTGTTGCATTAATTTGTTGCAGTTTATGTGACAAACTCTTATGTTTTCATCACTTTATTGGGAGTGATTATCACATCCACAAGAAAACCTAAATCGGGCAAGGTGGAAGAATCTTTTTACCCATTCGCCAAGTGTACAAGTTAGGTGGGTCGGCAACATATTCCTGTCATGTGATGCACATGCCATCACCAGTGTTGCATAGAATATATCAGATGTGTTTACCTGTGGAGGAATCGGTTGACCTATGACCTTTCGATCAAATGTTTTCGGTTCCCATTGGAGAGGCACGTCATTTTGTCTACTAATCGCACGGCTTTGCGGTGCGGTTGCTGTCTACTAATCGCACGGCTTTGCGGTGCGGTTGCAAAACACAGACACTAAACTTATTACAGTGAACAGAGACGTCAATGAACGAATGGACAGATCATAACTTTGCGAAAATAAAGAAAGTAAAATTTTCACTCGAGGAAGACTTGAACCAAGAACCTCTCGTTCCGCAGCTGCTCACGCTAACCACAGTACCACGGCGCTCCTGAGCTGACACTGCCCTTGATGTTGCCTTACTTGCTCATGGACTACTCAGTTTGTATATTTTACTTATTTTTTTGATAGTTCCACACAACTTCTTCCTGTTTTCTCCATTGATCGGTGTTCAGTTTTTCAGGGCCTATCCACTGTGCCAACTTATAACTAAATCTGAGAGGGGTGCGATGGGGAGGTTCCCTTGTTAGAAAAACTCAGGTTTTATGGAATTGAATGCTATACATACAGCTGGTTTGAATCATACTTAATGAATAGAAAGCAAAAAATTGTGCTGAATCGCACAAATAATGTTGGGAGGGTGTTCAATTCTAGTGAATGGGGAGTTATCACAAAGAGAGTCCCACATGGTTCAATTTATTTGTGTGATTGACCTCTCACCTAACGTTCAGCAAGCGGAACTAGTACTTTTTGCAGATGACACGAGTGTTATAATAAATCCCATTCCAGAAAAATCAGCTGAAGATATTGTTAAGAATGTCTTTCAAAGAATTATTAAGTAGTTTTCAGAAAATTGACCCCCCCCCCCCCCCCCCCTTAATTTTGAAAATGGTCACCATATCCAGTTCTGTACACCGAATAGAGACATACTGACAATTGACGTAGCATATGAACAGGGCTCAGTTAACAGGTTAGATTCCTCCAAATTTTTTGGGTGTTCACATTGATGACAACTTGAACTGGAAGAAGCATATTACTGAGCTTCTCAAACAATTAAGTTCGGCTTCTTTCGCTCTTCGTATAATCGCTAGTTTCGGTAATAAACCGATCGGCCTCCTAACGTACTTTGCATATTTTCAATTAGTAATGTCTTATGGAATAGTTTTCTGGGGTAACACACCACTTAGACATAATGTATTGATTACACACAGGAGAGCAGTGGGAATAATTAGTGGTGTTCACCCAAGGATGTCATGTAGGAACCTTTTCAAGGAGTTAGGTATTTTAACTGCACCATCAGAGTATATATGTTCGCTAGAGGGAAAAATGGCCTTTCCTATCCGTTATTGAAGCTGTCAGTTGCTCAAAAAAGAGTACACTATTCAACAAGAAAAATCTTTGATCATTTGCCCAACAGCATAAAGTTTCTGGCAGGTAGCAGATCAAGTTTTAAATCTAGCTTAAAATCATTTCTTTTGGACAACTGCTTCTGTTCCATGGACAAGTTTCTGTTTCAGGACTGCTTTAAAAAAAAAAAAAAAAAAAAAAAAAAAAAAAAAAAAAAAAAAAGTACCTCTAAATGTAGTTGCATGTGTAGAAGTGAAACTTTCAGTAATATTAATATATTTGTGTGTGTGTGTGTGTGTGTGTGTGTGTGTGTGTGTGTGTGTGTGTCTGACTTGTTCCACATCATATCGATAAAATAATTGGGAAAATGATCTATGGAACATTACATAACTAAACTAAACTAAACTTCTTAAGTAACAGAATCGGTATGTTGTCCTCGACTGAGTGTGTTCATCAGGGTATCATCAGAAGTGTCCCTGGGAAGTGTTGTAGGGTCACTGTTATTTTTTATATACACGAATGATCTGGTGGGCAGGTTGGGCAGCAGTCTGTGGTTGTTTGCTGATGATGCCGCGGTGTAGGGGAAGGATCATTGTTGAGTGACTGGAGGAGGATAAACAATGACTTACACAAAATTTCTAGTTGGTATGACGAATGGCAGCTAGCTGTAAAAGTAGAAAAATGTAAATTAACGCAAATGAGTAGGAAAAACAAACCTATAATGTTCGGATGCAGCATTAGTAGTCTCCCCTTGACACTGTCACATTGTTGAAATGAAATGTCTGGGCAGAACTTTGTAAAGCAATATGAAATGGAACGAGCATGTGAGACTTGTGGTAGGAAAGGCAAATGTTGGACTTCAGTTTATTGGGAGAATTCTAGGAAAGCACGGTTCATCTGTAAAGGAGATCCTTATATAGGACGCCGGTGTGACCTATTCTCGAGTACTGCTCGAGTGTTTTCGATCCGTACCAGGTCGGATTGAATCAGTTAAGAGGTGGGCTGGCAGATTTGTTGCTGGCAGGTGGTAGATTTGTCACTGGTAGGTTCGAACGACACTCGAATGTTACTGACGTGCTTCCGGAACTGAAATGGCTATCCCTGGAGCTGAGACGATATTCTTTTTGAGAAACACTATTGACAAAATTTAGAGAACTGGCATTTGAGGCTGACAGCAGAATGTTTCTGCCGCCTCCAACATACATTGCGCATAAGGACCACAGAGATAATGTTCGAGAAATTAGTGCTCGTACGGAGGCGTACAGAGAGTTGTCTTTCACTCGCTCTGTTTGCGAGTGAAAGGGGAAAGGAAACTACTATTAGTGGTGCAGGATACCCTCCGTCACACACTGCACGGTGACTCAGGGAGTCTGTATGTAGATGGCAAACTATGAAATCCAATATATTTGAAATTCTAGATCACCTACTATAGATTTCTGACATTGCTTCAGAAGATTCCTACCCTTTTTGTTAGACAGATGAGCACGTGGTCGAATACGAGTTTCTGTCAAATGACGAGATTGTGGAGGCGGTGCCACAGAGCTGTTTTCGGGATGGCTGGAGGAAACTTGTCAGGAGATGGCTCAACTAAATGACGGTTAAGGCAGACCGTGTAGAGAAATGATGTTATTTGCAGTGTTATTTTTTCAATAACTTGTGACCAAATTTCCTGAGCCGACAACCAGAAAAGTTTCTGTTGTATCATGAAAAACCCTGTGAATACTTCATGTAATAAAAGCATTGCCCAGTGCCCCACCATGCTGGTAATTTGTCAAAAATGTCCCTCTCTCTCCACTCAAATTGCCGCCCTTCACAGGCTGTCAACAAGGGCAGTGTCGCAGAGCTAGTGAATGACGACTCGTCTTCCAAAACTACTGCAGTTTACTTTTCCATTTCTCAGTGATTGCAGTGGCTTCTTACCACACCCAGTGTGCACAATACCCAGTGTTTAAAAGTGAATGTTGGGGTTTAAAGCTTTGTAGCATTTATTACATTCTGCTTTCAGGTTTTATTACATTAAATTAAAAGGCAACTCGAGCAGTTTTACAAAGTTTGCAGTTGTTACGAGATCTAAAGCCTCCAGACTACGATTTACATACGAAATTTAGTGGAAAGTTTATGGGCTTTTCTTCTTTGGTGAAGCAAAGTGCTGTTTCTTATATTGATGCACTAAAAATATGGCTCTTTCCTCATTTGGGAGAAACTGGATCATGGAATTACGTTTGGCTGCAAGATGGTGCACCACCTCACTGGTATGTGGTATTACTTGGAACTTGGTACAGGATTAGTTAAATGATGATGAGGATGATGATGATGATGTACAAGACTCCAGGATTGGTCAAGGGGGCAGACAACACATCTTGTTTCGCATGGACTCCATGTTCACCTGCTCCGACACCATGCAATTTTTACCTTTGGGAGCTCGTAAGGGATCATGTGTATGTGCTTCTGGTACTTGCTGATCTATCCAACACAAGAAACAGTTGGTGCAACCATTACTCCAGGCACACTGATCAATGTTTGGCCGGCCGTTGTGGCTGAGCGGTTCTAAGTGCTTCAGTCCGGAGCCGCGCAACTGCTACAGTTGCAGGTTCGAATCCTGCCTCTCGCACAGATGTGTGTGCTGCCCTTAGGTTAGTTAGGTTTAAGTAGTTCTAAGTTCTAGGGGACTGATGACCTCAGACGTTAAGTCCCATGGTGCTCAGAGCCATTTGAACCATCAAGGTTTGGGGAGGACTCGTCTATTGATTGGGTGTGTACTGTAATGATGAATCGTGCTGATATTGAGAAGTTTTTGTTCTTAACAGTCAACAGAACTCACTTTTTCACTATTAAGAAGTGTTTTATTGAAAATTATTTCATCAGTTTATGTGGTTGACAATGCATAATAGAGGCTTTATTTTGTCCCGGTATTGTAAAAACTATACCACTTTTTGATTTGAGATGTTTTACCTATTTGCTGGAAGAACACTTGTGAGGGCAAAAATGTGAGTCACTGAGAAAGCTTTGCAGCGCATCAAGGAAACAAAGCAAACGATAAAATTAGATTAAGAGGAGAAAAACGTACTTTGACACGAACGAGTGCAGTGAGGCCGGCTTAATGTGCGATGTTTGAGGATGACACATCTGTCGCTTGCCGATCACGATGTCAAAGTTTTCTTCCTGAGAAACTTTGGCATCGACTTGTCGTTGCTTTACATTCAGAATCGGTGTGGATGATCTTTCAGAAAATTTACAGAATTTCACTTTTGACGGTCACTGACTGAAGATGCTGTTAAAATTCCCAAATGAGAGAATTGCAGGAAAGCTTTCCGTGCATCTTGAGTCATACAAATTTGTAATGAAGTTCTTCACTGAAAATTTCTACAACATTAGCCACATTGCGATGTCAGAAGATGTTGTCAGACTTGTTGTTTACACATGAGAGTTCGTCTTTACCAATCCTTGTATTTATCACAGTGAACTCCTGCTAATCTGGCCCTCAGAAGTCCAGCCTCTCAGTAATCCGGCCCACATCTGGCCTCTAGTCGTTCAAGTAGATAATGAATTATTGTGTGCAACAACATTGTTAGTTAATTACAATGTCAAACAATGCTACATGTGTTTGAAATTGCAGCTTTCTTTACGGTTCAGTATCACTGCTTCTAAAACACGCTATGCTAGACGTCGAGCAGAAAGTTGAAACTGCAGGGAAGTCGAACTGACATTCTTCCTGGAAAGCTGTTGCTGCCAAGTACAGTGCTGGATGAGCAGCAGTTTGTGACCAAACTTTAATAGACGAAGAACAGTTGAAAGAGTACAACAAAGTCGTGATGAAGGAGAGGACATACGAGGGGAGAACACTGCTGGTGCTGTACCTGCAGGCATCTCCCTGGAGTACATTATGCAACAGCCTGAAATGTGCAGTATCGATGTAATGCTTGTAAAGCCGATTGTGATCAGGTGTACTGCCGTGGCATATCGCCATTGTGACAACTATTCTCCGTCCGTCGTAAGAATAAATCTCGTGTAAGTAAACATTACACTATGTCTTCTTCTCTGTTTGCTGGAACCTCATTGGATTTCGTTTCATGTGGAGCGGAAGCTGAGCTGTCTTGAATACACTCGAGTGCGATAATGCGTATTTGTTTCGTGCTCTGCATTATGCATACGTCGGCTCAGCGATGATATGGGGTGACAGGTTTCAGTGCGTTTAACTTGGACAGCACTGACCAGACAAGTGATCCAGCTAACCCGCAGTGAAGTAACAGTTGCAGTAAAGACATAAAGAGCGATGAGCAAAGAAACAATATAGCTTTGAATGTCATTTAATTTTTAAACAAAAGGTAGTAATATATGGCAAAACTCAGGTGATACGCTTCTTAGGTGAGCAGACGGAAAACGTGACGTGCTCTCGATGTTAGCTAACATAGACACGGGTTCCCAGGTAGATGCCGTGTTTCTCGACTTCCGCAAGGCGTTCGACACAGTTCCCCACAGTCGTTTAATGAACAAAGTAGGACCGTATGGACTATCAGACCAATTGTGTGATTGGACTGAAGAGTTCGTAGATAACAGAACGCAGCATGTCATTCTCAATGGAGAGAAGTCTTCTGAAGTAAGAGTGATTTCAGGTGTGCCGCCGGAGAGTGTCGTAGGACCGTTGCTATTCACAATATACATAAATGATCTTGTGGATGACATCGGAAGTTCACCGAGGCTTTTTGCGGATGATGCTGTGGTATATCGAGAGGTTGTAACAATGGAAAATTGTACTGAAATGCAGGAGGATCTACAGCGAATTGCCGCATGGTGCAGGGAATGGCAATTTAATCTCAATGTAGACAAGTGTAATGTGCTGCGAATACATAGAAAGAAAGATCCCTTATCATTTAGCTACAATATAGCAGGTCAGCAACTGGAAGCAGTTAATTCCATAAATTATCTGAGAGTATGCATTAGGAATGATTTAAAATGGAATGATCATATAAAGCTGATCGTCGGTAAAGCAGATGCCAGACTGAGATTCATTGGAAGAATCCTAAGGAAATGCAATCTGAAAACAAAGGAAGTAGGTTACAGTACGCTTGTTCGCCCACTGCTCGAATACTGCTCAGCAGTGTGGGATCCGTACCAGATAGGGTCAAAGAAGAGATAGAGAAGATCCAACGGAGAGCAGCACGCTTCGTTACAGGATCATTTAGCAATCACGAAAGCGTTGCGGAGATGATAGATAAACTCCAGTGGAAGACTCTGCAAGAGAGACGCTCAGTAGCTCGGTACGGGCTTTTGTTGAAGTTTCGAGAACATACCTTCACCGAGGAGTCGAGCAGTAGATTTCTCCCTCCTACGTATATCTCGCGAAGAGACTGTGAGGATAAAATCAGAGATATTAGAGCCCACACAGAGGCATACCGACAGTCCTTCTTTCCACGAACAATACGAGACTGGAATAGAAGGGAGAACTGATAGAGGTACTCAAGGTACCCTCCGCCACACACCATCAGGTGGCTTGCGGAGTATGAATGTAGATGTAGAACATAACGTTGTAATTAAAAACAAGAGTGATGAAAATTACTGACTTCAACAAGTGTAATTTTTCTTCACGAGCTACGTGTGGCATAAAAGCGCACTGGTAATTTCCCATGTAGTTAAATATTGATGCCACCGAGGGTATTACAGTCAGTCATCTGGTAATCTCTGGACTCCTTCCGTATTGTACTCTGGGCAATACAAACATTTTGGAAGTTTGCGTTGATAACTAGACAATCAGCAACAGAATCCCAAGCCACCAAAAACACATTTCTTCCTCCTCCTCTTTTATGACGTACTGTTCTGCATTTCGCCATTGTTCTGCAGTGATGTGTCACAAAGCTTTGTGCATTATTTCCAGTACATTTGGCAGTTTGTTATTTCTCTCAACAAATCACTTAACTTGGCTCCAGCTCAATTCTGTTGGGTTTAGTTGCAGTGTTATGTAAACAACAGTAAAAATGCCGCATTTGCAGTGAGCTTGACACTGTGAACATTATAGTTTTCCAATTTTCTACACGCTTATTACTCTGGCTCGTATGAGGCCGCATCTGTCCTACAAAACAATGTGTATATTCAAATAAAGAGTATTTGATTTTTAATTTTTCTCCAAAAAATTTAGTTGTGTAATGTTTTCTTAACTTCAACAATCTCTGACAATCTTTTATAAAATATTAATAATTAAGAATATGTATTTGCAATGAAAACCAGAATTTTGTTTGCAATATGTAATTAGAAACTAGAAGACGTGTATTTTTCTTGAAAAGTGCTGGTTAAGTGTGCCTTAATTAACATATATTTGATGAATATCACATTTAAATGATTTAGGTATTCCAACAGGAAAAAATCATAGACAACAACTTGTTTTGAACCGCCACCTGCTAGCATACACAATTGTCGTTCAGTGACACTATTGCTTACGCCATGCATGTAATTACAATTCTTTCCCTTATATTTATTTCTTAGGACATCATCATCATCATCATCATCATCATCATCATCATTTAAGACTGATTATGCCTTTCAGTGTTCAGTCTGGAGCATAGCCCCCCTTATAAAATTCCTCCATGATCCCCTATTCAGTGCTAACATTGGTGCCTATTCTGATGTTAAACCTGTTACTTCAAAATCATTCTTAACCGAATCCAGGTACCTTCTCCTTGGTCTGCCCCGACTCCTCCTACCCTCTACTGCTAAACCCATGAGTCTCTTGGGTAACCTTGCTTCTCCCATGCGTGTAACATGACCCCACCATCTAAGCCTGACTGCTACATCTATAGAGTTCATTCCCAGTTTTTCTTTGATTTCCTCATTGTGGACACCCTCCTGCCATTGTTCCCATCTACTAGTACCTGCAATCATCCTAGCTGCTTTCATATCCGTAACCTCAACCTTGTTGATAAGGTAACCTGAATCCACCCAGCTTTCGCTCCCATACAACAAAGTTGGTCGAAAGATTGAATGGTGCACAGATAACTTAGTCTTGGTACTGACTTCCTTCTTGCAGAAGAGAGTAGATCGTAGCTGAGCGCTCACTGCATTAGCTTTGCTACACCTCGCTTCCAGTTCTTTCACTATGTTGCCATCCTGTGAGAATATGCATCCTAAGTACTTGAAACCGTCCACCTATTCTAACTTTGTTCCTCCTATTTGGCACTCAATCCGTTTATATTTCTTTCCCCTCTGACATTACTTTCGTTTTGGAGATGCTAATCTTCATACCACAGTCCTTACATTCCTGATCTAGCTCTGAAATATTACTTTGCAAACTTTCAATCGAATCTGCCATCACAACTAAGTCATCCACATATGCAAGACTGCTTATTTTGTGTTCACATATCTTAATCTCACCCAGCCAGTCTATTGTTTTCAACATATGATCCATAAATAATATGAACAACAGTGGAGACAGGTTGCAGCCTTGTCTTACCCCTGAAAGTACTCTGAACCATGAACTCAATTTACCGTCAACTCTAACTGCTGCCTGACTATCCATGTAAAAAGACCTTTAATTGCTTGCAAAAGTTTGCCTCCTATTCCATAATCTCGTAGAACAGACAATAACTTCCTCCTAGGAACCCAGTCATATGCCTTTTCTAGATCTATATAGCATAGATACAATTCCCTGTTCCACTCATAACACTTCTCTATTATTTGCCGTAAGCTAAAGATCTGGTCCTGACAACCTCTAAGAGGCCTAAACCCACACTGATTTTCATCCAATTGGTCCTCAACTAATACTCGCACTTTCCTTTCAACAATGCCTGAGAAGATTTTACCCACAACGCTGATTAAAGAGATACCTCTGTAGTTGTTACAATCTTTTCTGTTTCCATGTTTAAAGATTGGTGTGATTACTGCTTTTGTCCAGTCTGATGGAACCTGTCCCAACTCCCAGGCCATTTCAATTATCCTGTGTAGCCATTTAAGACCTGACATTCCACTGTATTTGATGAGTTCCGACTTAATTTCATCCACCCCAGCTGCTTTATTGCACTGCAATCTATTGACCATTTTCTCCACTTCCTCAAATGTGATCCTATTTCCATCATTCCTATCCCATTCTACCTCGAAATCTGAAACATTGCTGTTCGTATTTTCACCTACATTGAGCAACTCTTCAAAATATTCCCTTCATCTGCCCAAGGCATCCACAGGATTCACCAGCAGTTTTCCTGACCTGTCCAAAATACTTGTCATTTCCTTCCTACCTCCCTTTCGAAGACTGCTAATTACACTCCAGAATGGTTTTCCAGCAGCTTGACCCATAGTCTCCAACCTGTTTCCAAAGTCTTCCCACGATTTCTTCTTGGATGCTGCAATTATCTGTTTGGCTTTGTTTCTTTCTTCAACATAACTTTCTCTCTCTACCTGAGTTCTAGTATGTAGCCATTTCTGATACGCCTTCTTTTTCCTTTTACAGGCTGCCTTGACTGTGCCATTCCACCGAGCTGTTTGCTTCATCCTACTTTTACACACTACTGTTCCAAGACATTCTTTAGCCACTTCTAGTACTGTGTCCCTGTACCTTGTCCATTCCTTTTCCAATGACTGTAATTGACTACATTCAACTAACTGGTACCTTTCTGAGATTGCTGTTATGTACTTGTGCCTGATTTCCTTATCCTGAAGTTTCTCCACTCTTATCCTCCTACATATGGACCTGACCTCCTGCACTTTCGGCCTCACAATCCCAATTTCACTACAGATTAAATAATGATCAGTGTCATCGAAGAATCCCCTGAATACATGTGTGTCCCTCACAGCCTTCCTGAATTCCTGATCTGTTGTTATATAGTCAATGACAGATCTGGTTCCCCTGCCTTCCCAAGTATACCGGTGAATGTTCTTATGTTTGAAAAAGGAGTTTGTGATTACTAAGCCCATACTGGCACAGAAATCCAAGAGTTGTTTCCCGTTCCTGTTGGCCTCCATATCCTCTCCAAATTTACCCATAACCTTTTCACACCCTTCTGTTCGATTTCCAATCCTGGCGTTGAAATCACCTATGAGCAGAATAGTGTCCTTGTCCTTTACTCTAACAACTACATCACTGAGTGCCTCATAGAAACTATCCATCTTATCTTGATCTGTCCCTTCACAATTCGAATATACTGACACAATCCTAATTTTCTTGTTAGACACTGTCAAATCTATCCACATCAGTCATTCGTTTACATACCTTATTGCAACTACGCTGGGTTCCATTTCTTTCCTAATGTGAAGCCCTACACCCCATTGTGCTATTCCTGCTTTGACTCCTGACAGGTAGACCTTGTATTCTCCCACTTCCTCTTCTTTCTCACCCCTTACCTGAATGTCACTAACAGCTAAAACGTCCAGCCCCATCTTACTTGCAGCCTCTGACAGCTCTACCTTCTTCCCAGAGTAGCCCCCATTGATATTAACAGCTCCCCATCTCATTACCATTTGTTTGCCAAGTCACATCTTAGGAGTCCCTGGTTTGTCAATTAGGGGTGGGACTTTGTCACCTCCAAAGGTCCGAGGCATTTTGCTCTGATTGTTGCCAGCATCATATTTAAAGTACCAGGGAAGCAGGTTGCTAGCCTTACTTGCCCCGAGTCCCATTGAGTTTTACCCCTAACGGCTGAGGGACTAACGGGTGGATTTGGTAGTCTTTGCTGTATGAGCACAAAGGTGACCACGACTCAGAATGTGTCCTAGATGCCCAGCCTTATTCCAAAGTAACTGGTATCCCGACTGTCGGGACCACTTACTTGGCCAGTCATACGTTGCCCGTGGTTCATGAACTAGGACATGACTACAGGAACCCACACCATGAACCACTTATTTCTTAGGTTTTCTCGAAAAATATAAAAGCTGCTTTTTCTGTACAATCTTGTGAAAAACATTAAGAACAACTTGTTTCTCACCATTAATGGTGTTACATGAGAATTTCACTACGGAGCAGTGTCATCAATTTTCACAGTACATATGAACAATAAGACAATCAGAGCACAAGTTGCATTTACAGAGATTTGTGACAGTACACGATTTTTGAAATAAAAATTACGTAACAAAAGTATGATTAAGAAAAATGTTGATGGCTGTTAATACGTCAGAAATTCTTAAAGGTTCTTTTACAGTAATGTAGTAGTAAGTTATCTAATACAGACCTACTTCCAAGAGCGGAACACCAATGTACGAGAGCTATGGGTACTGACCAGTCACTGCATTTGTGTTTTTGTACATCAGGTTTATTGTTATGTGAATGAAGTATACAAATTTGCGACACGTTTTGTAGTGAATGATACTACTGTGTATACACACACACTCGAGGATTAAGTTTTCTGTGAGAGTAGTGTCTCTTTGGATTTAATAAAGTGTAATCACTATGTGTTAACGCTAAGTTTAAGACACTCTCAATAGTCCTGCACTTCCGCCAATCCGGCACCTGTACGTGCAAGGAATCACCAGATTAACAAGAGTCTAGTGTACTTCCATTGTTATTTATAAAACAAATAATGCAATTCCTTAATCATTTTGTAATGCTGTATCTTTTATTGCAGGAACCAGAGTGTATTATTGTGCAAAAGCTGGAACCGGGTGACTACGATTTGCAACTCGGAGAGTCGGACACCACACAGGTAGGAAAGATTTTGCACTCTGACATACTTTTCTCATTTTTGTCTTCTTTCCCATTTATTTCTGATTTTGAGACACAGTTCTGTAGTAATAGCAAAACTTGATGCTAATTTTTTATCAAGCTTCTCTTCATGTCTGTAGCTTGTCAAGCTCGAACCAATGTTATTTTTATCCACTGGGTAGCACTGTAGACCTGATGAAAAACCTTGGACCGACAGCCACTTGAAGATAAATCTCAACTGTCAGATAAAAGCCTGCTTTCAATGTTGCTTGAAACAGTGTTAAGTGACAGATCTAGAAATCTAGTACAGTGCCCTAATACTGGTGCCATAGAGTAAAAAAGATGAGATTCTAATAATTACGACATGCACAGGGGAATTTAAACACTCATGCTTCCTGCATTTCGTACAGAAACGAAACAGGAAGCAACCATAATAACTGGTGTATTGGGAGGAGGGGGAAGAAAATGCACTTCGAGAAAGTGGGTGTTTATTAAAGTAGTGTGAAGTCATTAGTGTATTGCACTGTCAGATGTCCTGTGCAGTTTGCAAGGTACACGTTCTAACAACCCTACCACAACAAAGGTCAAAAATTAATTCTGATTGTAGTGTTGCTCACGCTGCTAAGTACTGCATTTTCGGGCAACAGCAAAGTTATATTATGTGGCAGGTGTCATTAGCGCACAGTTAATAAAGTCATTTCATGAAATAATGGATAAACTAGGCACTCATCTTTTCGTGTTTCCCACGCTGGTCTCGTTGTGAACTCATGGCTCAATTGTCGAAAATCTAGGTAGTGATGATTGCAAGCTCGGATGCAAAGGGGCCTAGGTTTTATTCTGCTATATTCAAAACTTTTGTAGATGTGTTTCACAAACCATTCTTGAAGATTAAACTTTTCAAAGTTAGCACAATGGTGATGTAAAAAAAAATCAGCACTCTGAATTCAAGTTACACTTCATTTTTATTGCTTTTGTTGCAATATCGCGTAACACACAAAACATCACTTCACAATGCAAAACATACTTGAAAACATCTTCCTCACTGTTAAAGTTCACATTTCATAAACTGACTACAATTTGCGTCTTTTCAACATGACCACCAAGACTTGACTCTCTAATAACCGCTTATGCGCACCAAAATTCAAAGTTACAAGTACGTCAAAGATTGTAGTGACAAAACAAAGAATACAGATAGGAATAATATCATTGCAATATGAACATATCGATGTATCAAAGTACCTCTACATTAATGAAATCAAATCTGAATGTTGTCACAGAAATATGTTAACTGTTCTACAGAAACACAGTAGAATATTGCTGGTATCGAGAGGTTGAGGTGAGGTGCCGTAATGGTTATGTAATTCAAGTACCATTACAACGTGTAGAGTTGATGGTGTTGTACAGGTTTGAAATTGGAGGAGGAGAGAGAAAATGCAATTCGAGAAAGTGGGTGTTTATTAAAGTAGTGTGAAGTTTTTAGTGTATTGCACTGTCAGATGTTTTATAGAGTTTAATGTTGAGAAATTCTCGGAGAATTTGTCAGTGACTGCAAGTTTGAGTCGGGTTGGAGGTATGACGAGATGGCCTAACAGCTGAGGCAGAAATATGTGATCAAAGTACGAGTCTGAATCCCAGTATTTACTAAATTTTTGTTACATAAAGTGTAACATTACGGTTCCAGATTCCTTTTCAGGTCTCAAACATCTACGACCATATATGCAGATTGGAGCAGCAAACGAAAATTAGTACAGAGGCTGGGATTTGAAACAGGACTTCCCGTTCGCTAGGAAGAAACACTAATTGCGGAGCCACTCAGGCACAGTGGCTTTGCACAACTGCGCTGACTACCGTAGCACACCTCCCTCCTCCTCCATTGTACCGGTCCCTCGTCCGTTCGAAACTCGACTGTGGGTGTTTTGTCGATGCGTCTGCACCTCCGTCCCTCTTATACAATTTCGACCCTATCCAGCGTCGTGGCATCTGTTTGGCCACGGGTGTCTCTTACACCAGCCCGGTCGAGAGTCTGTATACTGAAGCTGCCGAACTACCGCCGTCGTACCACCGCGACTTTCTCCTCGGCAGGTACGCGTGCCGTTCGTCTGCCGTGCGTGGCCACCCGTCCTGTGCCTCCTTCTTTGATCGCCAGTGTGGGGCGCATCCCTCTTCTGTGGTAACTCCCGGAGTCCGCTTTCGGCACTCGCTACGGCAGCTGAACTTCGCACTACCTGCAACTTTCCCGGTGGCTGTGAACCCTTCCCCGCCTCGGTTTCGTGAAGCGGCCCGTGTTGACCTCGGCCTTCGTTCATTTCCTGAGGACGCTACTACAGCCTCGGTCTATCGCCTTCAGTTTCGCAACCCTCGCACGGAACTTCGCGATAGTACCTTTGCGTACAGTGGTGGCTCTCAGACTGACCGTGGAGTCGGGTGTGCCTTCACCGTCGGCACTCGTGTCTTTAGATATCGGCTTCCGGCACACTGCTCAGTGTTTACAGCCGGGCTCTTCGCCCCGTATCGGGCCACGGAGTAAGTCCGGTGACACGGCCTGTTCGATTGTGTCCTCTTCTCGGATCCAGTCGGTGCCCTTCAAAGTCTCTCTGCACTGTACAGTGCCCATCCCTCAGTGCAGCGGGTCCAGAAAACTGTCACTGGCTCACTCTCGGTGGACCACTGTGACTTTTCTGTGGGTCCCCGGTCACGTCGGTCTGCCAGGACGCGAGGTTGCCGACGCTGCTGCCGAGGCTGCAGTCCTCGTACTTCGGCCCGCTAATTCCGGTATTCCCTCCGACGATCTCTGTGTTGCCGTCTGTCAGGAGGTGGTGCCCCTTTGGCATTGCCAACGGTCCTCTCTACACGGGAATAAGCTCCGGCTTACGAAACCTCTCACAGCGGCTCGGACGACCTCCTCTCGGCCCTCTCGCCGGGAGGAGGTCATTTTAACTGGGCTACATATTGGGCACTCCCTTTTTAGCTATCGTCTTTTGGTAAGTGGTGCTACCTCCCCTTTTTGTAAACATTGCGCTCAAGTTTTAATTGTTCGCCACTTCCTGACCGAATGCCCGTTTTTTTAACTGTCTATTTTCCCGCTCGGGTTTGCTGTCTGCCGTTTCAGCAAACGACATGCGTTCTGTCGACCGTGCTTTACTTTTTATCTGCCGATAAAATATGGCAGAGGCCATTTAACTTTTGGTTTTGGACTCCTATTTATGTATGGTGTCTTTTTGAACCCTTTCTCCACTTGCCTTCTCTTATGTCAATTGGGACTGACATATAGTTGTTTTTTAGCTCCTCTGTGTCTTCATGTTCTGTAGTTTTGACTTGGGTGCGTACGATCCCAGTTGTTTTTCCTGCCTTAAAGTAAAACAAAACAAAAAGCAATGCCTCCCTCCTCAATCCGAATTGCCGTCACTCCTTAGCCCACTCGGTACTCCCTGTAAACTCGAGCAGCGCTGCGGAGACTGCCCGACTCTGTCGGAATAGCGCCTCGGCGTTGAACGAAATGGGGGATCTTGCCAGTACCCCAGATGTGGCTGCGTTAATGAAATGAAACTTTTTGCTTCCAGAGATAGTTTCACGTGTCAAACATCTGTAATGTATATATGCAGACTGCAGTGCTGTTAAAGTTTAGGAGAATACCAAATGCGCTGAGGCACGAATGGAAATTTGAATTGGGGATGGACGGTGTCCCGGGTCAGTCAGTGTTGTCGTGCAAACCCACTGTGCCAGATTGGCGTATCGGTCGGCACGACTGCCTAGTGAGCGGAAGACACGGGTCGGAATTCCGGCCTCGGTACAAATTTTCATTTGTAGCTTAAGTTTGCGTATAAAATTTTTATTAGTTGTGGCAAATTCGTCTCGAGTTCTCAGTGACTCGGTACAATATGGAAAGTCGTATTCCTGCCACTGGGAGAATTTTCGTAACTGGTGGCGGAGTGAGGCCACAGTGTAATGCAGCTGGCTACAGTCTTGTAAGGTAAAACACGTTTCCGAGTAACGAGGGCTGACTGCAGAATGAATGTCACATTACAGTAAACGTACAAGTACAGCACATTAACAAGTGTTCTTTCGAAAATATATTATTCAGTTTTCGAAATGCAGTTCCATCGAGGTCGATATTGGTGTGATCTGTGATAAGAGTCAAGTGTATCAGTATTTCGTCTGCGTAATGCACTGAGCAGAAAGTAATGTGGCAGGATTACAGAAGTGCAGGTGACGTTATAAAACAGATCTGAAGATGGTCATTGCTGACCGAAACAGGTAGTCTAAGGACCAAAAGTTTTGTGATCGTTGGCAGAATTAAAAGAAATTCATAATGTGTTGTGTCCTCCGTGCTGAGAAACCAGTGATGGGTGATCTTTAATATTCCGTCATCTTACTCTTGTTATTAAATATTGCTGTAATAACAATATTGCTGTCATACTGAGTCAAGCAATTTTTGAACCTAAGAAATACCACAACCCCCCGATTGCTGCAATTTGCAGCTTTCTAGATGTTACGTGAGAAAAGGCCAAGTCGGCTTTTGTACGAAGGTGGTCTGAAAAGTTCTCCGAGTCACCACGAGAGGTCAGTGCTAGCGCAACGAGTTGTTAACGTGTCATTGGACTGTTGGCTGTAAACGTGGCATGTCAGTGCTCTCGGAAGAGAGCTGTGGCAGTGACACGGCTCTGTTGTTGTTCCCATGTAATTATTTGCGAAGATCGAGAAAATCGAAATTCGAGCAGTGATTAAGAACTTCGTAAAGATAGGTATGAACGCAAAGGACATTCGTGTTGATTTCCAGAATACACCGAGGGACTCTGCTCCTTCATCTTCAGCTGTTGCCAAGTGGACAAACGAATTTAAATTTGGTCGGGAGAACTCAGATGACGATCTCCGCAGTGGTCGGCCGAGATGTGTCACTGCTCCAGAGATAATTGCAAAAGTGGGCAAAATGGTCACGGAGGATTGTCGATTGAAAGTGTGTGAAATGGCTCACACTTGCCAGATGTCATCTGAAAGGGTATATTACATTTTAACTGAAGAATTAGAAATGAAAAAATTATCTGCAAGATGGGTGTCGCAACTCTTGCCACTGTACCTGCACACGTGTGCCGTCACCGTGGCAGAATTACATGATTTAAGGTACGAATTGTTGTCACACCCACCTTATTCACCTGATATGCCTCAGCCAGACTTCCATCTCTTTCCAAAACTGAAAATTTTTCTCGGTGGATGAAGATTCAGCTCAAACGAAGAATTATAGCTGGAGTTCGCAACTATTTTGCAGGCCTGGAGGAAATTCATTTTCGAGATGGGATCGAGGCACTGCAACATCGATGGACCGAGTGCGTTTATCTACAAGGAGACAACATTGAAAAATAAAAAAAAAGTTTCAGTGATGTATGTAGCTTTTTTCTGTTCCACTCTGAGAACTTTTCAAACCACCCTCATATAACATGTTTTTGGAATCCTTGCTGCTTTGAATGGAGGGTGTCATTTTATTTGAGATGCTGTAGTGCAACATGGGGTGAATGACCTATGTTCTACTGAAAACACTCGTGCTCATGAAAGATGGTCATACCTTTCCGAAACATTTTGTGTGTGGGGAGGGGGAGGGGGGGAGGTGGGGAGAAAATACTGTGCATGCCCTGATGTATAATCTGTGGAGATGGTCCGTATGCAACGACACAACACAGCAGAGGCGAGGCGCAGTGTGGTGGGTGCAATAGCACTCGCTGGATGTGGACATTTGTGCCTCGGTGACGTGCCCTGAAGGTATCGTGAACACACTAGAGAAAACAGGGATACTATAATGTAAATGCTCATGATAAATGAAGAGTGTAAGTCTTTGGTCTTAAGTTGAGTTCGTTGTGGTCAGACATTTTGAATGATGTATTTGGAAAGTTGAAAGTTATTGGTAATTGGATCTGTCTTCACAATTGATATAAATAGTTGAAGTGATACAGAAGATTACTGTTGAAGATGTATTTGTCATTTGGTAGCTCAAAATAGTGAGACACTTTCTCACAGCATCACCCACGACACGAATTCTCGAAGTGTAAGTTTGTGTGCAGTATGCTACAGAGTAGCCGTACGACGAGAATAAAACGAAAAGGTGACCGTATTTCAGGCAGACCGGTAAAAGGAAACTTAGACTACATCACACTGACATATCGCCCACGCAGTGTTTCCTACTCGTGGTGTTGCGGTAGAGTCGCTACAACACGGGAGAGAAGGAAACACCGCAATACCCAATTGTGTATGAGCTCAGGATATGTTGTAAAATCCGTGAAATAAATCACGACTGTGTTAGACTCGGTGATAACCTCGTATAGTAGTGAAAGTCCTGGTGGAGCAGTGGACTCACTGTTGGGAGATCCCCCAGTGCCCACGCACTGTCGGTTTTGTGTAGTTTTGCCAGGCTGGATAAGGAGAAGGGACGAGATGGTTCCTTTGAGAAGGAAGCAGCTGATTTCCTCGTGCTCTGTCTAATGGATACGTTAACCGTCTCGACACAGGTGATGCCCGTGTGTGTCTGTCAGCTCTTTCTGTACGATTCCACGAGGCACGCTGTTACCGAGTCTGATATAATTTCTTTGCTGTTTGTCAGAAGTCACAGTTTTCCTGTTGAATCTTTTTTTCCTGCCCTTGCTTATTTGTTTTGAAGTCCTGGCGGAACTAAACAACAGACGTTACCCTGTTTGCATATTTTATGACCTGACCTTGCCAAATTTGTTTATTGTGGATCACTAAACTGAAGATTTCTCTCTGCATAGTTGGGATATTAGTGTGTGCAAGTGGCATCTTTTTGAATACACCACTCATACATGTGTACAGAGAATTGTTCCATCATTAAAGAAATTCTTTTTCAGACCTGTTTGTTTGTTCTGATTATTGCCAGCATCATATATCATATATATGATATATATCATATATATATGATATATATCATATATGATATATATGATATATATCATATATGATATATCATGATATATCATATATATCATATCATATATATATCATATATATTGCCAGCAGGTTTAACATCAGAAGAGGCACCAATGTTAGCACTGAATAGGGGATCATGGAGGAACTGTATAAGGGAGGCTATGCTCCAGACTGAACGCTGAAAGGCATAATCAGTCTTAAATGATGATGATGATGACCTGTTTGTTTGTTTGTTTGTGTTTGTGTGTGTGTGTGTGTGTGTGTGTGTGTTATTACACTGGTATGTATGTCTCATTGGTTGTCTTTTAAGTGATTTTGTGTAATACAGTGATATTTCTTAATGGCAGGTGCACGAAGATGGGGTTGACCAGAGGCTGCCAGATATTCCAGCAGGAGGGGCTAAACAGGAGGTGATCCTCGGCCTGGCTCCGGAGGTGGAATGGGTGAGAGGTGCTCAGTAATGCTCCATTTAAGGCTGTCCAATGGTGTTTGTATCTAGCATGCAGATTGTACTGTTTCTTGACCTATTTGGTGTGGAGCGGTAGTGTCTTTAGATTGTCGTATGGTGGTTTTTGTAGAGAATCTCTTAAATGTAAATGAAAGATTGTTATTTGAGTTCATAACAGTTTTTAATTGCTGCAGTGATTTTTAGAGCCAAAAATAAAGTTTGCAGTTTTTCATAATCACCTCAAGATTTTTAGTAGTGAACCATAAAATTCTGAAAAATGAAATGTTAAAGCATCCATCTCGACTAGCTCAAGCTTTACGTATGTAACAGATAACAGAGGCTCACATTGGAGAACTGCTCGATGGTTATAAAAACTAAACTCATAGCTATGAAACGTTACATACGTCGTTCCAAAGATCTGGTAAAAGTCCTACTAGGACCGAAGGACATAGTGCGACAGCTGTTAACAACTTGTTTTTGAACCAACAACCTGCAGTGATTTAGTTGCAAAATCAGTAAAAGGTAGTTTATCTGACCACAGTGGTCAAATATTGACATTAAAATATACTGAACAGTTAAACAATGGAAAATCCAGGATGGATAGTAACAACATTACGAAAAGGAAAGTTGCTACTCACTATACATAGGAGATGGTGAGTCGTAATAGGAACAACAAATTGATCTGTCACAAATAAAGCTTTCAGCCATTAAGGCCTTTGTCAACAATGGGTGATTCTCTCTCTCTCTCTCTCTCTCTCTCTCTCTCTCTCTCCCTCTCTCTCTCTCTCGAAAATGCAACTCACACACACGACTGGAGTCTCAGGCACCTGAAACCACACTGCGAGCGGCAGCATCAATACGCGATGGGGTGGGGGTAATGAGGAGGCTGGGGTGGGGAGAGGAAGGGATAGTATGGTGGATGGTGGACAGTGAAGTGCCACAGGTTAGACGGAAGGTGGGGGAGAGATTTGGGGGGGGGGGGGGGGGGGGAGTAGAGGTAAAGAGGAAAAGTAAAGAGACTGGGTGTGGTGGTGGAATGACAGCTGTGTAGTGTTGGAATGGGAACAGGGAAGGGGCTGGATGGTGAGGACAGCGACTAACAAAGGTTGAAGCCAGGAGATTTACAGTCACATGGAATGTATTGCAGGAGAAGTTCCCACCTGCACAATTGGGAGAAGCTGGTGTTAGTCAGAAGGATCCTTATGGCACAGGTTGTGAAGCGGCCAGTGAGATGAAGGATATCGTGTTTGTCAGCGCGTTCAGCAATAGGGTGGTCTACTGTTTCTCGGCCACAGTTTGTGCAGACAGACAGGTTGTCGGTCGTCGTGCCCACGTAGAATGCGGCAGAGTGGTTGCAGCTTAGCTTGTAGATCACGTGGCTGGTTTCACATGCAGCCCTGCCTTTGATGGGATACGCGACGTTAGTGGCCGGACTGGTGTAGGTGGTGGTGGGAGGACGTATGGAACTGGTGTTGCATCCAGTGCATGGTCAGCTATCCCATTAAACTTGAGCTATAGTTCCTAGGAACATTTATAACTGTATTGACTTACACAAAAGGGTGATGCCTTATTTTGCAGATGCTACTAGAGAGGCATTGAGCATCATGAAGATACGTACCTATCAGATGCGAAGAGTGTCTGTCTAAGAAGTGGTAAGGAAGATAGTATTTCCTGCTAATAATATGAAATGTCCACAAGAGTGAAATCACAGAAATTTGAACTCGTGTGGAGTACAACTAAGAGTCACTGTTCCCATGCACCATCCCCAAATGAAATACAAAAACTGAGATGTCATTGCAGTTCTCGGAAGTATCCTCTGCTACACACCGTAAGATAACTTGAGGGGCTATAGTGCCCATTAGTGTCAAGTATTTGAATTAATGCCATCGTGGCAGCAGTATAAATGTGTCTCAAATGTTCACCATAGTGTGTAATTTGCTATAGATCACAAAAATGCTGTCTGAAATCCTTAAAGGAACATATTTCAGATTGGAACTATTAATAGTTATAGCTTTGATAACAGTGATGGGCCATGTTTCAAAACACTCTCCTATAATTTTGTGGGCGGTATTCACTCGAAGCTTGACACTTTCGTAGCACTCGTAAAGTGATAGGAAAACAAAGCCTGGAAAATCAGTGATTATAAAAAACACTGAGCTTTCCAGTATATATGTACATTTATAAAAGAAAATGAGAAAAATCTTTTTGGTGAGCAATGAAGTATGGGAGGAATTCTGAGACTGACATTGCACTCACATTAGTGTATCGGAAGGCAGAGGACGAGAAGTGGCAGACTGTGACGAAAGGATCTGAGGTCCACAAACAGTCGAAATCCTTGCAGAGTCTTTCAGAATAAAGCAAGTCTTTCGGAATTGTCCCAAGATGTCCCTGACATTTGCAGATGAAATCGGTTTTGGTTCCAGAAAAATGGTAACCTCAGTTTGTCAGTGCCACTCTTTTAGTAAGGTGGGTCGCTGCACTTTTGCTGCGACATCGCCCCAGTGGAAGGGTGGTTTGTTGCTGACTGCTGCAGCTTGTCAGCTCCCAGCTGTTTGATGGTACAGAGGAATGTAGCACAGGCCCAGGAGATTTTGTTGCTCCACATTGGCACAAGGCTTTCCATCTCTAGTAGGTTAATCACTTTTGGAAATTGGTTGTATAAGTATGCTGTTGTTGTTATTGTTTCCAGTCCAAAGACTTGCTTGATGCACCTCTCCATTCCACTCTCTCCTGTGCAAACCTCTTCATTTCTTAATACTGTATACACCTGAATCTGAGCAGTGCTTTTTTTCTGGTTTTCAGGATCCAAAAAACCGCCAGCAGCTTAGAATCAAATGCAAAGCAAATGGAAGTTCTGAAAAAATGGCATTGGGAACTGTCTCAACTAACTTTTGCCATCAGAAAAAATCAGTGCTAGACGGGAACGATTTTAGAGATCAGAGATAAATACTGGCATCAAATCTTCTGTGCTAGTAAAAATACATAAAAAAGTTAGAAAATAAAGGTACTTTTTTTCTGAGTTTAGGCCATCAAATTGTAATATCTCCACCTACGGAGAAAATAGAAATTCAGTATTGCTCATCTTCAAATGTAGCAGTCTTTCAAATATTTGTAGCAACAAAAATAAATTCCTCTACGTAAATACCGACAGTGCCTAAGGCTTTAGGATTCTTGCACAAGTTGGTAAGCTGTGGCTCATTTTCGTTTCACGTGCTGTGAAGTGCTTGTGTTAGTGAACCGTAATAAAGAGCTTTCATTACAGTGCCAAATTCCAGGCGGAAATTATTTCTTATGCAGAAAAAATGCTAACCGTGCTGTAGGCGCTTAAGGCATCGGCAGACGTCGGCTTCGTGGTGCTGCTGTTTTTCCAGCGCTGCCACTTCACTACGAATCTGCTACGAAAAGCCGATTGGCAAACTCGTGTTCAGAACGTACGTCAATATGGCCGACACTTTGTCAGTACATCTTCGATGTTTTCCTACCGGTGACAGTAGACGGTTCCTATGAATCGTGAATCGCATACTCTCTTTGTCCAGGTTGTATACGACCTGGGACAACCGGGAGATCCGGGAAAAACCCGGGAATTTTTTCATCTGGGAGAAAACTGGGAAAACCCTGGGAATTTTTTAGAATTCCCAGAATTTTTAGTTGTTTTAGTTTTCAGTTAAATTTTTGTAATTTTGACTGGTAAGAACCGATACTCTAACAAAGGATATTACTGTATCCCGCTACTGCAGAATAATACTGCAGCATTAAAACATGAATGAGAGAAAAAAATGAAAATAAAACTTAAATTGCAAAGGAAATAAAATAACACAGTGCTCGTACAAGCGTCTGCCGACAGCAAAATGTGTCAAAGGCTTTAGGAAGACTATGCAGTGCTTCGTAACAACAAATTGCCTCCGATGAATGTGGCGTCGCAACTGTTTACGTTAGATCAATTAGCCAGTTACCAGTGGGCTCACACACACACGTAGTTGAGTTGCGTTTTAGTAACACCTTCTCCCGCTTCTGGCTACAGAAGTGTGGCTGTTGGCTGTGTAAGCAGCAGTAGCAGCAACCAGCCACATGGGACACCCAGAAAGATTTTACTGATGTGCCCAAGCTGCCAGATTCACACGTGCGCAGCAGGCTCGCACCTAATGTGTGGGGTGGGGAAGGGGGTGGGAGACCGGAGTATCTGAACTGGATGGCAATTTAGGGAGGAGGGGGCAAATTCATATTCTTGAGGGGGAAAAAAAAAACTTTGTTTCACAAAGCACCTAGCTTCCAGCGCAAGTCGGTCTATCGATTATTCGTATGACTTTGAAAGGCACCCCTGCTGGTTTTTGGACATTTTTGAACACATTATAAGTTGATTTCTGAATGAAGTATAAGTTGATATTTGAATGCGTGCATAGTGTACGTGATATCTCTGCCAAGGGAATCCTCGTCGCATCTAGGAATGAACTTTCCTGCAGACAAAACGGGACGGGGCTATACGAGCTGAGTGGAATAAAGCTCAACCTGTGAATGCCAACTGCTGCTTGTTTATGTGGTTGATTTGGTTTGCAGATGTTCGGCGTTGTTATAATTACTAGCGAAATCCGTAGATTCAGACTACCAGAGTGGAAATAGACGACTAACAGGTATAACACGTAAGAAAGATTACGTATTTCTTCTCGGTGTATCCAAGGAAGTGAAGTTTGACAGAAAATTTTTGGCCAGATCGCTACACTAGTCAGGGCCAGTTGTAGTCCCCTGCTAGCAGCCACTTAAGTCCCATTCTCGGAGTAGTGCAGAAAACGCATTGTACGAACACGTAATAATGCCTAACTGGAGAATAATCGCTGGATAACTAAACCGGTGAGTGTGGCAGGGTTAGTAAAGTTTACCGGAGAATGAGTTTTGACAGTGGTAGGAATAGTTACAGAATTACTGATGATGAGATTGTTTGTTAGAATGAGGAAGGAGAAGAGAACGGGGACATCACACAAATTATGGAAGAATATGACGATTCCAAATTTATACAAAAATTTCTTTGTACTACTTTTCAGTCTTGTGAATGAGAAACTGAACCATATGCATGAAATCTGAAACTATTTCCTAACATAAAGCTTTTTGATTGTAGTATGCCAAATAGGTATTTCGTATTGGTACTTCGTGAATTATATTCTGTCGTACTATAAAAATGATCGTTATTGCCAAAACAGTCTCACTTATTTGGTGTGTGTTACAATTGCTGCAATATTAGAAAGGCCTATTTTGTTTCATCCAGCAACAGGGGCAACATAGATGTAATCAGATCGAGAAATCACACCAGTCTTAAGTACTATTTCTATTAACAGCTTTTTCAGTGTTGGACGACAACATTTTGATTTTTCATCTAGCAAAACATTTAGCGAACTGGGATGAGGTAATAGTTCTTTCGCAGAAAGGAAAGCACACCAGGTAAAGCTGTAGGAAGATTAGAGAGAAAAATTGCTAGGATCTAAGGATTGACGAAATGTGTACTGTTTTGCCTGTCTCTTGTCTTTACTGGTTTTAGGTATCCTATATTTAATTTCATGTCACACAGAAGAACAAGTTATTAGACAATAGGCAATAAAGAGTCCATATTTTCTGAAGAGTTCTTGTTCTCCCGGTGACATATAATCATATCCAGTATTAATCGCGAATTTTTGTTTTTTATTTTTTTGTGTGTTTAAGAGGGGCAGGATGTCAAACTGGCCGACTGGGAGCAGGAGAGGCACTACAGGCCATTTTAATTTCCACTGTCCTGAAATAGTTTGATGGCATCCATTACAAAATATACACGTTTGAGTTCCACAGAGCAAAATACAGTGACATGTGGTATAAGAATGTTGTTTGAAGAGGCACTTCGGCACACTTAAGATCAAATAACATGTCTTACATTTCCTCGAAGATATATATTTTATGTGTCAGGCTCTTCAGAAAGATGTGCACTACAAAATGAATATATATATATATATATTTTAATTTTGACGTTCTTATGCATTATGCATAGAGCGCAGAGCAGTCTGAGTTATAGTGCGGAGGGGGATGAGGGGGGAGGGGAGTAGGGGGCTAGTTTCCAGATGACCCGTGTTTACATTTAGTGATTTCTCTGTTTCCTCCTCGTTTACTGCTCTCACGTCAAATGAAAACAAGACGGATTTCTGTGGCTGGGAGCTATCAAGTGAATTAAAATACATTCACATAATTACTATGTTACTAGTTTCAGATTTGATTTTATTTCCACCTTTCTGACAGTCAAGTATTAATCGCCTTGCAGAACAATAAAGTTATTTTTGTCGGTTTGTTAAAGGAATTTTTCTTTTATTAAGGTTTCCTGCAGAGGCAGTAAATTTATTTGAAACGAAATGTTTAATTCCACACTACTGGCTAGTTTCAACTGTTCACTGCATTTAAAGTGCACTTACGGCATTAGGCCATAAGAAAGTACCAAACGTAAGATAATACAGTACTGGTACTCCAAGAAAATTTATGTCCTGAAAACCAGACTGAAAAGCTTAGTATCAGGTTGAGGCATACGTCATTGGGAATCTGGACATACGAATGTGCACATCAAGGCGAACTATGCATTTTAGCCTGGTTCACGAAATTCCGACGCTCTGATGTCTTGTTTCTTTTATGACTTAATGTAAGTAAGCTCTTCTAATGTTTCACACATATAAACATATGGGCTTCCTACGTCACCGTAGCTGCGCAAGTGCGGGGATGCCTATTATCTGGCACTCTCTGGCAACTGCTGAAATGAATCTATTTCTAACAGGTTGCGGGAAAATATTGCGAATTTTGGTTCGAAAAGCATTGTTTTCGAAGTAAATTTCCTTTTACGCAAGATGAACTATGTGCGAGAATGCACGATGAATTTCTGTGGTCACAGTGTGTTTGATATCATTTAAAAATCAACTCTTTGATGATGAGCCATTTAGAAGAATTTTGAGCCCAGAATGTCAAGATTTATGTCGGTATTAAAAATTTTACTGGCGTATTTGTGTGATGTATCTTAAAGTGTAACATGCGCTAAACAGATCAACATTAAATGTGAAAGCTTAGCTTATCTTGTAGCTTATTAGTCTTCGAGACAAATATTATATGCGAAAGCTTTTCTTGTAGCAACACTATGTATATTAACTTAAACCATTAACTTTTTCTGTTGTTGGAATTCGAATTTATGCTTTCGTAATTCCAAAATGTGCAGCGTACATGTTGCTGCACGTCAAAGATCTTTCCAAAACGTGTTTTTCCCCCCTGAGTTTCATTTTCTAAAGTGCCGGGAAATTCTATGCTGCTGTATAAAACCATATCCATTCAAAGGATTGATAAATTTTAGAGTAGTGACAGAAAGTATACTGTCACTTAACACGGAAAAAGTGTATTTTCACCCATGAGAAAGTGTATTTTGAAGCAGGAGATCCGGGAAAATCCGGAAATTCTTTTTCCTTGTCCGCGTATACACCCTGTTGTCATAAGACTAATACGAATGTAAACATTACAACATATATTCTTGTGTGTTAGCTGTTACCTCATTTAAATCCTGTCCCTCTAATAAAATGGAGTGAGACAATCATAAATGCTGACAAATGTGCATATCATGTAATGCTTACATTCGTATTATTCTTATTCTGAATATAACAATGAAAAAAAATCATTATTGATAAAATTATTTAATTGAATAGGTAAAAAATCTACTCACAAAGCAGTGGCAGGTGCAGCTTAGAATGTAGCTTAGATTTGGGTAAATATGGTAAGTTGCATCCTTGTGAATCGGCCTGTTGTATTCATCTCTTGGTCTCCCTCTAAGATTTTTACCCCGCACACTTCTCCCCCAATTCTAAATTGAGGATTCCTTGATGTCTTGGAATGTGTCCCGTTAACCGATCCCTTCCACTAGTCGGGTTGTGCTACAAATTTCTTTTTTCACTAATTTTGTTCAGTACCTCCTCATTAATTACGTGATGTACTTGTCTAATCTTCAGCATTCTTCTGTAGCGCCACAGTAAGAAAGCTTGTACTCTCTTCTTGTCTAAATTGTTTATGGTACATGTTTCACTTCCATACATGGCTGCTCTCCATGCGGATACTCCCAGAATTGACTTCCTGATTCCTAAATCTATATTCGATGTTAACAAGTTCCTCTTGTTTAAGAAACACTTTTCCTGCCATTGCCAGTCTATGTTTTATTTCATCCCTGTTTCATCAGTTATTTTACTGTTCAAATAGAAAAACTCATCTACCTTTTTCAGTGTCTCATTTCCTAATTTAATTCCATCAGCAGTACCTGATTTAATTCGACTACCTCCTGTTATCCTAGTCTTGCTTTTGCTGGTGTTCACCTCATATCTTCCTTTCAATACACTGCCCATTACATGCAACTGCTCTTTCTAGTCCTTTACTGTCTCTGACATAATTAAAATGTCATCGGAAAATCTCAAAGTTTTTATTTCTTCTCCCTGGACTTTAATTCCTAGCCTAAATTTTTCTTTGATTTCCTTTGCTGCTTGCTCAGTGTATGGATCAAATAATGTCAAGGAATGGCTACAAACTCGTGAAGAGAGTATTCCAGTCAACATTGTCAAAAGCTTTCTCTCTGTCTACAAATGCTATAAATGTAGATTTGCCTTTTCTTAACGTATCTTCTAAAATAACCTTAACGTATCTTCTAAAATAACTCATAAGATCGGTACTGCCTTGCATGTTCCAGCTTTTCTCTGGAATCAGAACTGATGTTCCCCAAGGTTGGCTTCTACCAGGTTTTCCATTCTCCTTCTGTAAAGAATTCATGTTAGTACTTTGCTTATTTAACTGATAGTTTGATAATATTTACACCTGGCAGCAGCTGTGTTCTTTGGAATTGTAATTATTACATTTTTCTTCAAGTCTGAGGGTATTTCACCTGTCTTGTACATCTTGCATATCAGATGGAAAATTTTGTCATGGCAGGCTCCCCCAAGACTATCAGTAACTTTGGTGGAATGTCATCTACTCCTGCACCCTTGTTTGGACTTAAGTATTTCAGTGCTCTGTCAAATTCTTATTGCAGTATCATATCTCCCATCTTGTCTTCATCTATGTCCTCTTCCATTTCCATAATATTGCCTTCAAGTTCATCTCCCTTGCATATACCTTCTATATGCTTCTTCCACCTTTCAACTTTTTCGTCTTTGCTTCGGACTGGTTTTCCATCTGAGCTCTTGATATTCATACAGCTAGTTCTCTCTTCTCTAAGGGCTTCTTTAATTTTCCTGTAGCCAGTATCTATTTTTCCACTAGTGATATATGCTTCTAATTACTTTCATTTGTCCTCTTAGCACCGGCCGGTGTGGCCGAGCGGTTCTAGGCGCTTCAGTCTGGAAGCGCGCGACCGCTACAGTCGCAGGTTCGAATCCTGCCTCGGGCATGGATGTGTGTGATGTCCTTAGGTTAGTTAGGTTTAAGTAGTTCTAAGTTCTAGGGGACTGATGACCTCAGATGTTAAGTCCCATAGTGCACAGAGCCATTTTTGTCCTCTAGCCATTCTCACTTAACCATTAACACTTCCTGTCAATCTCAGTTTTTAGATATTTGTATTCCCTTTTGCCTGCTTCATATGCTGCATTTTTATATTTTCTCCTTTCATTAGTTAAATTCAATATCTCCTGTGTTATCCAAGGGTTTCTATTAGGCCTTGGCTTTTTACCTATTTGATCCTCTGCTGCCTTCACTATTACATCTCTCAGAGCTACCCATTCATCATCTCTTTGCTCTGTTGTAGTCAGTCATCCTAATGCTCTCTCTGAAACACTCAGCCGCCTCTGGTCATTTCAGCTTATCCAGGTTCCATCTAATTAATTTCTGCAATTTCTTTAGTTTTAAACTACAGTTCATAACCACTAAATTGTGGTCAGAGCCCACATCTGAGTCAGTCTGAAACCTTCCAGTGTTTCCAGGTCTCTTCCATGTATTCAACCTTCGTTGATGGTTCGTAAATTGCAATGATTAAATTATCCCCTGTACAAAATTTAGCCAGGTGGCTTCCTCTTTCATTACTATTCCCTGGTCCATATTCACCTACTACTTTTCCTTCTCTTCCTTTTCAGCTACTGAGTCCCCATTCCCCACTACAATTAGATTTTTGTCTCTCTTGACTATCTGAATTCTTTTATGTCATCATGCATTTCTTCAATATCATCATCATCATCTGCAAAGCTAGCTGGCATATAAACTTGTACTACTGTGGTGGTGTGGGCTGTGTGTCTGTCTTGCTTATGACAGTGCATCCACATTGCTGTTTGTAGTAGCTTACCTCCGTTCCTGTTTTCTTATTCATTATTAAACCAACTCTTTCTTAACCACTATTTGACATTGTATTATAATCATATATAATTATCTGAACCAGAAGTTCTGTTTCTCCTGCTACCATTATAGTATGACAGTGAACTGAGTTTTTTGGTTGTAATGTGGTTTTGCTTGTTAATGCTAACTTATTTCCTTTTTATTGATGCACAACTTTTTAGTATAAATTTTATCAATTAAGGTGGGAGTACAATCATTGTTTCTCCCCCGTCCCACTGTTTTTAGTTCAGATCTAATATTTTATTTACTAAGCAAATATTTTATTAGTCATTTTATGCAAGTCTGAAAAACTGCTTTCTTATCTGTTTTTGGATGGCAAGAACTACGGTGAATTATGCAGTCTGTGGCCGTCTTCTTCCGGGAGATATTGAATTAGTCTATTGGCCCACTTTTGGTGTTTTTGAGATCTAGAAAGTTTATTTGTTTTGTAGTTTGTGCTCAATTGTAAATGTGATGTTTTTATTCAAGTATTTGCAGTGTGAGTGTGTTTTTGTTTCTGTTCCATGAAATAAAATTAGCATGCTTTCTACATATATGTGATAGTAATAAACTTTGTTAGTCTATGAAAGTTGGTCCAAAAACTGTTCCCAGTACTGCGTAGGAAAATATTAGCTAGTGAACCAGAAAGGCAATTTCTCATTGCAAGCTGTGGAGGACCAGCTGTTCAAGACATTCTCAGTCGCTTTGTCAGCAGAGAGCTACTTACGCTGACACGTTTCTCCACTTCACAGGTTCCGACATGTTTACCTGCCGACGACGAGGCCTCGAGAGACCCCCTGGCTTCTGAAGGAGACATAGTGAGTGCTTTGCTTGTCTTTTTATTTACCGTATTGTCGCATTACTATCTGATTGTCGTACTTAATAAAAATCATTGTTTCACGCAAGCAAAAATTATGTTTTAGACTTGTGTGTTTCCACCAACAAGCCAGCCAATACCACCAACAAACTAAAATTTGCGGGATAGTATGCAGAAATTAATTGATTTTAATATGCTTAACTTCGAGTGTAGATAGATTAGATCCGGGAATTGTATACGTTAATTAATAACATGAGAACTAGTTGCACTCAATCTTTTTTTATTGTTTCTAGTAGCATCATTTACACATACAATTTTGTATAGACTTCAGTTGCTCTCAGATGCATCACAAATTGTATGGCTGATTAACTAATACTGTATGCTGATCAGTACAAACTTGATTTACAACTCGTACTGGAACAAACTAGGTGTGTGTAGAACTGACTGGGAAGGCACAACTGCCGTGGTATAAATAAAGATTGTGGCGAAATAAATAAAAAAAAAAAAATTTATTGATTTTTTGAAAAGAGGAAAAATTATGAACATAGAAATGTAACTTTAGAATTTTTAAAAGGCTTTTTTTTACGGACTGTGTTGACCGGCTTGAATGCGGACAAATTCAGAGCTGCGTGAAATATGCCTGTAATATAATTTAGCATTCCGATTAGTTACATTTTGAATTCTACGTCATTGTCGATTTAATCGGAGTTCTCACCTTAGACGTAGAATTAGTCCTTCTGCCACAGTATTAATTCGTTAGTCGCCATCGGTGTTCTTCTCTTTGTCGACCGTGTGTATCTTTCCGAGTCGGCATCGGTTCACTTCACGAAGACGGTGGAGACTGAGGAATACAGTGCTACATCACTTTAAATAATTCTCGTAAATCTCAGATACTTCTCACTATTTTTTATTCACGACACAATAAGACTCACTGTGCTCGTCTCACAAACCGCAATTACTGACTATACGGCTGCCTTTCTGCACACTCCAAAAATTACGTCCATCCTCCACGAGGCAACAATCGAAAGTGTCTCTTAGCTCCTTCTTGGAGTATGAAACAAAAGAGAATCCAATGTGAACATTACAAAGATTATTGTCTAAATGCCTCTCAATTTAATCTTTGGTGCAGCCTTTAAGGTATTGTATGTCTCTGCGTCGGAATGTGTCATTACACAATGTAACAATACCAATTTACAGAGCTTTGTTAAAACATTAAACAATGCGAGAACCAGAACAGGACAATGACAGTATTATGAAAAGAATACATTGCTACTCACCATATAATGGACATGTCGAGTCACAGATAGGTGTAACAAAAAGACTGCTAAACACGTGAGCTTCTGGCCAAAAGGCCTCCTTGTAAAATAGACAACTCACGCACACTGACGCAAACGTAGGTCAGACACAGGACTACAGATTCTGGCCACCGATGCCAGACTGTGCATGATGGTAGAAGAAATCTGGGTGGTGGGGCTGAGGAGGAGGCTGGGTGGGGACTGGGGGTAGCAGAGTAGGGATGGGGACAGTGAAGTTCTGCTTGCGGGAACGTACAGGGAGAGGGAAGGGCAGCTAGGTGCTGTCGGGAGGTCAGAAGGATGGCAGGGGAGGGGGTCGAGCAGAAAGGGAGAGAAGTAGATGAGGGAGGAAGAAACTGTGGGTGCATCGGTGAAATAGAGGACAGTGTAGTGCTAGAGAGCGAGCAGGGACGGACAAGGTCTAAATGAGGTTAAGGCCAACGTGGGTTACTGGAACATAGGAGATGTTGCAGGGAGAGCTCCTACACGTGCAGTTCATCTACATCTACATTTATACTCCGCAAGCCACCCAACGGTGTGTTGCGGAGGACACTTTACTTGCCACTGTCATTACCTCCCTTTTCTGTTCCAGCCGCGTACGGTTCGCGGGAAGAACGACTGTCTGAAAGTCTCCGTGCACGCTCGAATCTCTCTAATTTTACATTCGTGATCTCCTTGACAGGTATAAGTAGGGGGAAGCAATATATTCGATACCTCATCTGGAAACGCACCCTCTCGAAACCTGGCGAGCGAGCTACACCGCGATGCAGAGCGCCTCTCCTGCAGAGTCTGCCACTTGAGTTTGCTAAACAGCTCCGTAATGCTATCACGGTTACCAAATAACCCTGTGACAAAACGCGCCGCTCTTCTTTGGATCATCTGTATCTCCTCCGTCAACCCGATCTGGTACGGATCCCACACTGAGGGGCAATACTCGAGTATAGGTCGAACGAGTGTTTTGTAAGCCACCTCCTTTGTTGATGGACTACATTTTCTAAGGACTCTCCCAATGAATCTCAACTTGGTACCCACCTTACCGACAATTAATTTTATACGATCATTCCACTTCAAATTGTTCCGCACGCATACTCCCAGATATTTTACAGAAGTAACTGCTACCAGTGTTTGTTCCGCTATCATATAATCGTATAATAAAGGATCCTTCTTTCTATGTACTCATAATACATTACATTTGTCTATGTTAAGGTTCAGTTGCCACTCCCTGCACCAAGTGCCTATCCGCTGCCGATCTTCCTGCATTTTGCTATAATTTTCTAATGCTGCAACTTCTCTGCATACTACAGCATCATCCGCGAAAAGCCGCACGGAACTTCCGACACTATCTACTAGGTCATTTACATATATTGTGAAAACCAATGGTCCCGTAACACTCCCCTGTGGCACGCCAGATGTTACTTTAACGTCTGTAGACATCTCTCCATTGATAACAACATGCTGTGTTCTGTTTGCTAAAAACTCTTCAATCCAGCCGCACAGCTGGTCTGATATTCTGTAGGCTGTTACTTACAGTTCAGAAAAATGGTGTCGATAGGAAGGCTGTGAAGTAGTCATCGAAGTGAAGAATGTAGCATCGGACAGTGTGCTCAGAAACTGGGTGGTCCAGCTGTCTGCCGACCACAGTTCATCGGTCTTTTGTGCTGGCAGACAGTTTGTCAGTTGTTGTGCCCACGTAGAATGCAGCTCAGTAGTTGCAGCTTAGCTTGTAGATTGCACAACTGGTTTCTCAAGCCCTTCCTTTTATGGAGGTGCTTGTGACCAGAGTGGAATAGGTGCGGTGGTGGGAGGATGTATGAGAGAGTTTTGCATCTAAGGCTGTTACAGGAATATGAGCTATGAGGTAGGGGGTTGGGAGTAGGGATTTACGAAGATATTGTGTAGATTTGGTGGGTGGCAGACTACCACTGTGGGTGTGATGGGAAGTATAGTGGGCACGACAGGAGGTACTTGAAACTCTGGCGGAGAGTCTTATTCGGGTCGCACTGAGTTGTGAGAGGAGAGCTCCTTTGTGGCTGGCCGGACTTTGGGAGGTGGTGGGTAACTGGAGAGATGAGGCATGGGAGATGTGTTACTGTACAAGGTTGGGAGGATAATTTTGGTCCGGGAAGGCCTCAGTGAGATCCTCACTACATTTGAAGATGGATTATTCCTCACTACAGACGTAGCGGCTCTAAGTCACTGGACTGTATGAGGTGGGTGTCGACATTGCGGAATGTGGCTTGTAGGTTTGAGAAAGACCAAGTAAAGCGAAGGGGGATAGGTTTTGGGGTAATCTGGATAGGGTGTACCTACATTTGATCCAGATCGTGAAGACATCATCATTGAATATGAAGTTTTGAAGATTTTGGGTTGTGGATGGTTAAAAAAAAAAGTCCTCTAGATGGCCCATGTATATGTGTCATAGGATTTTATGTAATTTAACGTGGAAAATCTGAGATGAAAAAAATATATATATATATTACATGATTTAAGCATTTCTACGCATTTTTATCCTACTCTGCTCCTTCCATCTGCACACAAATGTTTCCGTATCTCTAGCCAGAACCCAATCCTACGTACTGTTCCTGCATTGTTGCCTGGCTCATGGAATCTTCCCAAATGTCCTTAGCATCAAATTACCTGCCTTTGGTAGCAACCCCTCCTTCCAACAATAACCCCTGTCCATTCAGATTCCGGCAGTCATTAGCCGTCACCAACCTTGTCCAGCAAAATCGGGTAAATCGGGCTCAAACCTCTTTGCAAGACCTCCTCTCCATCCATTAAATTCACTTGCTCTGCAATCCCAAATTTCTGTATCCCATCTCTCCCACTGAAAGTCTTGCCCTCCAGGAAATAGAGCAGCATGCACAATGCCACCTTAAAAAAACTCTCCAGCCTGTTGACTTCCTACTCCTGCCTCAAATTACCACTATCTGCCACCTCTGCAACAATCTCCAAACTTCCCCCACACCCCCTCATAGCTGGAAAAACCCTGCCTCGCAGACATACTACATTTACCACACCGTCAGAAACTCCCTCTCGCCACTATACAGAAGCCAGAATCTAAACGAACCTGAAACACAGTCACAAACCTTCCCTCCAAAACCCTCAGTCCCACAGAAGTATCTGTCCTTTCCAAAGGCCTCACCTTTTGCCCCCTCCCAATATCAGTCATGCAGGACTTGTTAAAGTCATTCTCTCCTTCTCCCAGTCCGTACAGTGGAAACACTTTTTCGTCACCAATCTTAACAATCGGACTCTACCAAAGACCAGTGTCGAATCCTACTTGACTCAGTTCACTCCTCCATCCGACCAGGATCCGCTCCCTCTGTCCCCGAATCACCCCCTCTTAACATTCCCCACTTTCTTAACCTAAAACCTCGTCTCACCATCATTTGCCAAATCCCTCATTGTGAAAGCTGACCTTACATCCTCAGAAAGAACTGCAATCCAAAATTGATCCGGACCTTGTAGTCCTACCTGCTGACAAAGGCTGCAACGGCTGCAGGCTTTTGAACTGCAGCGATTGCCTGGCAGAAGGGCTCCACCAGCTGTCAGATCCGTCCAGCTACAAATCCTGCCACAGTGAGCCTATTCCAGACAGGATCTCCAGTTTCTCCTCAAATCCATAGCGCCCAGGACCTCTCCCAAGTCTCTCTCTCTCTCTCTCCTGGTCCCTAATCCTCCCCACTCTCCTACCTTGTGCGTGCTTCCGAAGGTCCATTAACTCGACCACCCAGGACACCCCTTTTAAGAGAATCTCTGCCCTTGTAGGCATAAACATTCAGCCTATTACCTGAAACCCAACCTCCTATATAAAAGACACCAACCGTTTACTCCACTGACTCTCCACAGTTCCTGTTCCTCTGCCACAAGGAACCCTGCTCTACACTACCATTGTCACCTCCCTGTACACTAACATCCCTAACTTTGCCACTATTGAACACTGCATTTCCCAATGCCCCATGGATGCCAAACCTACAACTTACTTTCTGGTCACTATGACCGACTATATACTCACCCCACAATTACTTCACCATTGAAGGTGTTGGGTTGACAGAAGAACCAACACCGTGTTACTATTGGAGGCCGAAATGCACGCATTTTAGCTCACGCAGGCTGGCGTGAGGAGGGAAGAACTATACTGACGTGAGGTCTGGAACATGACTAGGAACTAGAATTCAGAAAGCGGATGTTATTAGTTTAATACTTAACTTTAATCCATTAATGATGAACGTCGCTCTTGAAGGTACATGATTCACAACATCAATATCAATAGTAACTGAATATGGCGCCTTGCTAGGTCGTAGCAAATGACATAGCTGAAGGCTATGCTAAACTGTCGTCTCTGCAAATGAGAGCGTATGTAGTCAGTGAACCATCACTAGCAAAGTCGGCTGTACAACTGGGGCGAGTGCTAGGAAGTCTCTCTAGACCTGCCATGTGGCGGTGTTCGGTCTGCAATCACTGATAGTGGCGACACGCGGGTCCGACGTATACTAACGGACCGCGGCCGATTTAAAGGCTACCACCTAGCAAGTGTGGTGTCTGGCGGTGACACCACAGCACCACCACCAGCTTGCACAGTGGTTGTCGATAACTCGGATCCACGATCTCGTGAGGTCTGAGCTATGATTAAGTTATGCTCTGTGCAAAATTCTACCAGGCGGCTTCCTCTTTCATTTCTTAACCCCAATCCATATTCACCTACTATGTTACCTTCTCTCCCTTTTCCTATTACCGAATTCCAGTCATCCATGGCTATTAAATTTTCATCTCCCTTCACTATCTGAATAATTTCTTTTATTTCATCATACATTTCTCCAATTTCTTTGTCATCTGCAGAGCTAGTTGGCATATAAACTTGTACTACTGTAGTAGGCGTGGGCTTCATGTCTATCTTGGCCACAATAATATGTTCACTGTGCTGTTCGTAGTAGCTACTTTTTTATTCATTATTAAACTTACCCCTGCATTACCGCTTTTTGATTTTGTATTTATAACCCTGTATTTGCCTGACCAAAAGTCTTGTTCCTCCTGCCAGCGAACTTCACTAATTTCCACTATATCTAATTTTAACCTATCCGTTTCCATTTTTAAATTTTCTAACCTACCTGCTCGATTAAGGGATCTGACATTCCACGCTCCAATCCATAGAACGCCAGTTTTCTTTCTCCTGATAACGACATCCTCCTGAGCAGTCCCCACCCGGAGATCCAAATGGGGGACTATTTTACCTCCAGAATATTTTACCCAAGAGGACGTCATCATCATTAAACCATACAGTAAAGCTGCATGCCCTCGGGAAAAATTATGGCTGTAGTTTCCCCTTGCTTTCAGCCGTTCGCAGTACCAGCACAGCAAGGCCGTTTTGGTTACTGTTACAAGGCCAGATCAGTCAGTCATCCAGACTGTTGCCCCTGCAACTACTGAAAAGGCTACTGCCCCTCTTCAGGAACCACACGTTTGTCTGGCCTCTCAACTGTTGTGGTTGCACACTGTTCGGAGTGGTCGTGTGGCTCTAGGCGCTACAGTCTGGAACCACGTGACCGCTGCGGTCGCAGGTTCGAATCCTGCGGGCTGAATGTGTGTGATGTCCTTAGGTTAGTTAGGTTTAAGTAGTTCTAAGTTCTAGGGGACTGATGACCTCAGAAGTTAAGTCCCATAGTGCTCAGAGCCATTTGAACCATTTTTGTGGTTGCACCTATGGTACGGCTATCTGTATTGCTGAGGCATCTTTTGCCATGCACTATACAGTGGCTTGCAGAATATGTATATAGATGTAGATAAAGTATGTAGATGTAGAATATGACAGGCCCCACGACAGTTTTTGACTGTTAACCATTTCACATCCTACTATGCCGTTCCCCAAGTGTTGTGGACATTTATACAGGCACCACTTGCATTTTCCTACAGTGCTATGGATGTCTAAATGCTTCCTGAGCTGCTGATACCATTGGTGCAGATGAGTTACTTCCATGACTTGGTGAATAAAGTGTTTCCAGAATTTATCATGTAACATATGTGCATTATTGTGTGCTATCATTTGCAAATGACTTCATTTGGATATCTTGAATTGTTTATGAGATACAACAGTTGTTATGACAACGTGGTTCACGATGTGCAAGGACGTGAGTAAGTGCATTGTGCATGACTGTCCTTCAGATATAAAGCCCAATTAATTGAGACCAAAATGAGATATCCTTGTGCTATCCATTTTAAATAAAATTTCGATGTCTTATCTATATTTCATTCACTTCAATGTGTGAGCTAAAATGAACCATACATAAAGTTTATGCATTACATTTTTACCTCTGCAGACTCTTTAAAATTTCTTGCAAGATTTTACTTAATCTGATGCAGCACAGTACGTATGACAGATAAGAAAAAGAAGCATCGTACAGTTGTTGTTCGGCCCAGATTTCCACCTCTTTGTTCCTATGAAAGACTGAATTTGTGGCCGATATATTCCAGATCCGGATGCTTTCATCAGAGATGTGAGATGGTGTGTAGCCTCAGGCAGTCGTGGGCTCTGCTTCACTGTTGGCAAAGGTTTATAATGGACTGTGGTTGACTGTGTGGAAAAGTGATGGTATATAGCTGAAATCTTGCTGTGTCGGTGTTGTTATGCCTTCTGTGTATGTTGTAGTTTACATGAAACTAAATGGGAGCCACTGATTTCAGAATGATTGTTATATGAAAGCTTTAGATGACCATTAAATGTCTAAAGTGAAATTTTTGGAGAAAAGAATGGGACGAGATGGTAGCACTGACTGAATATAAATGTAAGAACATATTTTTATCAGTTTTAATATGTTGTTGACACACTGTCTGTAACAGACAGAGGTGTATTGCTAGTAAGTACATTCTGTGCTGACCAATCAACCAACACGTAATTGTCTCTCCTAATGTTCCAGGAACCAGGGGCGGCAGAGATATATTTTGACAGAACACGGTAAGTTTAAATAGTTTGGTAATAGACTTTTAATACTTTGAAGTGATATGTTGCCGATTGTTAAAAGGAGTCAGTAAGGCAAATCTTTTTCTAGAATTATTAAGTGTATATTTTCTGGAGACTGAAGAAGGTCTTTGTAAGGATTGACATAGTTTCCATGAGAAAAAATAGTGTGTGTGTGTGTGTGTGTGTGTGTGTGTGTGTGTGTGTGTGTGTGTGTGTGTGCTCGCGTGAATTGCATCCTGACAGGAAACGTTTTTGTTGTAAATGTTTCCTTTTTAATGTAGTTTCAAATATTATCTCTCATTAAGGTTTCTGTCCACGCGTCTTACTTTCCCGTAGTGTATCTGGATCAGCTGCTATCCTGTGTCTAATAATGAGAAAACTGTATTGATATGTTGTGCTGCACTGTCGGTATCAAAAACTTAAACACATTAAGAGAAATGCGTAACAGTCATTGGTGGACAAAAATGTACTGCAGAAGTAGTGATGAGAATAACTTGCAATGGGACGAGTGTGGAGGATGACGCAGCCTTATGTAAATTCACTAGGATATCATCCTTTGAATTTCAAATTATGGCTTTTGTGATAGTATTGTATGGTACAAAGAAGACACAAATTTCAGGAAAGCAATTACGGTGTTACTCTTCATATTTTGGCAGCTGCAGTTTCAAGCCAGAGATATGCATATTTGTTTCACATTTCAAAGTAAGCAACATCTGAAATAATACCTGCAGTATGTGGAGCAGTGGTTTTGAAGCCACGAACGATTAGCGACCTGATCTACTTCCCGGTACAGCTGTTGCTGACCCTAAATACCACAGCAGTTCTTTCCAAAGACTCCTGTCATCTGTTTACATTCTTATAGCTGGAATTCCCGATATTCCACAAGCACTTCTCTGCTTCGTGCGACAACAGCAATTCCAAACAGTGTGGCCTTGTCCGCTACCTTTCAGTATCGTATTGATGGACTGTGTAAACAAGTGCAAAAGCATACAAACTACAGGTGACCTCCCGACATTCCACAAGCACTTCTCTGCTTCGTGCGACAACAGCAATTCCAAACAGTGTGGCCTTGTCCGCTACCTTTCAGTATCGTATTGATGGACTGTGTAAACAAGTGCAAAAGCATACAAACTACAGGTGACCTAGGCACATGCGAATGCTAGTGCCATGCAGTGGCAAGGTGCAGAATCTGGCCAAAAACATCGGGCCGACACACTCGTCGGTAGCTGTTTCCACGTGTTGCCGACACGAGTTTGCAGTGGTTGACGGAAACGTAGCCTGAAATTTGTTGCACACTTCAGTTTGGACACAGCTTTAGATACAGATCCATTCTGTCACCTAGAAGACAAAGTACAGGTGTGCAGAATATCTAAACACTGGTGTGACTGCATTGAAGATTTTCGTGGCAAACAGAACTCTTTGTATCATTCCAAATGTGGGGGCATCCACCACAGTACTGTTCAGAATATATAAACAGCCAGACAGACAATGTTCGTGCCAGTCTGAGGCCCACACCGTAGTGGAGCCACGACCGGCTTGCCCGGTGCCTCGTCGGGAGCTCGACTGCCTGCTTTCGTGGGGTCTGCACCGCACTCCGACCTTGCCGTCAGATCTGACCGGCTAAAGTTGGGACTCCTCTGACCGGGCCGTGGGTTTTCAGTAGTCTAGGGTCCGACCGATACGATTACGAGCCCGGGAGAGGCATTACAGGCAATGTTATGCTGTCGGCAAAGGCACTCGTATCGGTCATCTCCCGCTGTACTTCGCTGCACTGTCCCAACGGATATGTTCGTCGTGTGCCACGTTGGTTTCTTGCAATCGTTTCGTGCAGTGTCGCTCGTCTTTAACTCTGACAACCCTGTGCAGTCTCCGCCACTCTCAGTCGTTAAGTGCAGACTGTCGGTTACTGTATTGTACACGGTGAGAGGAAAAGGGTGAAATTTGATATTCTCGGCACACTCTTGACATTTTCGATCTGGGAATATTGAATTCCCTAATGATTTCTGAAATGGAATATCCCATACATCTGGCTCTAATTACCATTCCGTGTTCAGTGTCAAGTCGAAAATGTTGATTTGAATTAGAGCGTGTAAGCTTTTAACCCTCGAGCACACCTTTTATCATTTGTCGAGAAAATTCAATACTGCAGGTCGTATATTTTCAGATCAGAGACACAAACTAATCTGATACCATTAATAAGGAATATTCCTGTAGTGCCGCGTGTGAATTTTACGTGATATAATCTCAATGTTATCGGATGATACACTGTCCGTAGACCTGATGTCTAATGTCAACACTGTTAAAGATCACAACTGCCATTCTAAACTGTGGTTAATATGTAAATTTTGGATATTTTCACACAAATTTCATCCAAACGAGAAGAACATTTGCAACTGATATTTTTCAGTAAGCTGGTTAAAGATTCTGTGTAAAATATCTTCACTTCACGAAGAGCATAATATTGCACAAAAACTTACATTTTGTGTAGCTATTATTTTTAAAGATTGACATACTTCATTATAGTTTACTTCAGTTGAAGTATCATTCAAGGTTCCATTTCAGACCAAATGCTTCCGTAGATCAATTCAGTACTTTTGTTACAGACAATATTGTAAATAATTCTAAACACCGTTCTGTAGTTTCTCAATAAAAACTCTCTCATATCACTTTATTGCATGTCAGTCATTGCAGTTTGTGTAAATAGAACAAAGGAACCAATGTTGTTGCACTATGTGACTGAGCCCTGAATCCAGTGAAAACCTCAAATACCTGAGAGGATCCTTCTGAAGCAGTTTGATGTGGAACCACCACAGAAGTCTAGCCAGACTCAGTACTGGTTGCAAAAGATAATAAGGAAGCCTGATTTGTGCACCAAACCGGTCGCTTCCAAAGCCCAAGTTCAGACATTTGCTGACTTTTGTTTGTCAGTGGAATACTTAAAGCCTTAGATGCAGAATCAAGGCAACTTATATAAGCCTGTCAGTGGCATACTGGCTGTTCCAGGAGGAATGGTGAATATTCTGGGATGTGAAAGGACTGATCATTCAAAGCAAAAAGGTCTAGTAAACACTGGACTCTAAAATGTGTATCTTAAGAGCTGTGAGTGCTTGTTCATCTTCACTACTTTAAAGCACATCTCTTCTATTCAAAAAAGGTACTCATAGCTCTTAAGGTGTGCATTTTAGAACCCAATGTTTACTGAACATTTTTGTCTTGTTTTGGTCCATACTACCACCTCTCAAAATATGGAAAGCAAAGAGCGTACAGTACAAGAGATTTTTTTCACAATATCGAAGATGAAAAAATTGCTCGTACTGTTAAGGTATGCACTTTAGGACTAGTGTCTACTGGACCTTTGTGCTTTTAGCGATCATTCCTGTAGTGTCCCTCAATAATGACCATTGTTCTGGAATAACCTGCGCGAAACTGGTATCGTCCCAAAACACTTTAATAAAAGTATTGTGATAACGATTCCAAAAAAGAACAGAGCAGCCATGTGTGAAAATCACAGCACATTCAGCATCCTAGTTCACACTTCGAAATTATTAACAAAAATTATTAACAAAAGGACATAAGTGAAGTCAATTTAGCTGAAGGTGAATTTGGCCTCTGAGAAGGCATAGGCCGTGGTAACCTTGGCATTTAGTGCCCGCAAACTCCTCAAGGCAGAGGGACAATAGATCGACTCCTGTGCCTTTGCAGTATAACTGAGGATAGCTCTAGGATCAACAGAATAAATTTGTAGAGCACTTGTAGACTTCTGGAAAGCAGTGGGCATTGCCAAGTGGAACAAACTAATCAAAATTGTAGTAGTGATTAAACTAAACTATAGACAGAAGAAGAATAATAGTAAAGACAAGAGACACAAAGAAATGTTTTTCATCCTCTGCAATGATGATAATTTATAATGTGACGTAAGCTGAAAATGGATTAATTAAATAAATGAAGACTATCAGACACTCAAAACTTATGTGCTTTTATTTTATTAAAAAAATTGGAAGTGCTTTTCTTGTTATTGCGTGTCTAAAATTCCTATCCTCTCTACTTCTGTCATTGTAAGTTATCTTTGTTTCCTAATAGTAAAACCCTATCTACTACTTTCAGCACCTTATTTCCTTATCTAATTCCCCTAGCATCATGTGATATAATTCAACTATACTATGTAGCACCTTTGTTTTCTTTTACTGACAAATATCTCCATAAAAGACTTCTAACACTTAATTTATATTCAGGTTTGACATATATTTCTTTTTCAGAAATGATTTTCTTGCTGCTGCCAATCTGCGTTTTATATTCTGTATACGTTTGGCCATCATCAGTTACTTTACTGTCCAAATAGCAAAACTCATATACTACTTTTACAGTCACATATTTCCTAATTTAATTCCAAATCATCACCTGCATTCCACTATCCTGATTTTACTTTTATTTAATATCATGTATTAACCATCTTTTGAATACGGTATCCTTGCCGTTCAACTGCTCTTCAAAGTCCTCTGCTGTCTCTGACAGAATTACAATGTCATCTCCAAACCTCAAAGTTTTAACACTCTCTCCCTCAACTTCTGTCCCCTTTCCGAATTTCTTCTGATTTTCTTTACTGCTAGCTCACTGTACAGATTTAATAACATTGTGATGAGGGTACAACCATGTCTCACTCCATTCTCAACCTCTGCTTCCCTCTCACATTTTTCGACTCGTGTAGGTGCAGTTTGGTTTCTGTACAAGTCATAGATAATCTTTAGTTTACAGTATTGTACCTGTGCTAGTTTCAGAATTTATAAAAATTTATTCTGGTCCAAGGTGTCGAAAGCTTGATGAGGTTGATAGAACACTTTTAACAACTGGACCAGTTACCCTCTGTAGAAATTGCAACACACTCACCATCTGGTCCAGTGGTGAGATTGTGGTGTCGTATGTCTGGAATAACGTGTTAAGATCTTGGTATTCTGTACCTGACAAGGATGACAGTGCATTTGGCATCTGGGCATTTGCAATTCCTCCCTGGCCATCCACATTTAGATCATCAAAGGATTCCTTAAATCAATAAAGCAGAATGTTGGTTGGCGTGGTTCCTTTCAAAAGGACTCTGCTGATTTCCTTTCCCATCCCACTTCAGTTTGAATTTGTATTCTGTCTCTAATGAGGTAACCATTGACAAACCTTTAAACCATAATCTCCTTTCTTTCCTCTGTTTCAGAATACTGTGTAGAACAGTGAAGTTATAACTGTAGCTATATCTCCAGACGGGGATGTTCTTGATTTGTACACACCTTTATTCTCTCTCTCTCTCTCTCTCTCTCTCTCTCTCTCTCTCTCTCTCTCGCAAGAAAATTGAACATATACACAAATTATGCAGCATGTTATTAATTTTCATGAATGTTTTGTGTGTCTGTAGTAACCTAAAGGCTATAGTCTGCCCAAATGACGTTTTCATATTAAGCCTGTGCACTTTACAACCAACATAACTGCTAAATTAGTGCAGTGATAATGTATGCAGAGTGGCACAGTGTAAAAATTTAAAATGAAATAAAAAACCTCCCTCTAAATAATGAAAAATGAGTACTGCATAATATAGCAAACAAATTAAATTTATTATACATAAACAATTTTTCATCGGACAATATGTGACAAGTGGTTCAACAACATGTGTTACATTAATTGAGATCTAATCGTTTCACATAACATACAGTTTTGCTTTTAGAAATTTCCTATTTGTCTTAAGGTTTGTTAAATGCTTTCAGATATACAGCAGCTATTCACTGCATGCAGTCATCTCTACTCTGTTTTACATTAATTAATACACTTTCATGTGACAAACAGAGCCTCCACATGTCATAAAACAATGTAGTGCCCATCATCCCATCACATTATTATTATTATTATTATTATTATTATTATTATTATTATTATTATTACAGATTGCAAATTATCATGGACTGAGGTTTGAAGTCAGAATAAAACGAAATACTCAAATTATTAACCAAAAGTGTTAATTGTCTGTTCAATATAGTGTGTTATTGCTAAAATCCTGAAGTGACAAGATACAGGAACCAAGTATGCTGAGGTATCACGTTCTTCATTAAATGCTGAGATCGTGTAATACGTCATAACCTGACTACGGCGGTTACATTTCAGTGTGCATGTTGTACAATATGATTTAATAATGTTTTTATTTTTATTTTTTTTGATAATGTATGTTTAATACATTCACATTATGCTCCACAGATTTGGGTTCTTCGCCACTGCGTCAACAGAAACAACAATTGCTGCCCTGGCGGGACGAGTCGGTACCGACGGGGAATTGTCGCAGTATCGGATGCACGAGAGCGCACCTCACAGCAACTGTAATACTGCAGCGAGACAGAGCGTCGGGCAAAACTTTGAATGTAGTTCGTGCTCTTCAGCTTTCACGTTAAAGCACAGCCTCGTACTCCACGTTTTCACCCACATACCGGGTGTTCCACCTCCGGACCACATCTGCAGAGTGTGCGGGGAGGTGTTCGACGACGCAGAGTCTCTGCTCGGACACGCGACTGCTCACGAGGACGGGCTGCGGGGGGCTCTTCGGACTTCCGGAAGATCCGAGCCGCCTCCCGACGGACGGAAGCCCCGAAAACGTCCTCACAGCTGCGATACGTGCGGCAAGGCCTTCCCGACGCCCCAGAGCCTGAACATCCACGCGCGGACTCACTCCGGGGAGAGGCCGTACGACTGCGAAATTTGCGGCAGAGCTTTCGTACAGTGGATTCACCTGCACAACCACAAAATTACGCACTCCGACGAGAAGCCTCACCGCTGCGAAATCTGCGGGAGGACCTTCGGCCACTCCGACAGCCTGAAGAGGCACCTGCGGCTGCACACGGGCGAGACGCCGTACCGGTGCGACGTTTGCGGGTTGTCCTTCTCTCTTTTGGACAAACTCAAAACGCACAGGCAACTCCACACCGGAAAGAAAAAGTACAGTTGCGAAATTTGCGGGAGCTCCTTCGCCGCACCGAACAGCCTGAAGGCGCACACGCGGCGGCACACGGACGAGAGGCCTTACGGCTGCGACGTCTGCGGCGAAACCTTCATGTGGTCTGCGACTCTCAAGAGGCACCGACTGACGCATACGGGCGAGAAGCCCTACAGCTGCAGTCTGTGCGAGAGGCAGTTTGCCGAGCTGAACACTCTGAAGAGACACTTGCAGAGTCATTCTGGCGAGAGGCCTTATAGCTGCGAACTTTGCGGAGCGACGTTTTGCTACCTCAGCTCTCTCAATGCACACGGCAGGGTGCACACGGGTGAGAAGCCGTACAGCTGCGACATATGCGGCAAGTGCTTTGCGGTGTCGAGTCACGTGAAACGCCACCGGCGGGTGCACGCGAAAGGCCCGGAGGCGCAAATCTCGTAAGAGCCCTTCCTCTTTCACTAATGGCACTAGTAACGAATACGTGTGTTTACGAAGAGACTCGAGATATTCTAAATTGCTCTCGGGGCAATGTTGTTAAGTTTTGCACCGGTGAATGGAGTTTGCGACTTCCCAGTGTTGCCGACAGTGGCTCGGCAATCAGATTTTTGTCGTGTATCCGAGAATGTTATTGATATGTGCCTATTATGTTAAATAATAAACTAAGCAGAATGGGAGAACAATAAAATGGTCATTTATCTTTTGCAGTCACCTGGTGCAAACTTCATAGAGTTTTATTTTAATCATTATTCAGGGCCTTAACATCTAGCTTTAAGACTGATTTGCTGGCCATCAGTTTTTCAAAAATATAGCTTCACGAAGGTAGCACGTGTAAAATATGGGAAGCGAAATTTATTTACAGCTTTTACAGAAACCGGACTAAAGTTACAAGAGTCAAAGGATGTGAAAGGTGATCAGTAATCTAGGAGTGAGACGGACAGTTGTAGCCTATCACAGATGTTATTCAATAGTAAAGGAAACAGAGAAGTAATATCGAAAGGGATTTGAAGTACAGGGAGAAGAAATAAAGACTTAAAGGCTTGCCAGTGACACAGTAATTCTGCCAGAGATCACCGAATAATTGCAAGGACAGTTGGACAAAGTAGATAGTGCCTTAACAGAGATGTACATCAACAAAATTTAAAAGGAAAGCTAATGGCATGTCATCAAATTAAATCAGATGAGGCTGGGGGAATCAGAATAGGAGATGAGACAGTAAAAGTAGTAGATGAGTTTTGCTTTGCTATTTGAGCAGCAGAATAACTTATCATGGTCAAATAAGACAGGGTATAAAATGTATACTCACAATAGGAAGGAACATGTTCCTGAAAAAAGAGATTCATTAACATTAGATACAGATTCAAGTGTCTGGACACTTTCGTGAAGGTATTTGCATGGAGTGTAGCTTTGTACAGAAGTAAAACATGGACAAGAAACTGTTGCAACAAGAACAAACTTTTGAAATGAGGTGCTACAGAAGAAAGCTGAAGACCACATGGGTAGATCAAGTATGTAATGAGGAGGTACTAAATCAAATTGGGGGGAAAAAAATTATTCACAACTTGACTAAAAGAAGGGGCAGGTTGGTAGGACACAGTCCGAGGCATCAAGGAATCATCAGTTTCATAGTGGAAGTGAGTAGATGGATAGGGGGGGAGGGGGTGGGGGAGGGGGTGGGGGAGGGGGACCTGTAGAGAGAGACCATGACCTCAATACAATAAGAGGTTCAAGTGAAAAGTTCTGAAGAGGCTTTTATGAGGTGGACGAGAATAAAAAGCAGCATAAATCAGTCTTCAAACTGAACAGCTGCTTTGTGAAACACATTTTTTCATGAATGAATCATTCCTATTTGTGAAAGCTAAACGTCTCCAGACCACACCGCTCACAATAGACTCCCTCATACTACGTCCTCTCAGCACATGTTGTGACATTTTAACTCATAAATGGGATTTGTAGTACACATTGCATAATTTCATTCAATACTGCACCATTATGGCACATTCTTATGTGGTCATGCAGCTAGGGTCGAACAATTGTTTATTCTACAGAAACGCGCAGTAAGAATATTGCGTAAAGTTGATAACTAAACACATTACAGAACACTGTTCGAGGACCTAGGGATACTTATGCATACATACCAAAACGTCTACTACATAATTATTTTACACACATCAAAAAAATTTTGCATCCACCCGGTTCCCAGAACTCTTGAAAAGATACGTAGACTGTGGATATTGTATCACAGACACAGTCCCTTTGACTGTTCAGAGATGTCACAAACATGCATGAGCAGTGCCTATCAGATGGACGGGGTCCGACATCCGATCAGTTCCAGTCATTCCACCAGGAGGCATGTGGCTCGTGTTGTCTGTAGTTCAGCCGTGCCTAGACAGTCAATACCACGATGTCCACATTGTTACTTTGTGCCAGGAAGGGCTCTCAACAAGAGAAGTGCCCAGGTGTCTCGGAGTGAACCAAAGCGATGTTGTTTGGACATGGAGGAGATACAGACAGACAGGAACTGTCGATGACATGCCTCGCTAAGGTCGCCTAAGGGCTACTATTGCAGCGGATGGCCACTACCTATGGATTATGGCTCGGAGGACCCCGACAGCAACGCCACCTTGTTCAATAATGCTTTTCATGCTGCCACAGGATGTCATTTTACGACTCAAACTGTGCACAATAGGCTGCATGATGGGCAACTTCACTCCCGCCGCCTGTGGCGAGGTCCACCTTTGCAACCACAACACTATGTAGTGCAGTACAGATGGGCCCGACAACATGCCAAATGGACTGCTCAGGATTGGCATCTCATTCTCATCACCGATGAGTGTCGCATATGCCTTCAACCAGACCATCGTAGGTGACGTGTTTGAAGGCAACCTGGTCAGGCTGAATGCCTTAGACACAGTGTCCAGCGAGTGCAGCAACATGGAGGTTCCCTGCTGTTTTGGGGTGGCATTATGTGGGGCTGACATATGCTGGTGGAGGTCATGGAAGGTTGCGTAACGGCTGTACGGTACAAGAGTGCCATCCTCTGACTGATAGTGTAACCGTATTGGCGAGGCATTCGTCTTCACGGATGATAATTCGCGCACTCCCCATCATGCAGATCTTGTGAATGACTTCCTTCAGGATAACGACATCGCTCGACTAGTGGCCAGCGTGTTCTCCAGACGTGAAGGCTATCTAAATTTCCCGGGATAGATTGAAGAGGGCTGTTTATGGACAACGTGATCCACCAACCACTCTGAGGGACTATGCCGAATCGCCATTGAGGAGTGGGACAATTTGGACCAACAGTGCCGTGATGAACTTGTGGAGAGTATGCCACAACCAATACAGGCATGCATCAATGCAAGAGGATGTGTTACTGGGTATTAGAGGTACCGATGTGTGCAGTAGTCTGGACCACCACCCGAAAGTCTCGCTGCATGGTGGTAGAAGATGCAATGTATGGTCTTCATGGGCAATAAAAAGGGCAGAAATGATGTTCGTGTCGATCTCCATTCCAATTTTCTGTGCAAGTTCCGGATCTCTCGGAATCGAGGTAATGGAAAACTTTTTTTGATGTGAGTATTTGTAGTTGATAGCAAGAATGAATTTAGGATGAACATAGCAATTCACAAGCACAATACTAGAGATAGGAACAATTTTGATATACTTGAAGGTGGCTCCTATAAGCTTCAGAAAGAATCTGAGTCCAATATAAGTACAAGAGGTGATCAGAAACTAAGGTTATGAGGCAACTATTCCTGAGTTTCGTGTGTTGTAGAGAAATTAGTAGTGTGTGGTAGTTGTGATACATGCGATTAGCGACCGTGCAGAGTTTTCAGCCACCCACGACCTACAGCACTAGTTGTAGGTAAACACCGCCTGTGGCAGCAGTTTACGGTGAGACTGTAATGAACACCAGCATGTCGTGGAACAGTGTGGAGAACTGCAAGGGGCCTAAACAGCACGGCATCGTATGATCTTAGCACAGCTTGCACAGAGGAGCTGCTTCGGGACAACAGGAGAATCACATTACGGCATACGACAGTAAAATTGGGAATGTTTTTCAGAAGCATTCGTCACGTTGTTCACGATATCCTGCTGTACTGGAGAGTTTGTTCACAATGTGTTCCACGATATCTGACCAACTGATGCAAGGACACAGGGGCAGGTCTGCAAATTTTGTGATCGTTCTCAGCGGAAGGGAACAATCTTCTTCGCTGCGTTGTCACGGAAGACAAAACATGGATCCACCACTACACCCCTCACCACACACCCCTGACACAAAAAAAAAAAAAAATCAGTACCCAGTCTTCAGTGGAGTTGAAATACCCCTCCTCTCCAAAGATGTTGGCAGATTTCTGCCAGGAAGCTGATGGCTACAGTGTTTTGCGACTTCGCAAATGTTATACTCGTGGAGGTTTCAGAAAGAGGAAATGCATCTTTTTCCAGCAGATGGCGAGAATCTTTAGGCTATTTTAGGTGATCTTGTATCTTCCGCATGGGTGTGTAAATTACTGCAATGTTCTGCTTTCTCAAGATTTTTCCTATGTGACCAAACATGTCCTTAATGAATGGCAGGATAACTTTTGATTTCACTGGCGTTGACTATCACTGTGATTTCTACGCGGTTGTCTTAACGCTGTCTTCATCTCAGTGTACGAATAACCAATTTTGAACAATGCACTGGTGAGAGGTTTCAGTTCTGCATCAAGCAGCTCTGGCTCATAGATATTCCTTGCTCTATCTGCAAATGTTTTTATCATGCCTCGCATTTGTTGTGGATGGTCGTTCGAATCGCAGTGTAGGTAAAGGTAGGTGTGTGTGTGTGAGTGTGTGTGTGTGTGTGTGTGTGTTTTGGTAAACTGTGTGGCCCAAGTTTCCATCTTTATTTCTTGAAATCTAGTACATGAAGGAAATTTAATCTTGCACCTGCCTCCTGAATCTTCGGACTGATCTCGTTCAGGTGTTTGTGAAAACGATCCAGTTCCTCCCTGCCATGCCGCCACAAAACAAGCATATCATCTACATAATGGAACCAAATATTCAGTTTCTTGTTCACAGTTTCCAATGCCTGCTTCTCGAATTTTTCCGTAAAGAAGTGTGCTATAACCAGGCTTAAGGGGCTCCCCACCTGTTCATGGGACTCTTAGTTCTATTTGAAATACTTTTCTCAGTGCTCTTTTCGACAGAGGACTTCTTTAGCAACTGCTTAACACTTCTAAGAACTTTGTCAGTAGTGTCTTTAGTTAGTTTCCTATATGTTTGCAGATCTAGTAAGTCATTACTCTTGTGACGATAGTCAGTCACATTCAAAATAAATGTTGCCTTTCCCTTGCCAGCAGGGAGAATGATAACACTATCATCCGCACTCACGCATTTTAAGGCATTCCTCTAACCCACAGTTAAATCCCTTTTTGGAGGCTTTGCACGAGACTATACTCTTACGGCTTCTATACGGATTTCTTCAGCTGTAAGCTTGTCCACACTATGAATGCCTGATTCTACACTGGCTATTATTTGTTCCGTGGGCACAACCCGTGGGCTAATGGCAAAATTTCCGTCCTTGGAAACTAAGTAAAGACCCCACTGACAAAGTTCTAAAAACTGTTACGCGGTTGATAAACAAGTCCTCTGTTGAACAGAGCATTGAGAAAATTCTGTTCAATTCAGTTGTGTGAGCACCGAGACTTTACGGATTGCGGAAGATGCACAAAGAACATGTTCCTCTAAGGCTTATAGTGAGTGCTGTTGGTTCGCCTACTTATTCGATTGCCAAGTTCTTCACAACATTACTATGACCGTATGTGGGCCAATGGGATTCGTATATCAAGAATTTGACACATTTTATTAGTAAGTGAAATGGCATAGTGGTACATCTGGAGGACATATTAATTTTGACGTGGTGTCGCTATTCACTGTGTTTCCACTCAGTGAAGTGTTGCAACAGCTGAATCGGATTTCTTCTCCCAATATTGGGAACTGTTTAAATATTGCCTCACAACCACGTACTTCAAATGGAACTGAGAGTTCTATGAATAGATGCATGATGTTGCTACGAGGAGCTCCTTAAGGTCAGTTGTAACTGTGGTGTCACTGCCAGACACCACACTTGCTAGGTGGTAGCCTTTAAAACGGCCGCGGTCCGTTAGTATATGTCGGACCCGCGTGTCACCACTGTCAGTGATTGCAGACCGAGCGCCGCCACACGGCAGGTCTAGAGAGACTTCCTAGCACTTGTACCCAGTTGTACAGCCGACTCTGCTAGCGATGGTTCACTGTCTACTTACGTTCTCATTTGCAGAGACAACAGTTTAGCATGGCCTTCAGCTACGTCATTTGCTACGACCCAGCAAGGCGCCATATTCAGTTACTATGAATGTATTCTGAAACAGATAATATTGTGAATCATGTACCGTCAAGAGCGACGTTCATCATTAAAGTTAAGTATCAAACTAATTACGTCCGCTTTCTGAATTCTAATTCCTTGTCATGTTCCAGACCACATGTCAGTATAGTTCTTCCCTCCTCACGCCAGCCTGCGTGAGCTAAAATGCGTGCATTTCGGCCTCCACTCATAACACAATGTTGACTCTTCAGCTAACAAAAAGTGACTAACTTCTTAATAGAAAAATCAGCGAAACAGGCACTGGAAACTGCGAACAAGAAACCGAATATTTGGTTTCGTTATGTGGATGATGCATTTGTATTGTGGTGGCATGACAGGGAGGAAGTAGTTTGTTTTCACACACATCTGAATGGAATCAATCTGAAGATTGAGTAGGCGGGCGGGAGATTAAATTTCCTTGAAGCACTAGTTTTCAAGAAATAAGATGGTAGCTTGAGCAACACAGTTTACTGAAAACCTACACACCCGTTACCTCACCAGGATTCAAAGCACCACCCACAAGAAAAGTGAGGCATAATAAAAACATTTGCAGATAGAGCAAGGAACATCTGTGAACCAGAGCTGCTTGACGTGGAACTGAAACATCTTACCAGCCCATTGCTCAAGAATTGTTATTCGTTCACTGAGGTGAAGACGCTGTTAAGACCACCACGTAGAAATCATAGTGATGCTCAATGCCAGTGAAATCGAAAGTTTTCCTGCCATTCATTGAGGACGTGACTTAACACATAGGGAAAATGTTGAGAAAGTGGAATATTGCAATAATTTACACACCCACACGGAAGATACGAGATCTCCTAAAATCGGCCAAGGATACTCGCCAACAGCTGGAAAAAGCTGGAGTTATAGGATTCCGTGTAGTTGTGGGGAGGTGCACGTGGGTACTACAAAAAGAACTGCCAAAAAAACGACTCTTTAGTGCACAAGGGCAATTGCAGAGGAGGGGAGACTGACAGATCAGCTGTTGCGTACATCCTTTACAGCCGGGAGACCGACACATTCATTTTGACCGGACTCGAGTACTGGCAGCCACAAGTGGGTACCACGAAAGACTACACAGAGAGGCCATAGAGATTGTGAAGCATCCCAGGAATTTTAATAGGAAGGAGGAGGGGTTGTAATTGAATGAAATTTGAATTCCGGTGCTGAAGAAGATGTGTAGCAGTCTCCCACCACGGAGTGATAGTAACAGTGGACGACAACACTTGACAACGGCCGGTTGCTCTCGCGTATTCGAAACGTGTGACGTCACGCCACTGCGCGGAAGCTCGCAGTAGTGGAATTTTGCTGCAGTCAGTAGCGAGCCAGGTTGTGAATTGGACATTTGAAAAAACTACTATCCCTGATGAAAGTGTCCTCTGCAGATAGGGACGAGTTGTTGGGTTTTGAAGTGGCATAATAGCCAGGAATATTTGATTAATTGTGACAATTCTGGCGATGAAAGTTTACATTTTAGAAGGAGAAGATGGTTTCCAGTGTTCAAACTCATTCCACAAAGCAATATGTGCCTAAACTGATATGAAGGCTATGTTGAAAAATAACCTAAAGTATGTACTATCAGTCAGCTGTGTTGGTTATATAAAATAAAACGTTCATGCTTCACTGCAGACCTTGTCTTACTAACCACTCCTTCTACACTTTATCTGAATTGTTGGACCAAGGCATACAAATTCTGCCTAAATCTAATATTTCTATCTGATATATCACGTTTTTGACAGCACCCATACAGCTAATATTGGGCTACGTCAAGTTAAAGCGATTTGTTTTAAGTATTAGAGATTAACAGCAGCTTAGCGGTATGAGAAGAGGGTCAGTAGTTTGCTTCAAAGTATGTGTTTTCCTCCCAACGCGTGAGGGGTGAATGAAAAGTTATCATTTGAGGGCGTCGCTGCAGCGTATATGCGACACAGTGTGGCCCTGGTGCGGGTATGTGAGCAGTGATGTGTAGGCAGAGGACTAGTGTGGCGTTTGTATCTTTCAGGCACGCATATGGTAAATGTAGAAACGTGAACTGTGGTGACGTTATTGCCAAATGCATCAGAACAGGATCGACGTGCTGTTATTCTTTTCTTGGCTGCCAAAGGACAAACACCGGGTTGAAGAATGTGTATGTGGGGCAGTTAAGGAGAATTACTGTAGCGAGGGACGCCGCTGCTTCACGATAACTCGAGATTATGTGTCACTAATGTCGTAATGAAGTAAGTCTGCCAACTCGAGTGGGATATACTCGATCACACGCCCTGAAGTCCCGATCTCTCTCTGTGCGACTGTCGCACCTCTGGTCTTTTAAAAGAGGCTTCGAAGGCTCGACGATTCCTGTCGGCCGAGGATATGCGGCGAGCAGTTACAGACTTCTTCACGCAGCGGTACACGGTGTGTTACCGAATGGGTATTGTGAACGTGATGCGTCGGTGGGGTAATTGCCTTAATGCTCACAGCGATTTTGTCCGATTGGCATACTGATTCTGGACTGTGCGGCCTTCAAACGGGAACTTTTTGATCGCCCATTATAGATATATAATGTAATCTAGGAGTAATTACCACAGTAATCAGTTTGAGTATATTTGGACTGGCCGTAGTTTGTTGTCAGTAGGATGTACAGGAATAGCCATCGGCGGTTATTTCTGCCTGGTAATGTATAGCTTGTCTTCTTGTCCATCCCCGAAGTCTCTTCTCCGTGATAGTATCGATTAAAGCTAGACTGCAAATGAATGACTGAGTTGCCTAAGAAAATACCTCACAATTGTCGAGTCGATAAGATGGTAATATCTGCTAGAACAAACCTTTAGGGGAGTGGAATAATGTTACAACGGGATTTAATTTAAATTCTGACCGTTCTAAATAGTATTTTTTTTTTTTTTTTTTTTTTTTTTTTTTTTTTTGGCAGTGGCATGGTTATGATATGGAGAATGGGAAAAAAATTGATTGGACACTAACAAAGTAGCGGCATGTTATCAATAACATAAAGCAAAGAAACACAGTAAACACTTATCAACAATAGCCTGGTATTTGCGAATTTGAGACGTTCAGAGAAACATGACACAACTCACAAAGCAGTTAAATTACTGAAACCTACATTTTGCCTAAAATATGCTATAGATAGAAACATAAAAAAGAAATACAACTTTTTCAAGATTATTGGCTTATGATGCAAATGAAATCAGTGCCCTTCTATAGCAAAAACAAATGGTTCAGATGGCTCGGATCACTATGGGACTTAACTTCTGAGGTCTTAACTTAGTGGTCGTGCGGTTCCAGACTGTAGCGCTTAGAACTGCTCCGCCACCCCGGCTGGCCCTTCTATAGCAAAGATCCAGTATACGGTAGAGAGTTAATTATTTGAACTAATTGGAGTATGTGGGTGTTAGGAAAACCAGTTTATCCAAATAATCCATCTGTATACTTTTATTTACCACTATGAATTACATATATTTGTAATAACATGAATCTCTCTCATCATTACAAAGACAACTATGGTGGGAATGTATGAGTGACAGCCCAGTAAACAAGAAATATGTAATACACATTCTTATTGCATGTACAGTACATACATATGTAATTAATGCTTAAAAGTATCCTTAATGTTGCTCTGTCTATCCAAGCCTACCAGTTTTCAAGCAGCCAAGTCACACACTTTCTTTCAGAACAGATATCTGATACTGTTCACTTTCTTCTTGACAGTCGAACCATTGCAAGGCAGTACCTAAACACTTACTAGCAGCGAGTATACTTTCAATTTTATTTGCTGGATCACTAGTTGATGAGACACTGGGGCATGAGTTTGATCAGTAACAAGGTTTACAATTTTGCTACCTTTCATGTATTGAATCATATTATTTTTTCGTTATTTTCTATTCTTATATATAATCTACATGTAAACTGAACGGGTTATATAGACACCTTCAAAAGTAAATTAATGAGCTATTTTGTAGGAAGGGCAAGGTTTTGATGCACCATTAAATATCTGTAGGAAACAAAATAGGAAATATGCTCTTCAGTTTATTAGTTCCTTTATCTTCACCCTTTTGTTTTGATAAGTGGTAGTGTACAGATGTATGCTTGGCTCCTTCATACCAGTATTGTAAAAAATGTGAATTTCAACTGTAAATTAAAAGTGTTACGAAAAATTATTAGAAGATCAAAATTTATTCACACACTTAAGACGTCCATTCCTATCTGTTCATCATTCCACTTGTTGCCGAGATCCTACATCAAGAGATTCGGAGGAGACAAGAAGAATTTACGTGATATCCGGAGGAGCGATCCTGCATCGACATTGCCACAATCGTGACTAAACACAGTGGAATTAGTGTGAATCGCTACATAATGCAAATTATGAATATTCTCTTTGAATGTACTGATATTGGAGATCTGTTCATATTGGTATCGGTTAAAGTTCACCCAGGACTGTGTGCAGATTCATAAATTACCTTCAAATCTCTTTCAACTATTCTCTCCAATCAATTTTTCCAATTTTTTCAAGCAATTATTATTAATCAATTACCATCATTTAACATACATATTCAATGGCAACTGTTTAAAGGATGGCACTGAGCGAAATATGAGGTAAAAATTTTTAGATAAAGGAGTCATATTATTGTTATAAGAAACTACTGAAACTTTCGTTGTATTTGTTATATGTTGGTGAGATTTGGAATCGTAAAAACATTGAAGGAGCAAACTAAAATTAAATGCTGCTTACAAAAGAGATGAGCTGGGAATGCTGATTTCAGCAGTAAAGGTTGGAAGGTGCCACACTGTATGCTTATACGGCCGCGCTTGGCGCCGTCTCTCTGGCAGCAGATAATATGTTTCCTTCCAATTAATATTCTTTATGGACAGTGCATTTCTACAGAAAAGACGAAAATTTGTACAAAGTCATCATTAAAGCAAAAGACAAGTCTTTCAAATTCTATAAAACTGTCAGATAATAATCAAGTTCATTAGTGAATATGCAGCTAAACCTACTTTAATTGAAAAGTACCGATAGAGACAAAATATCATTTATGAAAAAAAGAAAATTTTATTCATAATTTTGTTAAAAACTATTCACAATTCTGTCAAAGGAAATGGGCGTTGTTGAAAATTCATTAAAAAATGCAATATGCCAAAATGTCGGAAATCTGAGCTCGGCAACAGTTGAAGGTAATGCGCCAACTCGTGAACTGGCCGATGGCAACCAAAACAGTGAGGTTGGCATCTCACTATCAATAAATGATGACACCAGTAGTATAACTAATCGTGATGCCACTTTTATGACCCTCAATGAGACAATTTCTCAGTTCTCAACTGGAAACATTTTTTCAAATAGTGAAACTGAAGGACACAGCAGTGAAAATTCCTTTGCTTGCTCACGTCATTGCAAACGCAAGAACAGGGAACAGTTCATAAAAGCAATGTAATTACTAGTGACACACACAAATAACACAACAGTTTACAAAACAACAGGAATTTCAGGAAAGTGTAACGCAACAAACAACAGTTTGCACAGCAAAGTCAGGCTTTTAAAAGTTTCAAGAGTAATATTAGTCAACAGTTCAGTGATGTGAGCAAGACTATACGCACTGAATTATCTGATGAACTATCCGGGCAGTTGACAGAGCTAGTAAACAACTAAAACAGGAAATAATTACTGACATAACCCACAATAGAAATACGTTAACAGAAAGAGTATTGTCGATAGACTATAAACGGGAACAAGTAGCAGGTGAGTTACAAAATCTCATCGAAGCACATTCCAAAATTCAGGAGACGCAATCCCAAGTGGATGCATCGGTAAAAAAATGTGGCGAACGCAGTCAGTGAGCTGCAAGATATGTGCAAAAACTTACCTACAGAAGTAACAAAAGTTAAGAGTAGACCAGTTTAGAGTCAAATCTTGCAACAAACAGAGACATGAGATATGTCCAGATATAAAGGAAATAACTGAAAAAGCTGAAGCTGGGATGGTTGATAAGGGCAGCACCCTTGCTGAGAAGGTAGTGTCAGGGTGCAAAAGAGAAAGAAAGTCAATTTATAGCTAAAATAGATTCAGGTTTATAGGCAGCAGAGGAGAGATTATGAGGCAGTATTGCTAAAACTAATGACATTCCAATACAACACTTGACAGAAAACAAACCCAAGCTTTTAGAGAAGTTAGATAGTTTCACTGGTTACCCACAATACGTGGCTAGCCCATCGAAGGAAAACAGCAAAGGCTGCAGAATGCAGCAACACCTGCTGGCAACTGTACCTGTCGAGCAAGCGCAATTGCCATGCGTTATGCCACAAGCAAACACAAACACACCTGTCAGTGACAGTGTGGCATGTTTGTCAGCATTACTTAGGCATTGACAATTTCCGGTATTTACCTCTGAAGGGGAAAGAACAAACTCCGTGGTCTTTATCAGAGCATGTCGAAATGTTTTACTTCATACCTGGACCGAAGCCCAGGAAATTAGATTTGTTGTTCGATACACACAGGGTGACATTCTGCTGTGGGCTACGGACACGGCAGAACGTTGCCTGTACTACGAACAGTTTGAGAGGGCCTTTCGGGATAAATATTGGTCTGACGCCATACGAGAGGGGCTCAGATGTGAAATATTTAACCCAGCTCCATTCAGTAGCAAACATGGAAGCTTAAGGGGCTATTTTGAAAAATATGTGAATAAAACCAGATACGGGACAAACCTGGTATCTCAAGTTGACGTACTGAAAATTTTAAAAAGATTTCTTCCTGCCCTCATTAGGGAAAAACTCATTACCATTCCGGAACATGACGCTGAATACTTTCTATCTGTACTGGACTCGACAGATATGATATATGAAAGGAGACCAGTACAACCCAAGTCTGTTAGTATGCGGATAGTGCCATAGAGATTTATGGATAAACAAGTGAACATCGGATTTGTAGTACAACTTGGATGGCAACCTTATCCCACACAGACCTATGGTAATGGAAATAGTAATCAAATCGGCAATGGCAAAATCCGTAAATTCAAGGATAGATATAAAAGAAATGGGCAAAAACTTAACAAATCAACTACACCAGCAAGTAGAGTATGGCCAGCCTCTACAATATGTACAGAATCAAGCTACCAGCAATAATCAGCTGATCACTTGGCTAAAACAAAACAATATCAGACCACCAAATAATCCACAGACAGCGGAATTCGGCCAGCAAAGTGATGCATGTATGCTGATTAACACGCAAAGGCAAAGAGAGTTTCAGTCGAGAGACTCACGGGATACTAATTGGCGTAATCGGACATCGACAGCCCGTATAGTAGAAGCTACACATAGCCCAGAAACCGATGCCACCACGACATCAGAAAACTTGAACTGGTCGCCGTAGGCCCCCATTCTGTTACCTGGCAGGAGAGTGGGGGCAGGAGCTCGATCGACACTTACTTTACCAGATACTATCGAGGCAGTGATGTGAAAGATGATCTGTATCAAAGTAATGGGGGTACACAGGAAAACTTGACAAAGAGCAAGGTACGAGCTACTATTAAAGCCAAAGCATTTGACCTTGATGTACCCATTGTGCTTCACACAGATGCTACAACCCATTTGATGTCACAGGGATTCTTTTAAGAACTGAAGAAACGTGGGTGTATACCTACACTACCAGTGCAAAATTGCAAGGTACAAACTGTGACCTGTCAGAAATCGAAAGGAGTATAAATACAAGCATTAATTCCCATCTAATTAGGAAAATTTTCTGTTCAATGCAATTTTTTTAAAGTAGAGAAATTAATAGTTAGTTGTTTAATTGGTATGGATACATTTAGGACATACCAAGTACAAATTGATATAGGCAAGGGCCAATGTAATTTCACTGAAAATAACCAATTATTTGCAATAGACCTAAGAAGGGGAAGTAATGATAGATATAAAACTGAAGTTACTCAGAACTTTGAGGTCCAATTGGTAAATCCCATAAACAACACATACAATAACGAACAGTTGGCAGCAGAAGAGGTAAACGTGAACACAATAAACACAAAAGTAAGTGAATCAAAGTGCTTGTCTCAAGAACAGCTAGTGGAACTTAGGGAACTGATACTTACTTATATACATGTATTTGGAAAAAGACCAGGTATCATTAAGGATTTTGTGTACAAAATGGAAGTATATCCTCATGAAACTTTTTGTTCTACCTCATACCATGGACAAAGAGGGAAGCATAAGAAAAGAGATAAACAGGGTCCTTGAGTGGGGCATAATACAACTATCATTTTCTCTTATTTTAGTCCTATTTTGGTTGTGAGTAATCCAGATGGCAAGGTGCGCTTGGTACTCGATGCACGTAACATTAATAAGATTATTGTACCGGTTCAAACATGTCTAGACAGTTTAGAAGAACAGCTAATGAAATTCCATGATGTTAAATTTCTTACTAGAATCGATCTCTGGTCCTCATATTGGCAAATAAAACTACATGAAGAAAGTTGGAAGTATATCACCTTTGTATGTGGGGGCACGTGCTTCGAATTTCAAGCATTACTGTTTGGACTGAATGTAACTGGAGGAGTATTTATCTCTGTGCTGGGCAAAGTGCTAGGGCCCAAACTTTTGAGTAAGGTAACCGTATACACGGATGATCTTTTAGTCATCACATCCACTTGAGTAGAGCTCTTCAGATTAATTGAACAAGTATTGAATCACTTTTCTGAACATGGAGTAACAGAAAATCTCAAGAAATCTAGTTTCTGACAAAAAAAAAGGTAAAATTTTTAGGACACATAATCTCTTTGGAAGGCATGCTGCCAGATCCTAAAAATCTTGATGCCTTTAGGAACTGTACTGTTACTCACAAGGGAACCTCCCCATCGCACCCCCCTCAGATTTAGTTGTAAGTTGGCACAGTGGATAGGCCTTGAAAAACTGAAACACAGATCAATCGAGAAAACAGGAAGAAGTTGTATGGAACTATGAAAAAATAAGCAAAATATACAAACTGAATAGTCCATGTGCAAGATAGGCAACACCAAGGCTGCCCACCTGGCAACATGGGTGCCGCTCGCTATTGTGCGTCCCAGGTAGCCGAGGATTACCGGCCGCCGAGCCGTCGCCGCCCGACATCCTACCGCGCCCGCCGCCTGCCAGCTCCCGCGCCGCGCCAGCCGTAGCCGTTTCGCCGTAGGTGATCGTGTTTCGTGTTTCAACGATTTGGTGAGTGCTCTACGAAAACAATGACAATGTTCAATCGCTCAAGTACGATGATTCAGTGCGCGTTTGATCGTGAACACGAACGGCCGTCCTCTTTCGATATAGAGGAATGGATGTTTCACGAACTTAAAATTCAGGAGGACGAGTTAGAGGGGTTGCAGCTTGATTTCACGCTGCTTAGCCTCTTTCTGAAGTTGAAAACGGACGTGAGATGCGAGACGCTTGTAAACGTAAGTGGCGGTGTGAGAAAATTTAAAGACAGAGATGGCCGCGTCAGCGATGTAAAAATCACGTACGCCGGACACGGCGTGAGAAACATCAAAGTCTATAACCTCCTTTCGAGGTGCCAAATGAGGAAGTTGCACGCTACTTCAAGCTGTACGGTGAGGTTCTCTCTGTAACGAGAGACTTCTGGGGTACCGGGCTCCCTGCCGCCGTTGGATAAGCAGCTGCAGCAGCAAGGCGTATACTCCTAGCTCACTCATTTGTTACATAGTTTAATTCTTAATTTCTTTGCGTGTTTTTGGTACTTGCATTGTTTAATTCATAAATTTCGGGCGTATTATAGTATCTGAGAGTTGTAGCATCGCGTTTTAGTACCTGAATAGTGTAAATTCGCGTAGTCGTCTGTCATCTGTTTTCGTTTTGAACGGCCAATGTCGGTTGGTCACAGTCAGTGTGCTCCCTGCCGCCGTTGGATAAGCAGCTGCAGCAGCAAGTCGTATACTCCTAGCTCACTCATTTGTTACATAGTTTAATTCTTAATTTCTTTGCGTGTTTTTGGTACTTGCATTGTTTAATTCATAAATTTCGGGCGTATTATAGTATCTGAGAGTTGTAGCATCGCGTTTTAGTACCTGAATAGTGTAAATTCGCGTAGTCGTCTGTCATCTGTTTTCGTTTTGAACGGCCAGTGTCGGTTGGTCAGTCAGTGTGCTCCCTGCCGCCGTTGGATAAGCAGCTGCAGCAGCAAGTCGTATACTCCTAGCTCTACCACATAAATTTCGGGCGTATTATAGTATTTGAGAGTTGTAGCATCACGTTTTAGTACTCGAATAGTGTTAAATCGCGTAGTCTCCTTCCGCCGTCGAGCAGTGTGTCAGCAGTGCACAAGTGGCAGCATTACTGCATTTACTAGGCAATCTTGTATTTTAATAACCGCTTCAATTTTGTCGTTTTGTTTGAGCTCTCTGTAGATTAGTTCAGACGTTCTTTGCACAAGTTTTTAGCATGGATAGGGACTGCAACTGCTGTGTTCGGATGCAGGCTGAGTTGGCATCCCTTCGCTCCCAGCTTCAGGCAGTGTTGGCTTCGGTCACACAGCTTGAGGCTGTTGCCAATGGGCATCACTGTGGGGGTCCGGATGGGGGTTTGTCGGGGACGGCCTGCTCGTCCCACGCATCCCCCGATCGGACTACGACTGTGGTTGCCCGGGATACTGCCCGCATTGAGGCTGATCCCTCACCTGTGGTAGAGTGGGAGGTCGTCTCAAGGTGTGGCAGGGGGCGAAAGACATTCCGGAGGGCTGAACGGAAGGCCTCTCCAGTTTGTCTGACGAACCGGTTTCAGGCTCTGTCTCGGGCTGATACTGATCTTCAGCCTGACATGGCTGCTTGTCCTGTTCCAGAGGTTGCCCCTCAGTCTGCAAGATCCGGGCAGTCGCAGAGGGTGGGCTTACTGGTAGTTGGGAGCTCCAACGTGAGGCGCGTAATGGGGCCCCTTAGGGATATGGCAGCAAGGGAGGGGAAGAAAACCAAAGTGCACTCCGTGTGCATACCGGGGGGAGTCATTCCAGATGTGGAAAGGGTCCTTCCGGATGCCATGAAGGGTACAGGGTGCACCCATCTGCAGGTGGTCGCTCATGTCGGCACCAATGATGTGTGTCGCTATGGATCGGAGGAAATCCTCTCTGGCTTCCGGCGGCTATCTGATTTGGTGAAGACTGCCAGTCTCGCTAGCGGGATGAAAGCAGAGCTCACCATCTGCAGCATCGTCGACAGGACTGACTGCGGGCCTTTGGTACAGAGCCGAGTGGAGGGTCTGAATCAGAGGCTGAGACGGTTCTGCGACAATGTGGGCTGCAGATTCCTCGACTTGCGCCATAGGATGGTGGGGTTTCGGGTTCCGCTGGATAGGTCAGGAGTCCACTACACGCAACAAGCGGCTACACGGGTAGCAGGGGTTGTGTGGCGTGGGCTGGGCGGTTTTTTAGGTTAGATGGCCTCGGGCAAGTGCAGAAAGGGCAACAGCCTCAACGGGTGCGGGGCAAAGTCAGGACATGCGGGGACCAAGCAGCAATCGGTATTGTAATTGTAAACTGTCGAAGCTGCGTTGGTAAAGTACCGGAACTTCAAGCGCTGATAGAAAGCACCGAAGCTGAAATCGTTATAGGTACAGAAAGCTGGCTGAAGCCAGAGATAAATTCTGCCGAAATTTTTACAAAGGCACAGACGGTGTTTAGAAAGGATAGATTGCATGCAACCGGTGGTGGAGTGTTCGTCGCTGTTAGTAGTAGTTTATCCTGTAGTGAAGTAGAAGTGGATAGTTCCTGTGAATTATTATGGGTGGAGGTTACACTCAACAACCGAGCTAGGTTAATAATTGGCTCCTTTTACCGACCCCCCGACTCAGCAGCATTAGTGGCAGAACAACTGAGAGAAAATTTGGAATACATTTCACATAAATTTTCTCAGCATGTTATGGTCTTAGGTGGAGATTTCAATTTACCAGATATAGACTGGGACACTCAGATGTTTAGGACGGGTGGTAGGGACAGAGCATCGAGTGACATTATACTGAGTGCACTATCCGAAAATTACCTCGAGCAATTAAACAGAGAACCGACTCGTGGAGATAACATCTTGGACCTACTGATAACAAACAGACCCGAACTTTTCGACTCTGTAAGAGCAGAACAGGGAATCAGTGATCATAAGGCCGTTGCAGCATCCCTGAATATGGAAGTTAATAGGAATATAAAAAAAGGGAGGAAGGTTTATCTGTTTAGCAAGAGTAATAGAAGGCAGATTTCAGACTACCTAACAGATCAAAACGAAAATTTCTGTTCAGACACTGACAATGTTGAGTGTTTATGGAAAAAGTTCAAGGCAATCGTAAAATGCGTTTTAGACAGGTACGTGCCGAGCAAAACTGTGAGGGACGGGAAAAACCCACCGTGGTACAACAACAAAGTTAGGAAACTACTGCGAAAGCAAAGAGAGCTTCACTCAAAGTTTAAACGCAGCCAAAACCTCTCAGACAAACAGAAGCTAAACGATGTCAAAGTTAGCGTAAGGAGGGCTATGCGTGAAGCGTTCAGTGAATTCGAAAGTAAAATACTAGGTACCGACTTGACAGAAAATCCTAGGAAGTTCTGGTCTTACGTTAAATCAGTAAGTGGCTCGAAACATCATGTCCAGACACTCCGGGATGATGATGGCATTGAAACAGAGGATGACAAGCGTAAAGCTGAAATACTAAACACCTTTTTCCAAAGCTGTTTCACAGAGGAAGACCGCACTGCAGTTCCTTCTCTAAATCCTCGCACCAACGAAAAAATGGCTGACATTGAAATAAGTGTCCAAGGAATAGAAAAGCAACTGGAATCACTCAACAGAGGAAAGTCCACTGGACCTGACGGGATACCAATTCGATTCTACACAGAGTACGCGAAAGAACTTGCCCCCCTTCTAACAGCCGTGTACCGCAAGTCTCTAGAGGAACGGAAGGTTCCAAATGATTGGAAAAGAGCACAGGTAGTCCCAGTCTTCAAGAAGGGTCGTCGAGCAGATGCGCAAAACTATAGAGCTATCTCTCTGACGTCGATCTGTTGTAGAATTTTAGAACATGTCTTTTGCTCGAGTATCATGTCGTTTTTGGAAACTCAGAATCTACTATGTAGGAATCAACATGGATTCCGGAAACAGCGATCGTGTGAAACCCAACTCGCTTTATTTGTTCATGAGATCCAGAAAATATTAGATACAGGCTCCCAGGTAGATGCCATTTTCCTTGACTTCCGGAAGGCGTTCGATACAGTTCCGCACTGTCGCCTGATAAACAAAGTAAGAGCCTACGGAATATCAGACCAGCTGTGTGGCTGGATTGAAGAGTTTTTAGCAAACAGAACACAGCATGTTGTTCTCAATGGAGAGACATCTACAGACGTTAAAGTAACCTCTGGCGTGCCACAGGGGAGTGTTATGGGACCATTGCTTTTCACAATATATATAAATGACCTAGTAGATAGTGTCGGAAGTTCCATGCGGCTTTTCGCGGATGATGCTGTAGTATACAGAGAAGTTGCAGCATTAGAAAATTGTAGCGAAATGCAGGAAGATCTGCAGCGGATAGGCACTTGGTGCAGGGAGTGGCAACTGACCCTTAACATAGACAAATGTAATGTATTGCGAATACATAGAAAGAAGGATCCTTTATTGTATGATTATATGATAGCGGAACAAACACTGGTAGCAGTTACTTCTGTAAAATATCTGGGAGTATGCGTGCGGAACGATTTGAAGTGGAATGATCATATAAAATTAATTGTTGGTAAGGCGGGTACCAGGTTGAGATTCATTGGGAGAGTCCTTAGAAAATGTAGTCCATCAACAAAGGAGGTGGCTTACAAAACACTCGTTCGACCTATACTTGAGTATTGCTCATCAGTGTGGGATCCGTACCAGATCGGGTTGACGGAGGAGATAGAGAAGATCCAAAGAAGAGCGGCGCGTTTCGTCACAGGGTTATTTGGTAACCGTGATAGCGTTACGGAGATGTTTAACAAACTCAAGTGGCAGACTCTGCAAGAGAGGCGCTCTGCATCGCGGTGTAGCTTGCTCGCCAGGTTTCGAGAGGGTGCGTTTCTGGATGAGGTATCGAATATATTGCTTCCCCCTACTTATACCTCCCGAGGAGATCACGAATGTAAAATTAGAGAGATTAGAGCGCGCACAGAGGCTTTCAGACAGTCGTTCTTCCCGCGAACCATACGCGACTGGAACAGGAAAGGGAGATAATGACAGTGGCACGTAAAGTGCCCTCCGCCACACACCGTTGGGTGGCTTGCGGAGTATAAATGTAGAATGTAGATGTAGATGTATAAAGTGGACTCTGGTGTTAGGTCCCTCAGGATGGTCCTACGAAAACACGTGCCGTCGTTTATTGTAATAGGAGGACACAGAGGTGTTGTCCAATATAGCGGACAACCACCGACATGCTCCATCTGCAGTTCGACAGAACACACGAGGAGCAGCTGCCCCAAAAATAAAAGAGTGGCTCAGCTGCCGCGCGAAAACGCGGACAAGGCAGCGGAGCAGGCGGCTAGTTACGCCGGAATTTTGTCGGGCCAGAGCCCGCGCGCCAACGACGAGCCTGCCGTAGCGGAAGCAGCGGTGGCTGCCGCGCCAGCCGAGGCCGCCCAGTCGGCAACACCGGCCCCAGCGGTGGCCGCCGCGGTCAGCGCAGGGGAGAAGCGGCACCTGAGCTCCGACTCGGACGACGAGACCACAATGGAGGCCGAGCCGGCGGCCGCCCCCTCCCCCGCCGCCCGGCGGGTGAAGGTCACGCGCGCCGCCGCGCCCGCCCAGCCGTCAGCTGAGGCTGTCACTCATGGCAGCCAGCTGGCCGGGCCCACCGCAGAGTCCACGCCCACCTCGTACACCGAGGCGCGCGAGATCGCCATCGAGAAGCAGGTGACCAAACTCGCCCGCATCTTGAAGGAGTCCGACGACGAACCGAAGGAGTCTAACGAGCAGCCGCAACCGGCGTCCGAAGCCAAAAGGCGGCGTAACAGGCGGCGAAGCCGCAGCAGCAGCTCAAACGACGAGAGGATGGAGACCTCCGACGGGGAAGTGTCGGACATCTCGCCCGAAAATGCGCGGAAACGAGCCACCGAACCGGAGGACCTAGTCCTACGACCGGACCGCCCACAGCAAGTTCAACTCCCGCCTCCACATAGCGCTTAAATGCAGGAACGCTCTGGCTATAACGTCATCACGTGCAATGTAAATAAAATGAATTCGGTCGTAAAGATAGACGCCCTCACGGAGTTCCTGCAGCACCGAGCTGTCGATGTAGTGATATTACAAGAAGTCGTCACCACGGACTTGGATCAAGTACCGGGATTCGACGTCTTCACGAACATAGACGCAGAAACGAGAACTGGCACTGCTGTAATGGTGAGGAATGGAATCGACACAGAGGACATCGAGACCCTGACTGACGGCCGTGGAATAGCAATCAAAATAGCTGGGACTTACTTTGTCAACATCTATGCGCCGTCAGGCACAGAAAAGAAGAGGGCCAGAAGCCAGTTCTTCAATGAAGATATTTGTGCACTCCTTCCACGCAACAACAGCAATGTTGTGCTAGGAGGCGATTTCAACTGCGTGTCTGCTCCGGAAGATCAAGTCCCGGTACCTAATCTGTGCACGGAACTGCAGGAACTCAAGAAAACTGAATCTACGCGACTCTTGGCGTCTATTATACCCCAACACAACAGAATTCACGTACTTCCACAACCGTGGAAGAAGCAGGCTTGACAGGATTTATGTGACCAGAGAGCTGGCCGCCTCTGTGTCACGTGTGGAAGTCTGCCCTGTGATCTTCTCCGACCACTGTGCCTACATTTGCAAGCTCCAGCTGCCGACGAATAAAATATCAGGAGGAAGATCAGCGTGGAAACTTAACACGCAACATCTAAGTGACGCCAAACTACAGCAGGAGATAGCGCTCACACTAGAAGAAAGTCTACAGACGCGACAACAATATCCGTCCACCACCCAATGGTGGGTCGCTTGTGGGAAACCACACATAAGGAAGACGCTGATAAGGCAGAGTGCGGAAAAGGCTTTCTGGAGGAAGAGCACGGCAGACTTTTACACGCAGTGTCTGAAGGACGCGCTCAACTGTCCTCCAGACGACGACCTGCTTCTCACGCGAGTCAGAGGAATAAAGGCGCGACTACTGAATATCAGGCGCCAACAAATGAAAGGCGTCGTCGTCCGCAGCCAGACACACGGCGCCACTGAAGAAGAACGTGCCACACTGCACCACCTGCATAGAGAGAGGGAGAGGGCACAAAACAGAACTGTAAGGGAGCTTAGCGACGCAGCTGGCCGCAAAATAACAACTAGGAGGGACATGATGTGTCACATAGAAGAGCACTTCTCTGAACTCTTCAAGGGAGAGGTACCAGATGACGCAGAAACAGCAAAAATACTACAAGAAACGCGCAGACGGCTGAACGACACCGATCGCGCCTTGCTGACCGAGGCCGTGTCTGAGGACGAAGTCAGATCCGTCCTCAAAACCTGCGCCAACGGCAAAGCTCCAGGAGCGGACGGATTACCGTCAGAATTCTACGCCACCTGCTGGGACAAAGTAGGTGGAATAATAACAGCAATTGTTAACGAAATTCTGGACGGGAAGGAGATACCACCTCCGTTCCTGGAAGGGACCATCACTCTGATACCGAAAAATAAGGCGCCCAAAACGTTAACAGACTTCCGCCCAATTACCCTCCTAAATGCGGACTACAAGTTAGTAGCAAAATGCGTCGCGGAAAATATGAAGCTCGCCCTCAAAAAAGCAATCAGCCCATTGCAGACATGTGCAGTGTTAGGCAGAAACATATTTGACGCCGTCTGCACGTACAGAGACGTTATAGCCCACGCCGCATCCAACAGAGCGACTGCAGCGATCATCTCCGTAGACTTCCAAAAGGCCTTCGACAGGATCGGTCACCGGTACCTGCTGAAGACCTTGGCAAGACTAGGTTTTGGCTCCGAATTCATTCAAGTCATCAAAAACATGTTAACAAATGCCACGTCAAGAGTTACTGTAAATGGTTGGACATCTACGCCGATAAAACTGGGGAAATCTGTGAGGCAAGGGTGCCCACTGTCGATGGCACTATTCACAGTAGCCCTCGACCCAGTCCTCAGGAAACTCGCTGCCTCCATCAACGGCTACAAGCTGCAAGACACCAAAGTAAGATGCATGGCATATGCCGATGACTTGAGCATTTTCGTGGACAGTAAAGAGGATATCGACAAAGCCCTCCCAATAATTGAATCCTTTGGGAAGGCATCTGGGGCGAAAACCAACCCTAACAAAACAGTGCTGCTCCCGATAGGGAACGGGAAACTGAGAGAGGCCAGACCATGGTACCAGGTGACAGACAAATATAAAGTCCTAGGTGTTCAGCTGCAGGCGTGCCCACTCAAAATGGCCGCAGAGAACTGGCGGAACATCCTGTACACCACCAGAGGGCTCGTCAGGACCCACGCCAACAGACACCTAACGTTGGATCAGAAAACGCAGCTGATCAACGAAACGATCCTGGCGAAGGCTTGGTACATGGCACAAGTCATAAACGTACCAACAGAAATAGGGAAGTCTATAAGAAGCGCTGTATACTACCTGCTGTGGAGGCGGGAAATTCTCAGTGTCGCAAGCCACCAGCACTCTCCCTAGAGAAGAAGGGGGGCTGGGCCTGACAGATGTCACGACAAAATGCGCGGCACTATTGCTCCATCGAGCTCTACAAATGGAGGACAGAAGTGTAGACTGTACCACGTCGTCTCTACTGAAGGAACACAGACCCGATTCCGGGGAAGCGCCGGTAGACGTCAGTAGAATACCCTACAAGATGCGCTACTTGAAGCTAATAATAATGGACAGTAGCTACATCACATCCACTCTAGCAGTGAAGGAGATGAGAACTGCAGCGAAAATCTATCGCGCACTGAGAGGCAAACAAGGAAGAAACAGAACAGAGACGAATCTTCCAGACCACGACTAGCCACAAGTCTGGAAGAATCTCTCCGAGAAAGCCATACCTCCGGAAGCTAGAGACTCGTGGTACAAAGTCGTACACAACAAGATACCGACGAACGAGCGGCTAGCGCGCATCAGCATGCGCGAGTCGCCGCACTGCGAAGCGTGCAACGAGATCGACACCATGGAACACCGCTTCACGTGTCCGACAAGTCAGGTGATATGGGAGACATGCAGGAAAATGGTGGCACTCATGAACAGGGCGGACCACCGAACTATAGAAGCCACAGCCCTCACGATCCCGGCTGCAAAATGTTTCCCAGGACCCAAACGCGTCGCGACCATGTGGACGTTCGCAATGACAGCGCACGCCATAATCGCAAAAAAACAAACGGACGGAGTGCAGTTCCTCACCGATCTCTGGGAGGAACACAAGCGAGCCAAGCGGAAAAACAACTACAGGCAGACGTTCCAGAACTACCTACAGATAGCGCTGGACGCCGCCTTCAAGGACGCCCTCCGTCCCCACACGCCGCGACCGCCTCCGACGTCTCCGCCGCCGGCGCTGCCGCCGCCGCCATCACACCACGCCCCCCCCAAGTCCTCCACGCCTCCGTCGTCGCCGATGCAGACCCTCCAACACCCCCAAAGTGTTGTGTGTTAAAAGTGAGTGCGGTGAAAAATTTGTGCAGTGCAATCACAGTGTCCGCAACGGAAAAAAAAAGTGTAAATATTATTAGATGAGTGCTATGGCTACACATATAGCGCATATTCAGGTAGCGTTTCATACAAATGTGCAAAACATCACTCGATACGCCGAAGATGACTATGTGAGTAGACTAAAAAAAAAGAAACATCTCTCTGCAATTCCTATCTAATCATGTTAACCTTACCTAGAATATGTTTTGTCCACTTATAGAGTTTTTCTTTAATTATGTCTCAAATGTGTTCCATATCGCCCTCTCACTCTATTTCGCTCTCTCACTCTCTCTCACTCTCTCTCTCTCTCTCTCTCTCTCTCTCTCTCGCTCTCGCTCTCTTCCCCTCAACCACCATCTAGTGGACACTTCGCAATAATATTCATTCATACATATTTGTCACTGTCCTTTGCCTCCTAGATGTAAGCCATAGCCAGTAAGACAACTCTAATAATAGTTACATGCCACATAATGGCACCAGACCAATAACTCTACCTAAAGTCTAGAACTTAGAAGTATTTGAATCAAACCCATAAAATCAACAAAAATGCAAAATAAACAGGAAAAAACGAAATATTTTGCTCCACTGACTTACAAATCAGTGCAACAGTGTAAATCAACCTGCAAATGCACAAAATATAACGAAACAAACAATTGCAACCAAGTTACATATCAGAAAAGAAAATAAAAAGACTCGATAACTAACAGAAATAGAAATTGAAAATACCTTGGAATCTCATGACTGTATTTGTTATTTTGTAAATAAAAGTTTATTACGTTAAAAAAAAAAAAAGGAGCGAAAAGTTTACTTTCTTTATTTTCGCAAAGTTATGATCTGTCCGTTCGTGCATTGACGTCTCTTTCCACTGTAATAAGTTTAATGTCTGTGTTTTGCGACCGCACTGCAAAACCGTGCCTTTAGTAGACGAAAGAAGGTGCCTCTCCAATGGGAACCGAAAACATTTGATCGCAAGGTCATAGGTCAACCGTTTCCTCCACAGGAAAACACGTCTGATATATTCTATATGACACTGGTGATGGCATGTGCGTCACATGACAGGAATATGTTGTCCACCCACCTACCTTGTACACTTGGCAAATGGGTAAAAAGATTCTTCTAATCTGCCCGAGTTAGGTTTTCTTGTGGATGTGATAATCACTCCCAAAAAAGTGATGAAAACATAAGAGTTTGTCACATAAACTGAAAATAAAAAATTAAAATTTTCACACAAGGGAAGATTTGAACCAAGAACCTATCGCGCCGCTGCTGCTCATGCTAACCACGGGACCAGGGCTCTCCGGAGCTCATCTTATCCTCGTGTTGCCTATGATGCGCATGGAATACTCAGTTTGTATATTTTGCTTATTTTTTCATAGTTCCACACAACTTCTTCCTGTTTTCTCGATTGACCTGTGTTCAGTTTTTCAAGGTCTATCCACTATGCCAACTTATAACTAAATCTGAGGGGGGTGCGATGGGGAGGTTCCCTTGTCAGAACAAGAGGTAATTAAAGGCATACTTATGCCTAGTCTCATTTTTCAGGAAATTCATCCCTAACCAACTTATGAACAGTGGTGCTTTACTCAATCTTCTCCAGAAAAACAGACCTCGGTTATGGGACAAGCTCAGACTGATTTCGAGAACATTATTTTATTAACACGTTTGCTGCGATCACAAGTGCAGGCTCTAATGCTCTAGGTGAACACTTGTGAGCTGAGAGCTGAAATCATACCCGTGCGAAACCTGTAAGTTCATGTTTGTGCACGTACGTAATATTGACAGCGAATATAAGGTCCGCGCGAGAGGTGGTGCTAGATATAGTAATACAAGTACGGTTTAATTGCGTGCCGATCGTGTGATAAATGCTGCATGCTCTCTGGCACTTATAAGTGTCATATGCATTTATTGCAAACAATTCTAACAATGCCTCTGATTTATTGATTTTATTCTAAACTGTAAAGAAAATGCAATTCAAATAAGAGATAAATCCGCTCCATTGAGAAAGAATTAGTCTGAAAACACCAATAGATTTATCAAATGGAGGAAAAGGAACGGGACTCATCTGCAATGTGGTGCTATGGAAACCCAATCCCATATAACAAGTAAGTTTTCAAGGTGTAGAGGTGATGTTTTTTTATAGCAAACCACAAATAAGACCACATACTGTACAGAAACCTCATGTTCTGAGCAACCAATGTAATAATACTTTACTCGGCTATCAAAGAAAACAAATACAATCACTTTATAAATCAAACGCAAACAGATCTTCCTCTGAAGATACGACATCCCATTACATTATGGATGTGTAATTGTGCAGCAGTTCAAACAGTATCCAGGTTTTTTTGGACATGTTATGCACATGTATGGTGTATCCCTACAATTGCCCCGTTCTGCACACATTGTAAAGTGCTTCCTCGTAACTTGCTTCTTCCTTTCAGTTGTGTCCTTCTTCTGCACAATGTGTATCTTTACCATATTTATTACGCACACCTTTTGTAACGTCCATTGGTGGAAGTTCTCCCTTTATTATTTGTATACGGTAATCATACTACATCATTTTATGCCCTGAGTATTTATTATACAGGGTGTTACAAAAAGGTACGGCCAAACTTTCAGGAAACATTCCTCACACACAAAGGAAGAAAATATGTTATGTGGACATGTGTCCGGAAACGCTTACTTTCCATGTTAGAGCTCATTTTAATACTTCTCTTCAAATCACATTAATCCTGGAATGGAAACACACAGTAACAGAACATACCAGCGTGACTTGAAACACTTTGTTACAGGAAATGTTCAAAATGTCCTCCGTTAGCGAGGATACGTGCATCCACCCTCCGTCGCACGGAATCCCAGATGCGCTAATGCAGCCCTGGAGAATGGCGTATTGTATCACAGCCGTCCACAGTATGAGCACGAAGAGTCTCTACATTTGGTACTGGGGTTGCGTAGACGAGAGCTTTCAAATGCCCCCATAAATGAAAGTCAAGAGGGTTGAGGTCAGGAGAGTGTGGAGGCCATGGAATTGGGCCACCTCTACCAATCCGTCGGTCACCGAATCTGTTGTCGAGAAGCGTACGAACACTTCAACTGAAATGTGCAGGAGCTTCGTCGTGTGTGAACCACATGTTGTGTCATACTTGTAAAGGCACATGTTCTAGCAGCACAGGTAGAGTATCCCGTATGAAATCATGATAACGTGCTCTATTGAGCGTAGGTGGACGAAACTAAAATGAGCTCTAACATGGAAATTAAGCGTTTCCGGACACATGTCCACATAACATCTTTTCTTTATCTGAGTGTGAGGAATGTTTCCTTAAAGTTTGGCCGCACCTTTTTGTAACACCCTGCATAGGTAATGGGATTTGAACATTAGCATGTCAACTACATGGAAGAATAGTTTCTTTGGCCAGCGGATAGTCTTTCATTCACATAAATAATACATCATCTTCTCCTGCCTATTGGTCCCAGACATACAACTATTATATCTGATAACTGGCAGTAGTTTTGAGACTATTTGCTGGTGTGCATTCAGCACAGGTCCCATTATACTAGGATATTCTTTGGAAATATGGGAGACCTCTCATCTATCCTTCCATTTGCCGATCATTACGCTGTCCGAATATCGTGCAATAGTGTCTCCTTTCCCCAGTTTTGTGCATACCCCTATTTACCCTACAGTCCTGGTGCAATGTGTTTCTGCATTCAACAGGGTTTTAGCTAAAGCAAAGCTATTTTAAAAATTGTCCGTGTAAACGTAATAGCTAATATGCAGCTTCTCTTCCAAAAGATGTAATACTATCTTTTGAGCATTCCCCTTTTCCCCCATATCACCGTGCATCCCCGTGTACACGGTGTATTTATTTACAAAACTGTGTGGATTATTTAGCATGTACAATTTGATGCCATATTTATTTCTTTTCTTCTTTATATATTGTCTAAATGACAATTGTCCCCTCCAAAGAATCATTGATTCATCTAAAGATAGATCCCTACCTGTATAATACACCTGATTATTAAAATAATTCAATATAGGGCATACCTTATATAGTCGATCATCTGGTTTTGGGTCTCCTGACTCGGGATTTTTTGTAAAATGCAGTGAGCGTAAAATGGGCAAATATCTCTCTGTGCCCATACTCATTGCTATTCCTCTATTTTCGAACAGTGGGTCTTTCTTCCAGTAGTCTTCCAGTCGGGCATATTTGACATTACCCATTTGTAATGAAATACACAGGAAGACTAGTATTTCTCCTATGCTTACAGGTTTGCAATTACTAATCCTAGAACCCTCTTTTATATTTTCGCTCACAAATATGTTGCGCCAGTTACCGTTTGTTTCGTCAACTACGAGCTACAGTATGCCATCTGTAACCAGTAGCCTAAAGAAACCCATTGGCGTATTGCCAGCAGGATTTATCTGCAAACATTCTGGTTTTGTAAACGGATGATATTGCATCCCATGTGGTTCTTCATGCCAACTCCCACCTGGTTTGCTTACTTCTGTGAGCGCGAGTTCTTTATCGTTGGAGATTTCCTCGTCATTGTCATCCGTATCATCCGTTCCGAGCTGTTGCGAAACATATTTGACAGTTCTGCTTCCACACTGTCATCACTATGGTATGTTTCTGCAATCTCCAAATTCCAGCCACCCTCCTCTGGTCTGTCCGCTCTGAACTCAACATCACTATCTTCTAACACATTCAGTAACTCACGGTCAGTACTTTGTTCACTCTTCCTACTCTTTTTTTGGTTAGAAGGCCCCGGTGTCGGTTGATTTGCCGCCATTGTAGACAATGCACAACACAGACAGCTAAAGACAAAAACACACAACTGCAGACAGGAAAACTTTACGTGATATTTCGTTGGTTGCTTGTACTAATATGAGTGCACAGCCGTATAAGCATCAGCTGCAGCGAATGTGCTAAATGCTAATTTGATCTCAACCTGACATGAAGAAGGATTTTTGTTTATGCACCAATGTGTCTTGTCAAGGTCTGGTTCCATGCCTTTTTCTAATGGTAGAAGAAGAGGGAAAACTCATCCCTGAAGTAATTAGCTTTGCCACCTTATCCGAAGCTGAACGTTCATATTCAGTTATGGATTTGGAGGGTTTGGCTGTAATTTGGTCCTTTAAAAAGTTTGAATATTTCGTATGGGGTAAACGCACAAACGTATGCTGTGAACATGAGCCCCTATCGTTTTTGTTAACTTGCAAATTGCTACACCAATGGATATCCAGGTGGTGTAAGTATCTTCAAGAATTCGATTTTGAAATAGTGTTCATAAAAGGAAACCAGAACATAGTAGCTGAGACAGAACACTCCGCCCTTACTATTACCACACGTGTAAACACATGGAGCAAATACAGCAGGAAGAGATAAACTGGAGTAAGTTAAGAGTGAAACTTATGCAAAACGGTGATGAAAAGTTAGAAAGTTTTTTCACTGTTCACAAAGGTGTTCTCTTCCATAGAAACCACCGCGAACAAGAACAATGGCATGTGTGTTAGCCAGAGGAATATGTGGATGATTTTTCTTACACACACACACACACACACACGCAACACTAGGGGCCATTATGTCACTGCAAAGTGCACTGACAAAATAGGTAAATATTGTTATTTCCCCAACCTTTGATGAAGAGTACAACAGGTGGTAAGAAAGTATATTTTCTGCCAGAAAGCAAAAAATTCTAACATCTCCAAACAGATTGAACTACATCCCGTTGTGACTAAGAAAACCTCTAGAAAAAGGTATTGTTGGATATGGCTGGATCTTATCTCAGAGGTAAGGAGGGAGTGAAGTATGTTGTCGGTCTGTATGATATTTTCACCAAATACGTAAAACTGTATGCTGTACAGAATGTTACAGCCAATGCAACTATACGACAAATCAAAGAGGATTACTTTGCAAGAGTAGAAAAACAAAATGTCATGTTAACAGAAAGTGCCTTATATTTTGTTTGATGTTAATGGAAAGAGTTTGTAGATTCCAACCAAATCAAACAAATTTAAGTGTATCCAGATTTCATCACGAGGCATTCCCCATAGAAAGGGTGCTGAAGGAATTCAACAGGTTTGTTGAGGACCTATATACCTTGTAAACATACCAAGTAGATTGAATATGTCACTCCCTTCTTACAAGATGATGGCAACCTTCCTCATACATCAACTGGATTTACACCAAATGAGCTGATGTTCAATTGCAAACAAGTGGACGAGTGGGAGAAACCAAAATACTGATAACGGAGTTATCACTGGAGGATAAAATTCGACAAGCAGCAATCAACCTTGAAACCAGGACCAAATATAGGAAAGAAATTTATGGCAGAAAGCTGAAACGTACAACACAATTTTATATAGGGCAAAAGGTGTTACTTAGAACACATACAAAATCCACAAAAATTGGGAAACTGTGCCATAAGTGGCAACTACTAAACACTGGACCGTACATAATTACTAAAAATCCCCTATCCGGGAGCATACCGACTGGTACACGTGAAGGTGTGTAAAAAGACAAGGGTCTTTACCCACACAAAACTTGAACATTAATGTATTGAAAAAAGGCCGTATACCCTCTAAATTGTTTATATGTATAATAATATTAGATTTAGGATGCTGGAAAGTCACAGTCCAGAATTTATGTTTTTAGTTGTTAAGGAAAATTTTTGTTTGTGTTTTTTCTTGTATGTCAAATGTGTAAACGATGAGTGGTTGTAACAAGGAAGAATGTTACTTTTATGTGTCTAGAGACACATACTCTAAATACAATACTGTGCCTTGTGCATATCCCAGTTCTAAACAAATACGTGAATTTCTGAAATGCACACTAGTGTGCAATGCAATACACTGTGACACCAGTGGTATCAGAGCGATGCAGCCCGTGCGCTCTGGGGAGCCAGCTAGTAACAAACCGCACGCTTGTGTGTGCCAGACAGGCACAGCTGGAAGTGTTGGAGCGCCCAAAACAAACAAACCTTATGAGCTACAGCCCTCACTGGCATTTTTAAAGCCTATTGAAGCCTATTGAATGAACAGGGACTTGAAAATTAAGAGAGAGTCTACACTACAACTACAACTATCTACACACACCCACACACACACACACACACACACACACACACACACACACACACACACACACACACACACAAGATAAGCTAAGTGATTATATACACAGGAAATGGACACTTAACTAAGAGGTATTTACTTAAGCTATGCTACTATACAGGGTGTTACAAAAAGGTACGGCGAAACTTTCAGGAAATATTCCTCGCACACAAATAAAGAAAAGATGTTATGTGGATATGTGTCCGGAAACACTTAATTTCCATGTTAGAGCTCATTTTAGTTTCGTCAGTATGTACTGTACTTCTTCGATTCACCACCAGTTGGCCCAATCAAAGGAAGGTAATGTTGACTTCAGTGCTTGTGTTCACATGCGACTCATTGCTCTACAGTACTAGCATCGAGCACATCAGTACGTAGCATCAACAGGTTAGTGTTCATCACGAACGTGGTTTTGCAGTCAGTGCAATGTTTACAAATGCGGAGTTGGCAGATGCCCATTTGATGTACGGATTAGCACGGGGCAATAGACGTGGCGCGGTACGTTTATATCGAGACAGATTTCCAGAATGAAGGTGTCGTGACAGGAAGACGTTCAAAGCAATTGATCGGCGACTTATGGAGCACGGAATATTCCAGCCTATGACTCACAACTGGGGAAGACCTAGAACGACGAGGACACCTGCAATGGATGAGGCAATTCTTAGTGCAGTTGACGATAACCCTAATGTCAGCGTCAGAGAAGTTGCTGCTGTACAAGGTAACGTTGACCACGTCACTGTATGGAGAGTGCTACGGGAGAACCAGTTGTTTCCGTACCGCGTGCAGGCAGTATCAGCAGCTGATTGGCCTCCATGGGTACACTTCTGCGAATGGTTCATCCGACACTGTGTCAATCCTCATTTCAGTGCAAATGTTCTCTTTACAGATCAGGCTTCATTCCAACGTGATCAGATTGTAAATTTTCACAATCAACATGTGTGGGCTGACGAGACTGCGCGCGCAATTGTGCAATCACGTCATCAACGCAGATTTTCTGTGAACGTTTGGGCAGGCATTGTTGTTGATGTCTCGATTGGGCCCCATGTTCTTCCACCTATGCTCAATGGAGCACGTTATCATGATTTCATACGGGATACTCTACCTGTGCTGCTAGAACATGTGCCTTTACAAGTACGACACAACATGTGGTTCATGAACGATGGAGCTCCTGCACATTTCAGTCGAAGTGTTCGTACGCTTCTCGACAACAGATTCGGTGACCGATGGATTGGTAGAGGTGGACCAATTCCGTGGCCTCCACACCAATTGTATTGAATCACATTATTTTTTCATTGTTTTCATTTCTTATATATAAGCTATATGAATACTGAATGAGTTATAGACTCCAGCAAAGGTAAATTACCGAGCTCTTTTGTAACAAGGATTATGTTTTGATATATTGTTAAATATCTGTATGAAACAATATAAGAAATTCGCTCTTCAATTTATTAATTCCTGTATCTTCACCATTTTGTTTTGATAAGAGCTAGCATACGGAGTATGCTTGGATCTGTCATACCAGTATTGTTAAAAATATATATTTCAATCGAATATTAAAAGTGTTATGAAAAATTATGAGAAGAGCAAAATTTATTGGCACATTTAAGACATCCACTCCTATCTGTTCATCATCTCACTCACTGCTGAGATCCTGCATCAGAGGTTTGCAGCAGACAAGAATAATTTATGCAATATCCAGGAAGAATGATCCCTCACTAACATTGTCAAAATTGAGACTAAATGCAATGGAATTAATGTTAAGTAGTACGTTACCAGATTGTGTTTATTGATCTTGAATGTATTGATATTGAAGGTCTGTTGATATTGGTATCAGTCAAGGTTCACCCACGTTGTGTACAGATTCATAAATTGCCTTCAAATTTCTTTCAACTATTCTTTCCAATCAATTTTTCCAATTATTCAAGCAATTACTAATCAAGTTCCACCTCCCCACCCATCACTACTCATGCACGATTTGGTGCCTTGGATCTGCATAGTCGACACCTGTCCATTCATAAAGTCTTCTTCATCACATTTGCAGCAATTGAATTCTTTTAACATATGCAGCATTTAGGGCATATCTTCTGTTCATTACTTTTTTATTGGACTTTTGAGATCTTTCCACCATGTGCAAAATTTTATTCCAGGCTCTCTTAAAACTCTCCTCCTTTACACTAACCCATGCTGCTCCAATCATGTAGGGAATATTTTTCAGATCAACATTTTTATGATTTCTTAACATACTTTCTTCTCCCTCCTCTTCTCTTTGAAACAATAACTTCTGTAATAATTCTTTTTTGTAATACTGTTTGAAAGTCTCAATGATGCTTTGATCCATGGGTTGTAATAAGTAGGTTACGTTACTTGGAAGAAACATCACTTTATGAACTTGTCCTTTCCATTTATCATACCACATGATGGATGATCTGGTGCACTGCCAAGGAGCAGTAATATTTTTTCCCATTTGCCATTCTTTAAGTGATGAGCTTTTACAGATGGTACAAAAACTTCCATAAAGCCTCTAAGACTTACTAAATTCAACCGCCTTTTCACACAGAATGGCGCCAGAGATACGCTCTGTTTGTGAACTTTTCTATGTAAACCACTTGCGAACAGAATCATACTGATCTGTGTTTGTGGGGAGCTTTATAGTTTTATGACTTGGTCCATCAGTAGTCTCATGTTTGGATAGAAAATTTGTGATTCTTGTCTTTGCTATTTTTATATCTATAATTGTCAACTCACCATCCTTGTACTTACTGGACAACTTGGCTGCAGATTAACCTTCCTCTTACCTTTTATTAAGCTCATATTTGTTTTGCACAGAAACGGCAACAAATTTACATTTAGGCATATTATATCACGTGTTTGCTTTACGTGGTAGAGATGACACAGGTGATCATAGCAGAGAGCAAACGGTTACTGCTGTCGGCAACTTAGCTCGGTCTGGGAGGGGCCGAGAGGGGGCAAGTCCGTAGCAGGCGAGCGAGTAACAGTTCATTGAAGTGGTCGTTTGGTTGGCAGACATTTGGATAATTGACAGTGTATGGTATTTCAAAAATGTTCTTGATGATTTCACCCATGAACAAATGTCAAATAATAACTGCAATAAAGAGTAAATGGAGTTACCAATCACATAACCAATCCTATAAATTCAGTCAGTTGTGTGCACCAGTGCAGAAATACTTTTAAGGAAAGCCAGGATAAAGTTCTATGAAACAATCCACATCCAAACTCTGTAACATTGAAGCGAAACTTGCAACAAAAGGGAAGCTCAGTTTTCAGAACAGGAACTTCTGTAAAGCAGTCCCCTGAAGCCCTGCCTCGCATCATATTGTCTCATCTCCTGATAGTGCACTGATTTGGTTTGCAACCAGTGAAATCTGTATTCCCCAAAAGCTCATGTTTGGTCTATACAGAGCAGAGGTCTCCAGCCTCTTAGCTTACCTGTGCCACATTGGAAAAAGATTAGTATTTTTAGGCTGCACATAATATACGTAACACTAAGATTAACCACTGAAGAAAAATAAAGATGGGAGGATGATGAGAGGTAGATACTTCACACATTTAAGTAATATATAATTTATTAATTTATGATCTTTTAGTCTAATAAAAGATGGTATTTGTTTGACATTTTATATATGAGATTTCACTGATATTTTTGCATATAAAAGGTGGGCAACTCTGCTTCCGCCATTTGCCGATAGGTGGCGACAACGGTAAGTAGCGGTTGAAAGAAACAGATCGCAGATGTCAGGCAGTTAGCTTGGACCTCAGTCAACATAACCTGTTTCAAACATTAGTCTATTTGTGTCTGCATCATAAAGTTGTTCTTGATTGAAAATGTCAGTTTACAAGCCTAATTCTCATCATTTGCGGGAGGTATTACTGTTTTGTTTCAGTATGAAGAAAGCAGCACCTGAGTCTCATCGAATGCTCTCAAGTACATACAATAAGGACGCTATTAGTGAAAGAACATGTCGTGAGTGGTTTAAACACTTCAAGAATGGTTATTTTAATGTCATACACCGGCATTGAGATGGAAGAGAGAATGTTTTATAAGATGCAGAACTGGAGACATTGCTGAGTGAAGACTCGCGTCAGACTCAAGAAGAATTGGCACGATTAGTGGGAGTGACACAGCAATCCATTTCAAAACATCTCCAGGCTCTGGGCATGATTCAGAAAGAAGGAACTTTCTTCCCATGTGAGCTGAGGGTGTTCTCAAGGTGTTCATCTGAAATTTTGTGTGTTTGTGAACAGTTGCTTCGGAGGCAAAAACGGAAGGGATTTCTACATCGCATTGTGACCGGGGACGAAAAATGGGTTCATTACGATAACCCTAAATGCAAAAAATCATGGGAATATCCTGGTCAAGCTTTCATGTTGACGGCCAAATCGAATATTCGTGGCTCCGAGATCGTGCTCTACATTTGGTGGGACCAGCTCGACGTCGTGCACTATGAGGTGTTAACCCAAGTGAAACAATCACAGGTGCTCGTTATCGAATGCAATTAATGCGTTTGAGCAGAGCATTAAAATACAAACGGCCCCAATACAGCGAGAGGCACGATAAAGTGATTTTGTAGCATGACAATGCTCGACCCCGTGTTGCAGAAGAGGTCAAAACGTGCTCGGAAAGGTTAAAATGTGAAGCCCTACCCCACCTGTCGCATTTCCCAGACATTGCTCCCTCTGACTGTCACCTGTTTAGATCAGGGGTGCATGGCCTGGCTGACCAACACTTCCGATCTCATGAAGAAGTCACAAATTGGATTGATTCGTGGATCGCTTCAAAAGATGAATAATTTTTTCAACATGAGATTCATACACAGCCCAAGAAAGTAATGGCCAGCAATGGAATATACTTTGAATGATACATATGCAACCAATTTCTTTCATTAAGGCCTCAAATGTTGGGGAAAAAACGGCAGAAGCAAAGTTCTACACTTTGTAAGTAACTACAAATCATAGAACTAATCTGACATTTGCCTTTGAATTTGGGAAACTAAGTTTAGGTTCAATTGAAGTGGTTGCAATTCTCAGGGTGTTCTCAAGGTGTTCATCTGAAATTTCATTCTATTTTTACTGCTGTGTGCTTTACTCTAGAAAATAACTGTTCACAAGGATATGCACTTCCAAACAAAGATGAGATATATAATGCATGAATGTCCAGCAATGGATATTTGTTTCTGGACAGGTATGGTGAGTAAAATTGCAACAAAGATATGTGATAAAATTGTTTCTTTTAGTTGTATGTCAGATTATAGCTCTCCATCTGAAAATCATCTGGCAACATATCCATATTGTTTGTAAAATGTGTCACATAAATACAAAACTTTTGATAATTTTTTTAAAAATCCTGAAACCAGTTTTCAAATTCTTGCATCAAATTGAAAATTGTGGCTGTGTATTTTATCCTGTCTTTAGTATTATGTCTCTAAATCTCTAATTATGCAGTTGTAACTGAAGTAGTCAGAAGGTAACAGATTGGCCTTTTAAAAAAAACAGGTCATATGATAGACCACATTGATACTTGCTTTGGGCTGCAAGTGGACCATAGGTGGGACACCGTAGATCTAGAGGTAAAGAAATTTTGAGTGTCAAACATGCAAGGTTTCTCAGTGGTAAAAATAGAATAATAATAAGTGAAGAACATGTTAATAAGGGCAGTTCAAAACCGATAATGTTTTCCAGTGACACGAGGGTACAAATTAAGGGTCCAAACTCAACCGTAGCAAACACAGCTCAGATAGCAGTTGAAAACAGGCCTACAGGTGGTACACAGGGAACATTTTAGGGCTTCATCTCACAAAAACTCATGTTATGCAGTCTGAATCAAACATTAGCAACCTTCTATCACAAGAATCAGACATCAGTGGTTACACACTGAATGAAGCACAGTGTATAAAGTTCTGAGGGGAATCAGAGCATGGATAAACTAATCAACAAGCTCTTTTCAACAAGATATGCCCTTAGTGTCTCCTATCACTTTTTTAACTGAAGGTAAGTGTGTTGGCTTACTTTGTGTATTTTCACTCCCTGTTATCGAACAGAATTACTTCTGCTTACTATGTTAAAGCAAATACATTGTTTATTCAGTAGAAGCAAATGGTAAGAATATTGTATAAGGCAGATAACAGTACATCCTGCAAGACATCTAATAAGGATCTTGTAATTATTAAAACTTACTTCCTGCTACATGTAGTGGTAAATGGGTTTTGTTGTGGAGTATTAAAATCAGCGTCACGTGAATTTTGATATACACAGCCACAGTGCAAGACACAAAAATAATTTTTGTTTAAACTTTATCTCTTTGCCCACGATTGACAATGGATCTTTGCACTGTGGTGACAAGGTGTTCGACAAATTCCTGCTCTGACAAAGTAAGAGATTGAAAATCACTGCAAATTCAAATAAAAATTAAAAATGTACCTCATTAACTACTTTTTTTGCAATTTATCTGAATATCTACGTTCAGGTATTCAAATTTCTATTACAAACAGTATAATGAAGTGTTTTTCTGGTTGGTTTAAGGTTTTATGTAGCAGCTTCTAACGTAATTGATGACAAGAATGCCTAAAGTTAGATTGCAACCTTCCCACTTCTTTGACACACGTAGACTACTTGGTAGGCACAGCTGATCGTCTTCTCTGGACAGCTGGCTATGTCAGTCTCCAAAAGCTTCTTCTCCAGAGAATGGTGCTAGTTAAAGGAATATATACGACACACTCTCTTTCTCTCCCTACTTGTGAAATAAATAAGTACTGGAGGCATACTTTTGGTTCACTGTCTGTATATTTCAACTTTCATAAAGAACAAAATTATTACTTCTGACATAAACATTTGACTTCTTGTAAGTCACCCGTGTCATCTCACATTAGACACAAATTGAGATACATTTACCACACAGTTGGTTGAATAACAACAGAAATCGTGAACATGCCTTGCCTCTAGCAAGTCTGTGTTAAAAGTTAACAAAATCTTTGCAAATCAATTGTTCTTCCATCATTAACAATAGTCACAGTTACAAAACAGCACAGAATAACACAGAAGTTCCTCGGTTCTGCCGCGTGCTTTCATTACGACTTCCGTGGACCGACCGACAGGTACCTGTCGGTGCCGTTCGACCGCCGTGTCTACAGTCTTCTCACGACAAAGTTCAGACCTGCACACACAGACAGGTGAAGCGCAGTAGACGCGCTCTCTCACACTTATATGTAAAATATTGTGTGTTTGAGACGGTAGAAGGCCGAATGGTTCTAGAATTTGTGCAGAAATTCTCGAGTCACTACAAGCTGGCTCACTCTGTGCAGTTGAAGCTAAGTCAGGACGCTGCATGAGATCTGTCATCCCACGTAATTTCTGATGTATTTACTCTTTTTTTTTTTTTTTTAAATCCATTTGCTGTAGTTCATTCTCATGAGGACAATGTCCTGCTAATCACTGCCTCTGGAATCCTGTGCGTAGCCGAAGAAGAGCTTGAGATCGTCACATTTTGCAGCTCTTACTCGAGCAAAACAAGATAACTTCTACTCATATCATGAAAACGCGTGTCCGCTACTTTCCTTTTACAAACACGTATTTCCTTGAATGGGTGTACAGGTCATTAGAGTGACTCATGAATTAGAGTATAACACAACTTTTCATATTACATATGCCTCGAAGGCTCAACTTGGCATCTAGGATTGCAATATATTTTATTTGTCATAACACCATCTTGTCTTTTGTTTTCATACTTGGAGAGTGTGGTCGCTCCTTGACGGTCAAGCCAATGCCAATCCACGACACTAAAATGTAAAAGGCTGTGCATGCAGCAGGTGAAGCTGTTTATTTGCCATGACACGTGGCCACTTTCTCACATTCCACACTTCCTGTTTAATGTCTGCACATCGGAAAATGAACCCCCGTGCACAGTAAATGTTTTGCAACTTACTGCCCACTTAATATTATTCTGCCACGATCATCTTTCCTTGTACTACACGAGGAGTGTGAAATGTCGTTTGCCTAAACGGCATGTAACATTTCAGTAAGCAACAGTTTTCATTATAAAAATGTACAAGTAATAAAATGTTATAAAAAGGACACTATTAATAGATGTAAAAATACTTCCAAAAATGTGATTGTATTCAAGCAAATATGAAGAAACAACTGCAGATAAACAGAAGTCTCGTAATAAAACTGGAAAGGTAGCAGCATTTATTAAAGTGACAGCTGCCTTACTATTTTACTCAATTAAAATTAGATTGCATAAATGTGCATTAAGCAGTATAATGTAGATAATTGTGAATGCAATAGCCTACTCAGATCAAGTCTCCATGATTTTCCTGTGTTTAATGTATGTCTTGACTCATTCCACATCCTTTAACATTCTCTTTCTTGGCAGTATCCTCAGAATATGAGGAATGAAATGAATGCATGCATCCACGCATGGTAAAAGATCTTGTGTTCTTATTATCCCACAAGGAAACTGATAGGTAAGGTTGTTCAATGTTTATCACTGTATTATATGAGGTTAATCCCAAAAGTAAGGTCTCCTATTTTTTTTTATAAGTACATAGATCTGTTTTTTCTACAATGGTTTACATCAGTTTACAGCTTGAACATTAGCTATTTTTTGACGTAACCATCATTTCTGTCGATTCATTTTTGTAGATGCTGTGGCAGTTTTTGTATGCCCACGTCATACCAGCTCGCGGCCATGCTGTTCAGAAAGTTATGAACCTCTTCTTTCACCTAATCATTGGAGCTGAATTTCTGGGACCACAATTAACGCCAACAGCTACTGTGAGACTCTGAAAAAACTCAAATGGGCAGTTCAGAACCGGAGAAGAGGAATGTTGAGCAAGGGCATACACCTTCTCCGTGACAATGCTCGCCTACACGTTGCTCGGCAAATCGTTGCTCGGCAAATCGTTGCTCTCCTACAACAGTTTCAGTGGAACATAATCACCCACCCATCCACCCACCCTATAGTCCTGACTTGGAACCTGTTCTCTAGGTTAAAAGAACATTTGGCCAGAAAGCGATTCTATGTACTTATAAAAAAATAGGAGACCCTACTTTTGGGATTACCCTTGTATGTTTTGCACTCTTCTCACTACACAATACTTATTGTTTTCGAAGGCTACACAGTATCTGGTGTAATTCTCTTTGTAATGCAAAAATCCATATTAGGGGAGGCCGGTAACATGTTGTTGTTGTTGTTGCTGCTGCTGCTGTTGTAGACTGGTTTGATGCAGCTCTCCATGCTACTGTACCCTATGCAAGCCTTTTCATCTCTGTATAACTACTGTGACCTACATCCTTCTGATTCTGCTTACTGTATTCATCTCTTGATCCCCCTCTAGTTTTTACCCCCCATGCTTCCCCCCAGTACTAAATTGGTGATCCATTGATGTCTCAGAATGTGTCCTACCAATCGATCCCTTCTTTTAGTCAAGTTGTGCTACAAATTTCTTGTCTCCCTAATTCTGTGTAGTATCCCTCCTCATTAGTTACATGATCTACCCTTCTGATCTTTAGCATTCTTCTGTAGCATCACATTTTGAAAGCTTCTATTCTTTCTTTGTATAAACTGTTTAGTGTCCATGATCCACTTCTATATATGGCTACTCCCAATACAAATACTTTCAGAAAAGACTTCCTAACACATAAATCTATATTCTAAGTGTCTTTAATTGTGCCTGTGGGCAACTTAGTATGTCATCTTTACAGTAAATAACAATCTACCTTTTCCTACATCGTTGATATTCCAACCCGGAGTTTCCATTGTCTTATTCATAAATGCTTTTCTTGCCCTTGTTAGTTTACATTCTATATCCTCTCTACTGCAGCCATCATAAGTTATTTTGCTGGCCAAATAGAAAAACTCACCTATTGCTTTAAGTGTCTTGTTCCCTAATCCAATTCCCTCAGCATCACCTGATTTAATTCATTTACATTCCATTATCCTTCTTTTGCTTTTGTCGATGCTCATTTTGTATTCTCCTTTCAAGAATCTGCCCATTCAGTTCAACTGCTCATCCAAGTCCTATGCTGTCCCTGACAGAATTAAAAAATCATCGGCAAACCTCAAAGTTTTTATTCCTTTGTCCTGAACTTGTGGATCATTTTTCAGTACTTTTTGTACGGTGGAGACACATCTTTAGCCCCACGAATTCCTCTTCCCTCCTCAAAATTTACCCGACGTATAACTCGTCCACCTACAGGTGTTCGGTCATTCATTACGACAGCATCTGGAACGGTTCCTCCAAACAGATCAGTGTCATCTGTGCTGACATCACTCTTCAAAAGAATGTCTGAATCAGAATTGCAGCCTCCTCAGTTTCGTTTCTTTTCTGTTTCCTTGCCACAGCTGTGGTCAGTCACAGGTGTAGCCTTCTGGCTCTCCTGCTTTTGGCCTGCTTCTTTTTTATGTGGAGGCTTTTCTTTTTCAGCAACGAGTTTACTGCCGGTGATGTTGTCCCTGTCAGTGGCGTTACTGCCGCGTGGAAAGGATGGTGACTCGTGGTCCACCACTGAGGGGCTGGTGGCTGGGCAGAAGGCAACAGCGTATCGCTTTTTGAACTCGGGCTGTATCATATTTTTATTTCTATTTCTGCATGAACAAATTGTGGTTGCCATTAATATATGCACTTGGTAATATGCACACCTTTTTCTGCACCTTTCTTCTAACAGTATGAAATCAGATTGGTTTCTACGCTTATGCCGTGACGATTTCCCAGTGTCGATCTCCCTCCTGTGATTTTTGAAACAGGTATTTGCTACTACTAGCAGTCATTCCCTGCAGAAGTCAGTAAGCCATTCACCTCTGTCATTACCCATTCTGAGATCATGGCTGCCTACTATGGTTCTGTCCTTCACTTCTCCTACAATGGGACTCCACTCGCCCATTACTATTTTACAGCATCCTCGATTATCGGCCATCACTTTCTCTACTACAATGGATATTCCTCTGCAAGATGAGCATTGTATCCTGGTGTTGGCATACGTGCTTGTTAGTCAATATATCTTTTTGTATTCCCTTCAGCTTTATGCTAATAACCGTGTCACTTTCATAGTTTATATTTTCTACACACTTAGCCAACTCCTTTGTTGTAATCACTTATGCCGCATTACTTCCTTGTATTTGTCTTCTCAAGTAGTACATTACATTATTCATCTACAATATTTAGATTATCAAAATTGCAGAACTCCTACCTAGTTTTTGGACTAAGGATGTTTAACAGACTAAATGCTGATTTTAAAGAACTGCCTGTAAATATTTTTAAAGCTAAATTATACAAGCTACTAGGGAACAATCCGTTTTACACCACTGATGAATTTTTTGAAGCTTAAAATACTGCATTCTAATGTGTACCTATTTTATGTAAACCAGTTTACATAAATATTGTAGTTTATGTAGAAATATATGCTCTTGGCTTTGTCTATTGCTGTAATAAGCTGAATGACAATAAATTATTATTATTATTATTATTATTATTGTTGTTGTCTGACTGTAACTCTCCACATCCTTCCAGTGTTACCTCATCAACTTCCTGCAAGTTTATATTATTATTTTGCATCTTTCTTTTAAGGTTTTCTAGTTTTCCTGTAAGTGGCAGTGTTCTGACATTCCAGGTATCCAAAATCGTTTTCATATAGTGTCCCCTTTCGAGTTGCCTCCTCTCCCTGGAGACCCAAGCTGGGGATTATTTTATCTGTGGATGCTAACTGATCACGAGAGGAGGCAACATTCTGCATATAAAATGGGGACTGTGTCATGCCTTCTGGAACTCAGGTTAACTCCTATAACATGGGATACAGAAGTCTTTGGCAGCCACACATTTCTGGGACAGACACTGCATTGCAAAATGTGAACTTCCATGGCCAAAAATGCCACAGTTAATGAAATGTTCCAGGCTGTTATGCCGCAGTAGAATGGATTTCACGTTTAAACCCACCATTTCATCCCCATCTACGGAGGACATTTCTGAGGGTGATTGCAGCTTTGTTGAATGTCCGAATCACACCCTGGGTCACTACTCACTGCAGCAAAATTCTGTTTGTGTGTGTTTCCACACAGTGGCGTGATGCGACATTTTGAATACCAGATCGCAACTGGCCTTTGTCAACTGCGGTCGTCTACTGTTGCTATTACCACGTGATGGAAGACTGGTACACATCTTCTTCAGCACTGGAATCCAGATGTCCTTTAATTTGACACCCTTCTCCTTCCTATTGAAATTTCTGGAGTGTTTTACAACTCGCAGACTAATGGTGAAATTTGCCCGCAGAAGAAACAGTAGCCAGTGTAGCAGCAGGCATTTGTAACGTGGACACGGTTACAGCTGAAGAAATCTGTACAGAAGCTGTAACAGTATTGGCTCGTACGAAACTTCCAAAAAGTATTTTAACTATGAGTGAGAGGAATGCCATGAAATGTCTGAATGAGGATGATTGTATTATCATTCTCAGTGCTGCCAAGAGAATGTGACTGATTATCATAGTAAGTTTAATGACTATTAGATCTGCAAACATATAGGAAACTGGGTAAGGACCCTACTGACAAAGTTCTTAGAACTGGTAAGTAGTTGATAAAAAATGCGCTATTGAGCAGAGCATTTGGAAAAGTCTGCTCACTTGAGTTGCACGAGCACCAAGACTTTATGGATTGCTGAAGTGCACAAAGGACATGTTCCTCTATGGCCTATGTTTGTGAGTGCTACTGACAACATTATTATGAACATATGTAGGCCAATCAGGTTTATATATCAAGAATTTGGCACATCTTATCAGTAAATTAAACAGCATAGTGGTCTAGTTGGAGGACATTTTAGTTAGTTTGATGTGGTATCACTATTTATTGTGGTTCCTCTCAGTGAGGTGTTGCAACAGTTGAATCAGATTTTTCCTCCCAGTATTGCTGAACTGTTTAAATATTGCCCCACAACCACATATTTCAAATGGAATAATGAGTTCTATGAACAGATGGATGGCGTGACTGTGGGGAGCCCTTTAAGGTCAATTGTAGCGAATTTCTTTATGGAAAAATGTGAGGAGCAGCCAACAAGAAAATGAATATTTGGTTTCAGTACATGAATCATACACTTGTTTTGTGGAGGCATACCAGAGAGGAACTATCTTGTTTCCTCAAACTTCTCAGTACTTTGATAAGACTCAAGTACTGGCAGCCACAAGTGGATACCATGAAAAGCTGTACAGAGAGGCAATAGAGATTGTAAATCATCCCAGGAGTTTAAGTAGGAGGGCATGAAATGGAATGATGTCCAGATTCTGATGCTTAAGGCGTGTACCAGTTTCCCACCATGTGGTGATGACAACTGCAGGGAAGCATACACAAATGAAATTTTGCCACAGTCAATAGCGAGCCAGGGTGTGAATCTGACACTCGAAGACCCTACGATTCCCCTCGAAAATGTCCTTCGCAGATGGAGGCAAAACGGGTTTAAATGTGAAATACATTCGACTGTGGCATAATAGCCTGGGACATTTTATTAAATGAGATACTTCACTGCCTCTCAGCCTGTAGGGGCATTTCGTTTCCCTTGTATTACCCATACCTGGGAGGCATTCCTCAATTCACCTCCTGGCAGAATACCCTCTAGGGATTGCAGGCTGCCCAGAAGGGAGTTATATATCAGTTAGTAAATAGTGACTCTGTCAAAGACAGTGACTCTGGTTGGTGCAGTAAGTATGGTGCACACAGTAAATCTTGAGCATACGAAAAGTCTGTCACACATAGTTAGTTTGTTATACGCAGTTAATCTGGCGCACACAGCAAGTCTGACACACAGTACTTCTGGTGAGGGCAGTAAGTCTGGAGAGGACTGTAAGTCAGGCGCTGGTGCACATCTTAACTCTTCACACACAGTAACTATGAAGCATGAGTCCACTGAAAGCAGTAATCCAAGTAAAGTCCAGCAAAGACATTTAATTTTGCCAGAAATGGTAGCTCTGGCAAATGCTGTAACTCTTACGAAGACTGTCTGTCATAAGGAATGTTTATTGTACATGGTAATCCAATTAAAATGCGAACAATGACATTGAGGCATAATTCGCATGACTGTGTGTCTAGTGACACTGGAAGGAAAGTGGCTGTAGGTGAATGTGGAACTGGGCTTACGAGTTAATGCATTATGTGTAGTGGAACTGCTAGCAGATAATGAAGTTTTGTATGCAGCATGTTGTTTAGAGATGAAGTATTGTACGTGTACAAGAGATAGACAAAAGTAAAGTAGTACACATCAATGTAGTTGATTTTAATGCCAAAGAGGTTAAGTTAGTGGAAGGAACATTGCTGGCCACTTTAGAAATTCTGGGTGAATTAAGATTGCCACACTCAGGGTGTGGGCCATAAGAGGACACAGGATGCTATTAGGACTGCATTTTGTGACAAATTGAAGCATTTAGAAGAAACAGAGAGAGTGAAAATGGAAGGGTTATTGCGGGTATTCCAAGAGCTGTTTTTTCCACAAGGCTCGTTACACACAGTGCCAGTAACTCGACAAAGGGTTCTGATGGGGGAGCACTGGAATATTGGAGACTGTACAGTATTCCACGATCACTGCAACCAGTCTTGGAGGAATTTGTAAATCAACAATTCTCTGACAGGGTAATACGAGGAGAGTAATAGCCCCTGGAAACACAGAAATGTTGATCGTGGCCAAGAAGTTGACTAATGGCTCGATGAAGTATCACTTCTGTTGTGAATGTCACCATTTAAATAGTAACACCATAACAGATGCTTAGCTGATTCTGAATATCTCTCAAACAATAGATAATCTAGTACAATGCCAGTACTTCTCAATACAGGCATCAATTAAGAAATGCGTTTAAAGAGGTTATGGGAGCTCATTTAACACAGGCTACAGAAAATTGTCGTTTTGCATTGGAAGAGGGAAACTAGTTAGGTCCTGTCATTAGTAAGATGGTGTAAGGACTGATCCAAGATTAGTATGTGCAGTGCAGGATTTTCCAGTACCTGAAACAAGATATAGCGTGCCTACTCACACAATTATTAAGAAAGGGTGCCAAGCTTGCATGTTTGGAATAATTCCAGGGAGTATTTGCAGAGTTGAAAAAAATCTGGTGTTGGTTTTTCAAGACTTTCAAAAAGAATTTATATAATCATGTGATGCATCTAATTATGCTCTGGGGTGTCTCTTAAGTCAAGAGATAGAAGGTCAGTAACATTCAGTTGCTTTTGCATTGAGATAGTTAAATGAGGCTTAAAGAAATTTTCCACGGTAGAGAGAAAAAAAGTTGAGCTTTGTATATGGTATAAAAATATTTTCATTGTTACCTGGATGGTAGGAAATTCAAGGTGGTTACGGACCATGCTGCTTTGAAATGGTTGCTAGTTCTGAAAGACCCATCCCGTAGATTGACGAGATGGGCATTGAAATAAAGTGAATTTTAGTATGAAATAATCCTGAAACCAGTGAAGAGGCGAGGATATGCATATGGATGGAGAAGAAAAGTAGTAGTAAAATGCACACCAGGTCAGGTCCTTAAGACTGAAGACAGCACAGAGCACCAAAAGGAATGTAAACAGATTGGCAAACAGCAATAGTTCAGGATGCTCAAAATGTGTCTTCTAAGTAGAGAAAATTACACATAGGGAAAACCCTTCAGTTGAACAACATTAAAAAGATGTGAATAATTTAAAAGATCTAAGAAATTTTCAGTATCTCATAATTAAAAATGATATTCCTATTTCCATTCCCATTTATTTTGTTTGATAATTGGTGAATGACCAGACCAATGCATTGTGGATGGCAACCATAATTGTTCAGTGATTTCTGACTGTAAAACTTCCATACAATATCAGAAAAAAACTTTTACATACTTTGATAACAAATTGGCTAGTTCAGCACACTTAACTTCCTTTAAACACTTGGATTTCATAGTTTTTTTATGAGTCATTTTTTACATTGGCATATCAGTGTAACATGTTTAATTGTGAGGAATGAGACTGATCATAGTCAGCTCTTAACACTTTAATCTTTGCACCTTGACGGAATCACTAGACTCTAGCTACAGCGAAACACGGGAAGTGACGTAGTTCACAGAAGTTACCACATCCATTTTAACTTTGAACTTGCATCTAGGGGATGCCAAGGAATTGGGTCTGCTGATTGGTTGAGGGTCATGACGTCATCAGGGAGACAGAATGTGTGTAGCAGTGCCGCCTGGTGACAAGGTGTAATGTGCTCTATTGGCATTAGCGACGTCGCTCACCCGTTGTTTAAAAACATTACATGTAGATCTGCACACAGCTGTCACTTTGGAACGTCAGATAAGTCCAGATTATTCAATGGAGCTTAACTTTTGGGAATTAAATGTAAAAACCTGGTTCAAATGCGAATAATCGCGAATGCGGTGACAGACTAACCCGGTTGTAGCTGTGGCAAATGCGGAAAAGTTACAAATATATTTCTTTCATTTTCTGCAGTTTATGTATGATATTGTTCATCATATGTATCAAAATATCCTTTGAATGCTTATTCATTAACTATATTTTCCGATTTTACCTTGTTCTTTTAGGTTTTATTGCGAGAAGTGCGATAAATATGGTACGTACCTTCAAATATAACGCAAACGTAAATATTAGGCAATCCCATATGTCCGTTTGTCACCATAACAATAATCCCGCACTCAAACTTTACGAGTTCCACAACTAACGAAATTATCACCCTTCAACTAACCTAGGATTCAGACAACATCATAGAGAAGCCCATAGATTTCCAGGGGGGGGGGGGGGTCCTAATATTGTGCTCCTGGCAAACTATGCTTCAATTTTGGTCGTTGTTATGTAAACAAAGAATTGTATGACTGTGTTATGCAGAAACTGAATCTTCCTATACCTTATCTAGTTTTTCAGAATCTGGGTTATGTTCATATGGCATTGTGATAAACAATACTGAATGAGGAATTATTAATAGATTAATAGGTCTAGACAATGCTCACATCTCCAAATCGTGAGACTGTTATAGATGTAGGTCACTGGTAATCGCAGTTTATCAGTTACAGTGAAATGTGTAACAAAACAATTAAAATAAATCACAAAGTTTCAGAGTGATACCGTATGTTTTAATGTATTAGACATTCACCCATAGTTCTTTTCTGTATTCTGTATTACAAACAAAGGGCCTAGTCTGCTAGCTACAATACGGTATGTGGTGATGGGTACCTTGTATGACATTTCTCTAAATTTTCTCAATAGTGTTCCATGTAAAGAGCATGTTTGTCCAAGGTTTTCTCATTTGAGTTCCTGAAGCATCTCCATAATACTTTCTTATTGATTGAGGCTACCAGTAAGAAATCTAGAAGCCCACTTCTGAACTGCTTGGTTTCTTCCTTAAACTGACCTGGTGGGGATCCCAAAAATTCAAGTGGTACTCCAGAATGAATTGCATCAGTGTTCAATACAGGTGGGTTTCTCTCAACTTGTAGTCTGAGCGACACTCCCCCCATTGCCAGTCTTCCCAAATGTATCCATCTTCCCGGAGGAAGGAACTACGAGTACAGAAAGCTAGAAATAGTTTTTTTACTCAACTGTTGTTTCCTCTAATAGTTCATACAAACCATTTTATAATTTTTAGAGAGCACCATCAGCTGTTCATATAACTGTAAAGTTAAATATCTGTTTAATATGAACATTACCGTTATCCAGTACATGCATCCTTGAGTCCAAACATTATGATTAATTATAGGAGAGGAGGCTAATGAGATACTCTTTTACTTTATATTTATATCATTCTCAATCACAATTTGAATTTATTTGTGGTCACTGGTTTTGACCACTTATGTGGTCATCTTCAGACCCATTGGCAGTGGTTGTGTGTGGAGCATAACTCCATATGGCAGGAAATCACTGTTTCAGAAATAATTACATTTATCTATTATTGGGATTTCCAGTTTTCTGTCTGATGCCTGTGAGCAACCTGTTAGACTAGAGGGTGTTAAAAGGAACAGTCATGGAGATCAGCGCCATCCATCACAGATAAAATTCTGATTTTGCACCAGAATGTAAATTCCTATTCTGAATCCCAGGCAAAGAAACAGTCTATGCAAGTATTATGGCATTTAATTTCACAAATAATCCTGAATTCACACTTCTTATTAACACCAAATAAAATTAGACGGTTAATATATTGACATGAGAGTGTAAAACCCAAGGACAATGAGGAGGCTTCTGTAAGATGTGAAACTATCACTTTTACACAATAATTTTATTCACGTGGATAAAAAGTTCTCTCATAAGATTCCACATAAAATCTGAATAGAATCCCATGCTTTTGGTTACTGGCTCCATCACTATTGTCAGGGGCCAAGTCTGACTGTCATAAAATTAATGAGGTTCACACTTATGCGCAGTGGACACAATGCAGTTGGCTAAATTACATCATGGAGAAAGCATATGATAAAGCAACACCCTCTGCATCCATAGGTCACATTTTTGCAAGCTGTCCAGCATAGCTTGCAGTGCCATCACTTGTAATAGGTGGTGAACTATGTGAAGTTTTTCTCTGCAATTTTTCTTTCTTTCTTTGTGTAATTATACTAACTAATTTGAAATTGTGTGAAAATATTGTGTTATATTCATATATACTGCCTCATGTGCAACATGTGGTCTGTTCTTGTATTAGAAAATAGCAAATAAATAAACTGATAATTACATAGCCAGAGTGTGTATTGTTGTGATCATGCAGTCTAATTTCAGCTGCTTCCGTAATTACAGAGACCCAACAGCTAGAAATATGGGCCAGATCCTCATCTGCTTAAAGGCTATCTTGCATTTACTCACTAAACAGTTCTGAGAAACTGCTGATTTTCATTTTTTCATGCTTGAGGTGATGATCAACACAGCAATTAACGGTAGTTTGTATAGGCTGTCTCACATAACTGATACCATACTCACACGGAATATTATAAATCCCTGGTACACTGAGCCTGAGAGTGTGTTTGTCAGGTCACAACCTTTCTTTAATTTTCCTTGGTGACAAAAAGACTCTTCTGATTCCTTGTCTCTTTACACTCTAACTTACCCATTGTACCACAGAATGGAAGCCATGCTGTGTCTTTGTCCTCATGGCTTGGCTGATGATTTCTTCAACAGATTTGACTTAATTTCATATACAGAATGTTTGTGTGGAGGGAGAGGGGGTTGGATTGTGCAAGAGCAATGGGAAGGTGAGGAGGTATGGTCAAGGATATAAGTAAGATAAATAGTGACTAAATGGTCGTGGCAAGATGGCGGGGGGGGGGGGTTTGGAGTCGAACAAATACAAAACCAGAAGAGATTATGTCATAGCATTATGACAAGACTACAGACTACATGTCATAAGGCACGATCCCAATTTATACAGCAGTGTTCTATCTGAATTAATAGCAAACTCACTTCCAACTGGGAATATGCATAGATAGCCGAGACATATATTACATGCCTAATACTGCAAAGAATGCAAACATTATAAACAATATCATGCTTTGCTGAATATGCAAACACATACAACAATTCAATAATAATCATGAGGATAAAAAACATTGTTTGTACTATATATATACATCAAAACACGTGTAGAAGGAAAAATGCCTTCAGCTGATTCCAGAATCACAGGGCAGGCTAGTATCACAAAGGCCATCATACTACACCTAACGACCGCCAATATCAATCATTATAAGATGATATCCAAATTTACCTATTAGTGTTGACATTGATAGCCATCAAAACATATAGAGGGTATTTTCTGGAGTGTAGTTCCACAATCAAACAAAGATATTCCTCCCTTCTGCTCTTATTTTGTACACCTCCATGACCCAACCCTCCTTCCACCGTGTTCTGCTTACATCTTTCCTTGATCACGAATGCTCACTTTACCATGTGCAGTCCACCCCCCCCCCCCCCCCCCCCCCCCGCCCCCACTGTCCCAATGATCTGTCTCAACGTTGACCCTTTGCCTCAAGTGATGCAAATGTGTTACCGACCGCCACTCATCCTATGGTTTGGGCAGACCCACCACATCAGATACACTAGAAGGTGCCTCAACAGCAGAGCCTATGGTGAAACAAATGATACCTGAGCTGTTCCAAGCAATGCACCAGTTTCTCCGCCACTGTTACACTTGCATGCAGCAGCCTGAAGACAGCTTACTGTAGTTAAAAGCACTTTCAGCTGATCATGAACTGCAGTCAGCTCCTCTTGTGTCTAGCACACACCCTATCCATCCTACAATTTCTAACTTAAGAATTAAACTATGAAAACAAACAAAAAAAAAGCAAAATATGTGACTTACTACTGTTTCACAGAGGCTGACAGTTTCTCAGCACTCGAATAACATTGTATTGAATATATTGTGTGTTCTTACCTAAATGCTGGAATAATTAATAACCTGTTTAGGCACTTTAAAGAAATTTCACCTTCAACTTGTTACATGTATGCGCAATACCTAATAGACTTACAGTAAGCTTCTATTCCCTATTTTAAATTTATTAATACCAGAGATTGCTGGTTCTCATTTACATAAGCTGAGATTAATTTGGAAGCCTCTCACTACATCCCCCTTGTCCCTTCCCTTCCCTCCGTCTCTTGCCCATACCACCTGTTTTAATACTGTACTTTTGTTCCAATGTGAACTTTGCACTCTCAATTGTGATTATTAGTTTTCCTAAAGGAATAAAAAATCATTTAGCATGATGTACTGTTTTTATGGTTTTTCAGTTGATTTTTGTTAATTATCTATCAAAATGTGACAAATGATCTCAGCACTTCTATAACCAAGTCAATTAGTGGTATGTTATAACAGCTAATTATGTGATGGCAGAATGCTGTGAGTTGAGAGCTCGAAAGTTATGATAGATAACACTTGGCATGATACTCTGAAGTAAAGTTTTTTTCTCTGGTATGTTAACTTATTTGCCTACGAATCTAAGTACGCTTAATGTGTCATACATATTTTGTGATGTTTCTGGACAGATATTCTGATGATGGGCAATGTCTGAAATGCATTACTAATTAGTCGTCAAAAGTGGCTAATACATATACTGTTGTTTGCTTAATATTTTCTGGTGATTTACCCATAATTATTTAATCCTTGCACACTTTTCCCTTTTGCATTTATTTTAAAAAATAAAAGTAAGTTCCTATACAGATATAATGGTGCATTGTACATGGAAATTCAATCTGTATTTTTTGTTTCTTGGTCCTGCTAGTGTTTCAGCTTGTATTTATTTTTAATTGAATTATTATATTTTTTTCTGTTTTCAGTGTGTTCACTTAAATTATGAATAATTTAAAAGTACATAAAACATGAATCATATAACTTGCTGAAACACTAAGAAGAACTTCCAGAATTTCTGTAGAATGGGTTAACACTATTATTCCGATCACTTTACAGAAAATTATTGAAACAATCATTTTAACTCTTTCACTTTACAATTTATTACTGTATTTGGTGGGATGAATTTGTATAAGATACATTACTTCTCGAAAAGCTGCTGGCAACCAAAACTTTTTTATTGAAAATGTATGTACAATAAATATTATGCAAGTGTTTATTTAGGCAAATAGTAATATTATTTAAATAAACTGAAAGTTAGTTGTTTCTGTACGCTGCAAGATTTAGAAATATATTCCAATTAATTCGCAAAATTTACTTCTTTTATGCAATTTTCAAGTGCATCTTTACTTCAATGATACTCTTTACTTTCACTTGCCTCTTTTTTTCCCATCATCTCAGTTAACTACCTTCATTTCTTTCTTTTACAAATGTCTGCCAAGTCATCAGGCGTAGCCTATCTAACCCGTAACCAGTGTGGTGGGGTAATATGGATGCCAGGGAATTATGTTTAGACTGAATGCTTGTAAAATTTTAGTGCTGTAGGTCTGCTTACTTTGCACTCTGAACTGTAGAACCAAGTGGCTGTGTTTAGAGCAGCTAAGTCTGGGGCCAGACTGACCCCACCACACTGTTTGTGGGATTTCTCTAATGAACTGTTTCCTGTTCCTACAGATTGAAACGATGTTATATTCTCGTAAAGAAATGAAAATAAGTGATCAACTCGATGAAAGGCTACAGTCTATCCTATGCACACTGATTAACCAGAACATTTTGACCACCTACCTAATAGCTGGTACGTCTATCTCCAGCACGGATAACAGTGACGATGCGTTTTTGCACGGAATCGACGAAGCCTCGATAGGTCGCTGGAGGGAGCTGGCACCACGAGTCCCCTAATTCGTGTAAATTCTGGGGAGTGAGCTCTGATGCCACGTTCGAGTTCAATCACGTGCCAGTCTGTGTGATGGGCAAAATCAAGTACGTCTGTACGATCACCCTGTGTGAGCGAGTTCTTAAATGCACGAGGTAGAAAACGAAGAGGTGTGGGAAGAGGTCGTATTTTGATCTAGCACTTGCCAGGCATTGGTACTGCATAGGTCTCCAAAATTCTTGTTCTGAACGCAGCATCTGGTCATTCCACGTAATGGGTAATATTTTCAGAGAAATTCTAAGGGCAATGAATGATTTTTTCTTCTTTTTGTGAATCCATCAGAGGTGGGATATAGGACTGCAGCTGGCTTCAAATTCTTGTGAAAAACCTTGTACCAAACAGCTGTTTTTCTTTTTATAAATCCTTTACTATATGCAACTAGTTTTGGCATCCCATTAATCTTAAGGCTATACATAAACCACCAGATAAATATATCACATAGTTGGTCTGCATTATGCAGGTGCCACCATTTTTTTTTTTTTTTTTTACTAGATTCCACGGACTTCTTCAGACTGACGTGGACACCTCGGTCGTAAGTCAACTAGTTATATTTCTACAATTATATGCACGTAATCCATTCTTTGACATCTGAAAGAACAGTCACCGTGCATACAATTGTATCTATACATAGCCTAGCTTGGCATTGGGGAACTTTCTTCAGTTCAGATACACTCATACACTCAGAGCCATTTGCAGGAATATCTCACGGATGCGGCGAGTGAGATGGACTGCTGTAGTGAGGGTACTACTGCAGTAGTAGTGACATGGAATTTTGGGTCAGATAGGAGACTTGCTGAGGTAATCCACATAGTCGGGATGGGCACTGTGTCTGGGTGGTGAAGTAGTCAGTGCAACTGCCAAGAGAGCATGAGACACGGGTTCAAATCCCGATCCAGTAAAAATTTTCTTGTGTCACCATTGATATAGGTCAACACAGCAAGAAAGCATTTAATAAAATTATCATAGGCTAATACTTTTATGTCAGAGGCATCCACATGGAACTGAAGGAGACATTCACAGAATCTAATAAAAAACTGCTGGGACCTTCACAGTGCAGACCAACTATGTAGACATGTTTATCTGGTGGTTTGCGTACAGCCTTAAGATAGCTACCATTGGGTCACCAAAATTACATGCATGTAATAACGGATTGATCGTAGAAAAACAGCTGTTTGATACAAGGTTTTTCACAAGAACAAATGAAAAAATTCTGAAAAACCAGATTATTTCTCCAACAGAAAATACCTGATTGGTGATATGTGTCATGCAATTTAAGGCATCTTGAGATTATTATCCTATTCAGCTTTCTTGAAGTAAAAATGTATTTACAATGATGCCTACACAAGTTTATCTTGTTGTCCATCTTTTCTATAACTTTTGCAAGCTTTATAATAAAATTTATATGAACCGTTTTCTGTATATGTTTACTTATCCTGTAACTACAGCTAATTGATGCATAACATAGAGCTATTGTGATGGATTTACTCATATGTTAATTCAACCAACCGGTTTGGTTCTTAAGGTTTCAAGAAAACATAACATTTCCATATATTATGCACATGTCCCCCCCCATGAACCATGGACCTTGCCGTTGGTGGGGAGGCTTGCGTGCCTCAGCGATACAGATAGCCGTACCGCAGGTGCAACCACAATGGAGGGGTATCTGTTGAGAGGCCAGACAAACGTGTGGTTCCTGAAGAGGGGCAGCAGCCTTTTCAGTAGTTGCAAGGGCAACAGTCTGGATGATTGACTGATCTGGCCTTGTAACAATAACCAAAACGGCCTTGCTGTGCTGGTACTGCGAACGGCTGAAAGCAAGGGGAAACTACAGCCATAATTTTTCCCGAGGGCATGCAGCTTTACTGTATGATTACTTGATGAGGGCGTCCTCTTGGGTAAAATATTCCGGAGGTAAAATAGTCCCCCATTTGGATCTCCGGGCGGGGACTACTCAAGAGGATGTCGTTATCAGGAGAAAGAAAACTGGTGTTATACGGATCGGAGCGTGGAATGTCAGATCCCTTAATCGGGCAGGTAGGTTAGAAAATTTAAAAAGGGAAATGGATAGGTTGAAGTTAGATACAGTGGGAATTAGTGAAGTTCGGTGGCAGGAGGAACAAGACTTCTGGTCAGGTGACTACAGGGTTATAAACACAAAATCAAATAGGGGTAATGCAGGAGTAGGTTTAATAATGAATAGGAAAATAGGAATGCGGGTAAGCTACTACAAACAGCATAGTGAACGCATTATTGTTGCCAAGATAGATACAAAGCCCACACCTACTACAGTAGTACAAGTTTATATGCCAACTAGCTCTGCAGATGACGAAGAAATTGAAGAAATGTGTGATGAAATAAAAGAAATTATTCAGATTGTGAAGGGAGACGAAAATTTAATAGTCATGGGTGACTGGAATTCGAGTGTAGGAAAAGGGAGAGAAGGAAACATAGTAGGTGAATATGGATTGGGGCTAAGAAATGAAAGAGGAAGCCGCCTGGTAGAATTTTGCACAGAGCACAACATAATCACAACTAACACTTGGTTTAAGAATCATGAAAGAAGGTTGTATACATGGAAGAACCCTGGAGATACTAAAAGGTATCAGATAGATTATATAATGGTAAGACAGAGATTTAGGAACCAGGTTTTAAATTGTAAGACATTTCCAGGGGCAGATGTGGACTCTGACCACAATCTATTGGTTATGACCTGTAGATTAAAACTGAAGAAACTGCAGAAAGGTGGGAATTTAAGGAGATGGGACCTGGATAAACTAAAAGAACCACAGTTTGTACAGAGATTCAGGGAGAGCATAAGGGAGCAATTGACAGGAATGGGGGAAATAAATACAGTAGAAAAAGAATGGGTAGCTTTGAGGGATGAAGTAGAGAAGGCAGCAGAGGATGAAGTAGGTAAAAAGACGAGGGCTAGTAGAAATCCTTGGGTAACAGAAGAAATATTGAATTTAATTGATGAAAGGAGAAAATATAAAAATGCAGTAAATGAAGCAGGCAAAAAGGAATACAAACGTCTCAAAAATGAGATCGACAGGAAGTGCAAAATGGCTAAGCAGGGATGGCTAGAGGACAAATGTAAGGATGTAGAGGCCTATCTCACTAGGGGTAAGATAGATACTGCCTACAGGAAAATTAAAGAGACCTTTGGAGATAAGAGAACGACTTGTATGAATATCAAGAGCTCAGATGGAAACCCAGTTCTAAGCAAAGAAGAGAAAGCAGAAAGGTGGAAGGAGTATATAGAGGGTCTATACAAGGGCGATGTACTTGAGGACAATATTATGGAAATGGAAGAGGATGTAGATGAAGATGAAATGGGAGATATGATACTGCGTGAAGAGTTTGACAGAGCACTGAAAGACCTGAGTCGAAACAAGGCCCCGGGAGTAGACAACATTCCATTTGAACTACTGATGGCCTCGGGAGAGCCAGTCATGACAAAACTCTACCATCTGGTGAGCAAGATGTATGAAACAGGCAAAATACCATCAGACTTCAAGAAGAATATAATAATTCCAATCCCAAAGAAAGCAGGCGTTGACAGATGTGAAAATTACCGAACTATCAGTTTAATAAGTCACAGCTGCAAAATACTAACACAAATTCTTTACAGACGAATGGAAAAACTAGTAGAAGCCAACCTCGGGGAAGATCAGTTTGGATTCCATAGAAACACTGGAACACGTGAGGCAATACTGACCTTACGACTTATCTTAGAAGAAAGATTAAGGAAAGGCAAACCTACGTTTCTAGCATTTGTAGACTTAGACAAAGCTTTTGACAGTGTTGACTGGAATACTCTCTTTCAAATTCTAAAGGTGGCAGGGGTAAAATACAGGGAGCGAAAGGCTATTTACAATTTGTACAGAAACCAGATGGCAGTTATAAGAGTCGAGGGACATGAAAGGGAAGCAGTGGTTGGGAAGGGAGTAAGACAGGGTTGTAGCCTCTCCCTGATGTTGTTCAATCTGTATATTGAGCAAGCAGTAAAGGAAACAAAAGAAAAATTCGGAGTAGGTATTAAAATTCATGGAGAAGAAATAAAAACTTTGAGGTTCTCCGATGACATTGTAATTCTGTCAGAGACAGCAAAGGACTTGGAAGAGCAGTTGAATGGAATGGACAGTGTCTTGAAAGGAGGATATAAGATGAACATCAACAAAACAAGGATAATGGAATGTAGTCTAATTAAGTCGGGTGATGCTGAGGGAATTAGAGTAGGAAATGAGGCACTTAAAGTAGTAAAGGAGTTTTGCTATTTGGGGAGCAAAATAACTGATGATGGTCGAAGTAGAGAGGATATAAAATGTAGGCTGGCAATGGCAAGGAAAGTGTTTCTGAAGAAGAGAAATTTGTTAACATCCAGTATTAATTTAAGTGTCAGGAAGTCATTTCTGAAAGTATTTGTATGGAGTGTAGCCATGTATGGAAGTGAAACATGGACGATAAATAGTTTGGACAAGAAGAGAATAGAAGCTTTTGAAATGTGGTGCTACAGAACAATGCTGAAGATTAGATGGATAGATCACATAACTAATGAGGAAGTACTGAATAGGATTGGGGAGAAGAGAAGTTTGTGGCACAACTTGACCAGAAGAAGGGATCAGTTGGTAGGACATGTTCTGAGGCATCAAGGGATCACCAATTTAGTATTGGAGCGCAGCGTGGAGGGTAAAAATCGTAGAGGGAGACCAAGAGATGAATACACTAAGCAGATTCAGAAGGATGTAGGTTGCAGTAGGTACTGGGAGATGAAAAGGCTTGCATAGGATAGAGTAGTATGGAGAGCTGCATCAAACCAGTCTCAGGACTGAAGACCACAACAACAACAACATGCACATGTCAGAACCATTTCAATGTAAACATTTAAATTATAGTGAGGAGTATGTGGTTTTTAAGATGCTTCACAAGTTTGATTTTAATTGCTTTAATCAAAGAAAACTAGGTTGAACCCCTTGCGCAGCCCACTTTTGTATATTATCCCTAAATGTCACAAAGTTGCCAGCAGCAATGGCAGATGGCTAAGCTGTGGCTGGTGTTGGCCTCACAGCACTTTACCATGTTAAGTAATTACCAGGCATTAACTGAATTATTGGGAAAAAACATTCCATTAAAGGAAAATTCCTCAGACAGACATTAGAATTTTGGCAGCATTTTTTAAACAAGACTTCTAGATGCGTATACTTCACACTCGAGGTCCCGAAAAGCTGTTAACACGTCGACTGCAATATTGTCTCTAAAAGCCACTCATCTGATGCCATATGCCTGGTGACAAAACATCCATCACAAAGCATGTCGTAACCAACATGTTAAATACAGAAAATTAGACCGAGAAAGTCAGCAAAATAGATTCTCGGGGACTGTTTTAATATAAAGAATAATAACTAGAACTGAATAAACAATTTCCAGTTTGGCCAAGAAAATTTTGCTTTTTGACTTCATTCAGTTGTCAACTGGAAAACATTCGTACTGTAGGATTCTGGTGAATATTCATACTTTACCTGTGAAAAATAGCAAAAGCAATTGAAATGACTACGTACATGGTCCAATTAATGTAATAGTTTAGTAGATATTTCAGTTACATTTTGTTAACTATATGCAATAGGATAAATGACTAAAAAGAAACACACAAACAGTGACAATTTCTTTATTAAGTACACTCGGATTTCCACGTCACCCTGAGGTACCGAGTATGATGCGTTACTCATTTTTTTTACGTGGCGAGTTTCCCCAGTAGGCCTGTAAACCGTGATACACAAACGTGCACACACAACTGTAGGACAGATAAATTTAATTCTTAGAGTATGTGTGATCAAAGCCAACATGTACACTCAACACTTCACTGTCACGTCGCACCAAAGCACTAGCAAACATCTGACTTTTCAGCCAGGGTTGGTTTACCAAAGACACTTTTCAGACTGAAGGTCTCTTTCTTTGGTGTTCGTTGAACTGGCACCTTCTCATTGGTGGCACAGTGTTGACCTCCTTCCTTGGAGTGAGAGTTAACAAGTGACAGCAATTTATTCCCACAGCTTCAGAATTTGCTCACTATCTCCCGGTATGTCTAAACTGTTCCTTTTGCTAAGAGAAATCTGTTACACATGAAACTGGATTCAAAAAAATGGTTCAAATGGCTCTGAGCACTATGAGACTTAACATCTAAGGTCATCAGCCCCCTACAACTTAGAACTACTTAAACCTAACTAACCTAAGGACATCACACACATCCGTGCCCGAGGCAGGATTCGAACCTGCGACCGTAGCAGCAGTGCGGTCTTGGACTGAAGCGCCTAGAACCGCACGGCCACAACGGCCGGCAAACTGGATCCCAATCTGGGGTCCATGCGTTGAGTCATAGGAAAAAAAAAAAGTTTCTACACAATTTATGGACAGTAAAAATAAAGTTTATTAATTACCCATTGTGGATTACAATGATTGTGACTTTTATGTCTTCTAAGACTAGGCTGTTAATACAAATAATCCTTTCATGTGAACTGAAAGAAACTTTGTAGTACAACATTGCACCAGATTACTGAATGCACGAAGAACGAAATTCCATAGTTTTACCAGAAACATTCCTACTATCGAATAGTAAAAACTTGTTATTATGCGGTGTTTCTTACCGTCCATTGACTGAAATACAATCATTTCATCCGCAGTTCGAAACATGTGCTTTTTCTCCACATGTGCTCTCAAATTAGCCAATGTATTGAAGGAATAGCTGCAGTCGTCTTGTGGGTACTTAATCTTACCTTCTGTATTTGGCTCTACATCGTGCATTTTCCTGATGTGGGCGTATAAAGTCTTTCGAAGCTGGAATGCTTTATCGCACACAAAACATGTGTTGGAATAGGCCTAGAACACACAACAGTGAAGTACTATAACCAGTTAGCCACACAGTGTATCGACAGACGAATGGCCTCGTTTAAAGAACAGCGCGTTTCAGAAAGTAGCAACGATCTGGATTGGCTGGTGTGGGAGCGACGTCATGGCACGACGTGGCCAATCAGCAAACCCAATTCCTCGGCGTCACCTAGACGCAAGTGTAGTGCCAGGGCTTCTACTGCCTGTCAGCTCCACGTAGTGTACAGGAGTGACGCTAGATGGCAGTAGCGGCCAGTGGTAGCGAGCAGTTAGTTCCGCTTAGTACCGACTGCCGCCAACGGAGGGCAGGCGCGAGCTGCAGAACGGATTTCACTGCCAGTTCAGACATCACGACGACCGATGAGAGCTTTTTTGTCAGTGCGTTTTCTGTCTTGGTGGGCATGTAGCGTGTACCAATGTGTTACGTATTTGACGTTAGGCATGTAAGAGAGAAAAAGTTTAAGGCATAAGTTTGGAACTGTGTTTCAAGTTTGTTGCCAAGTACTGTCATTACGAGAGACTGGGTGACTACAGTCTAGATAATTTGTGCAACATTCGAAGAAAAAGGTAGGTTTTCACACATCTCAATGTTTATTACGACAGTAAAGAAGTAAATAAGAAAGTCACGCCTAATGCTGAGGTTTCGTTAATGAACAGCATAAAAAAAATATTCTTCGTATCACCATTTGTGGCGGCTACCAGGGAGGAAAAGTTTAGTGGGCTTTCATTCTCCAATACAGGATGAATCAAGTCGGAGTATTTGCACGCCGTGACTCAACACGTGCAACAAGGCGTTGCATTAGTCCCACAACCTCAAGAGAAACACGCGGTTTCTAACTGTAGTCGTTGTCTTATTGCGTTAAACTTTTAACGTAAGATTCGATCTATTAAATTCAGTCAACAATTAAGCGCAGTAACGAAAATGGAAATTTTTGTTCTTCCCAGGAGCCATTACAAAGGCAGCACACGACTAGTATTAGGTTCTAGGTCATTCGTTCTGGTGCTGTTTGCCATGTTTTTGATTTCACAACTCCTCCTCGGATAGGTAGATATCGCTCCAGTTTTGTGCAACAAATTTCTAGACAATTACGACGACATAATTTGGACAACAAATGCGCAGATCGATATATTTGAGCAACTGAATCGATCATTTCGAATGATGGACGACGAGGGGAAGAAATGAATATGAGAAGTCACTCAATGATGTTTTGTTGTACAATTTTCAAAACCTTGTTGAATGGAGTAATAACAGTCTTTCCAAAAATTATATTTTTAAAGACTGACAATATACAGAACCAGTTCAAGTCAGAAAGTAATCCATCATTGTTATGTGTATTATTTGCTGAAATTCCACCACACATCTGTCTAGCTGCTGGCGGTTATCAGTAATATATCTTACGTTTGAAAGCCGCCTCTTTCTCTGACAAAGTAATGCTAAACGACACGGGGTTTTACAACGCCTAAAGAAGAAACATGTTTCAAGCTCAAAGGGACTTGAAAAATTCTCTATTTGTTGTCCTATTCTAATTACTATTAGGGTATTACCCACCGAATTATGCTCATACAAATAGAAACCATAAGGCTTTGCCATACGCTGAAGTTGTATTTGTTTGATCGCGACATCCAATATTTCTATAAATTGAATAGATTCACTAAAGAACTTGTGCTTGCATAATAATAAACACTCTTCTGTTTAGGCGTCAACAAGTTACAAACGATAGCGCCCTCTCTTCCTGTTCCGTTTCGCGACAACAATAATGAAAAACCGCGAGAAAATCCGACTTCTTCACCCGGAGCGCGCCGATACACGCCTCAACAGAGCACTACTTAGAGTATCAATCCTACACGACATTGTTTGCCTGCGTACTAAAACAGTACGAGGCTTCAAAAATTCGATTATTGAATTTTGACAACGTTCGAGCATGTAACGCTCCTGCTTTGTTACATATAGTATGGCCTACCAATACTTAGAACGAGTACGAAACATTCTCGTCCTCAACAAAAAAATCTGTGTTCCTTTTAGCAACATCATTGTCGAACTACAAATATGTAGTAATAAAAGATGAGGTTTAGTTCAGTGTCCCGGAGACCTTCAAAATACGAAATGAATTCAACTGCCGCTTCATGTTACCGAAGAAGGTGGCACGCAGCTACGGCTCTGTTCCTTGTTGCCGCCAACAGATGGCACGGCAGTGGCCAGGCCGACACGCAGCCACCTTTTGCAGCATAAAGGGGCAGTTCATTTTATTTCACAACTATAATATTATAGCAAACTTGGCATTTCAATCGCTGGGAATTGTTTATATATATCGGCTGACGGATGTTACTTAAAATCTCGAAAATTTATTAATGGATTTACTTCACTAACGAACCTCCAGGCAAATATCTATACGTAAAACAAACATAAGAATTCATCATCAGAGGGTTGGATCCCCTCATTCGAAGGCGTCCGATTCCACGGCCTGGGCTACTCCCTGGTTGGAATCTTCGCTTTCGAAGGTTGTGTTCGTCTGTCTGTCTGTCTGTCTGCCCGTCTGCCCGCCGTTTACTGTTGTCGCTGTTCGTCCGTCCGTCCGTCCGCCTGCCTGCTCGCTGTCCGTCTCCGCTGCTGCCCGCTGTCCGGCCGTCCGTCCGTCTGATCGCCGCCGACGCCGCCTGCTAATCGTCCGTCTGTTCGCCGCCGCCGCCGCCGCCGCCGCCAGCCGGTGCTCGCCGCTGCCGTCGCCGTCCGCACTGGTCGTCCATCCCTGGTCTTCGTCCGTCTGCGTCTTCGCCTGTTCCCCGCTGTGACCTTTCCTTTTCGTGCTGTGCGTTTTTTCTTCCTGTCGTCATGTCCGCCCCCACCACCACCGCCACTACTACCACCACCGCCATCGTCTATACATCCCCCTCCGCCGCCTCCACCACTATAACATGGTGTGCCCAGTCCCCACCCCCTCCTTTCATCCCACCTCTCCTCACTCTCCCTTCTCCCTCTGTCTTTGTCGCCCCTCTCCCGCTTCTTCCTCTAGCTCGTCTCGTTCTGAGCCTTTCCCCCCACTCCCCCAGCCTGTCACTGCAGCTCCGGCTCGGGTGGTGGCCCGTCGGGCCACTGTCCACGCCCAGCTCTCGCCGTCACCTTCGCCATCACCACCGCCACTGCCACCGTCATCGTCATCGTCGCCTTCACCGTCACCATCACCATCTCCGGCGCCGACTCCAGCCCCGGGACCTGCCCCTCCCCGCCACATTCCCGTTGTTCCCATCCCCCACACCTCCTCCACCGCCGTCAAGCGCCCCAGTGGCACCCCTGCTTCCTCTGCTTCCAAAAAGGCTCCGCCTCGTCCTCGTTCCCCCACCCATGATGCCATGGATGTCTCCCCTCCTGTCCCTGCCCCCTCATCCTCCTCCTCTACCCCCTCCTCCTACCGCTACCTCCTCTCCCGTCCTGATCCCTCTCTCCTTGAAGCCCGGAACCTCACCCTCTTCCTTCGCCAGCATTGTCCTGGTGCCCCCATATCCCTCCTCACTCCTCGCCGTGATTCGGTCCTCATCTCCTCCCCCAGCCCAACCCTCCACACATACCTCCTTTCCCGCATCCCTGTCACCCGCTTTGGCCCTCATGCCTCTCTCACCCCTGCTCCCTCACCACCTCCCTTCCGCCAACCCCAACCTCCGCGTCGCCCGCCAACTCTCACCGCCGTGATCACTCGGCTTAGTCCAGTGATCACGGAGGAGGAGGTGTTGGCGGAGCTCTAGGCGCATCCCCATTTGGAGGTGCGTGCGGTTCGCCGCATACATAACGCTGCCGGCCCCACCCGCCTTATGCGGGTTTTTTCTGAGCACGCCCCCTCCATTGACCGTCTCCTGAAGGAGGGTGCCCTCCTTTTTAACCAGCGGTACAAGGTCGACCCCTCCCGTTCCCCTCCTCAATCCCTGCGCTGCCAGAGGTGTCTGCGCTATAACGCGCACCCCACAGCTGAGTGCCGCGAGGCCCCCACCTGCCCGCATTGTAAACAAGCCCACTTCCTCAGGCAGTGCCCTAACCTCCAATCCCCTCCTTCCTGCAATACCTGCAATCTCCCCCATCCCACCTACTCCCAAAAGTGTAAAGCCTGACCCCCTCCAACCACTCCTGAACTCACCGTCCCTGTCCGTCCCCTGGACGCCCCCACCCCTCCTGGCAATTCCCTTCGTCCCCCCCCACCGCTGAGGACATCATCAGGTTCCTTACCATCGTCCTCCAGAATGTTCATCCCTTTCAGCGCCCCCACACCCTCCAGCAGATCTCCCTTGCCGCCCGTTCCATATTCCAACTCAAGATGTACGCCACCTACTCCAGCAACCAGGCCCATTTCACCTTCTCCCGCCTTGACACCCTCGTCTAAATCCCTATCATGGCGCGACAGCATCGTATCCTTTTCAACAACATCCGCTCCCTCCCCACCAACAGGAACCTCTTCCTGCACACCCTTGCCACCCACCGCGTGGATGCCTTCCTTCTTAATGAAACCTTCTTCCAACCCCACCACACCATTCACACTTCGCCCTACCTCGTCCACCGCTCCGATAATCCCCTCCCAATTGCGCGTGGCGGAGTTGCCATTGGTCACCACCGCCAGATCCCCGTTCGGCTCCAACCTCTCCTTCCCGACCCCACCGAACACCTGATCCTTAGTCTCTTCTTCCCCGGCCTTACCGTTACCTGCGCCACCATCTATGTCCGCCCCAACGCTCCTCTTCCCTTCGACTTCCTCTCCCACGTCGATCGTACCTTTTCCTCCTACGTGATCGCCGCCGACCTCAACATCCATAGTCGTTCCGCTGCCCAGTTACGGCGGTGGCATCGGTTCCTCTCCACCCTTCAAGGCGACCTCGTCCCCATCCCCCAGCATACCCGTCCCGAATCCAACTCCACTCCTGATGTTATCCTCTCCTCCCCCAACCTCCTTGGCCGCATAACGGTGGATGTCCTGGACCCTATTGGTAGCGACCATCTCCCTGTCCTCCTCACCATTTCAGACGGTCGTCGCCCTCGCCCCGACCCTCGTACTGATCCTCCCCCTAAGTATGTCCACGACTATTCCCGAGCTGACTGGAATGCCTACCGGGATACCCTTTCCACCCAGGTCGATAGCCACCCTCTCGCCTACCGCCACCCTGACGATGTCACCCATGCCGCCTCCTTTCTCCAGCAGACCTTGTCTGCGGCCGTGGAGGCCCACGTTCCTACTGTCGCCATCCACCCCCACCGTCCTACCTTACCCCCACAGGCCGTTCTCCTCCTCCGTGAATCCCGCCGTCTCTACCGTGCCTTCCTCCACACACGTGACCCGGACACACTACGACGCCACCGGCAACTCCAGCGACACGTTCGTAATTTGCTCGCGGCTAAGAAACGCCGGGACTGGCGACAGACATGCACCCGTTTAAATGCAACCCTACCAATCAATTCGTCCAAGTTCTGGTCGGCCTTCCGTCGCCTTACCGGAACTAAACCCTCCCCCTACTATCCTCTTCTCCACGATGATCACCCCTTCCCTGACGCCCTTAGTAAGGCCAATCACTTTGCTTCCTACCTCACCGATGTTTTCTCCATCCCCGATGATCCCCAGTTTGATTACTCCCTCTTTCCGGATATCCGCGATCGAACTGACACCTCTGTCCCTCCCCTCGCTCCTGGTTTCCAGTACTTGGACAACATTACACACACGGAACTCAATGCCCCTATCACTACACAGGATCTCATTGATACACTCCGCGCAAAACGCAACACCGCTCCTGGTCACGATTGTGCCACCTACCGTCACCTTCGTGAAGCTCCTGTCTCTTTCCTCTCCACCCTGGCCAGGCTCTACAATGTAGTCCTGTCCACCGGTTACTACCCCGACCTGTGGAAAACCTCCCGTATCCTCATGTTCCTTAAACCTGGCAAACCGCCGTCCGCCGTCTCCTCTTACCGTCCTATCAGCCTTACCTCGGTCTTCAGCAAGGTCCTGGAATCTATCCTCACCCGCCGCATCCACCAGCATCTCCGCCAGAACCGCCTCCTTCCCGTCACCCAGTGTGGCTTTCGGCCATCCTTCTCTTCCGACGATCTTCTCCTTCACCTCACTCATCTCCTTTCCGAACAGCTTAATTCCCATCGCTCCGCAATCTTCCTCTCCCTTGACCTCGAACGCGCTTATGACCGCATCTGGCATTCCGGTCTCCTCTTCAAGCTCCAAACCTTTGCCCTTCCCATTAACTACGTCCGTCTGATCGGTTCCTTTCTCTCCCGCCGTCCTTCCTACGTCACCATCCATAACACAGATTCCTACACCTTTTTCCCCTCCGCTGGTGTGCCCCAAGGCTCCGTCCTCTCCCCCCTTCTGTACCTTTTGTACACGGCGGACATGCCGCCGCCGTCACCCCCCGTCCACCTTCTCCAGTTTGCCGATGACACTGCCTTCCTTGCTCTTGCCCCCACCCTGCAACGCTCCCAACGCCTTCTCCAATCCCATCTTGACCGCTTCACTGCTTGGTGCAACCAGTGGTTGCTTAAGGTCAATCCCTCCAAAACCCAGGCGATCATTGTAGGCAAAACCACCCCTTCCTTCCGCCTCCTTGATTTTTATCTCACCGTCTATGGCCGTCCTATCGCCCTCACTCCCACCCTTAAGTACCTTGGCGTCACCCTCGACCGTCGCCTCTCCTGGACTCCCCATCTCCGGACGATCCAAGCCAAGGCACGTTCCCGCCTCTGTCTCCTCAAGCTCCTTTCCGGCCGTACGTGGGGTTTGGACGCCTCCACCATCCTCCACATCTATAAATCCCTCATCCGCCCTATCCTTTGTTACGCCCATCCAGCCTGGATCTCCGCGCCCCCTACCTTTTATAAATCCCTCCAAATCCTAGAACGCCATGCTCTCCGCCTTGCCTATCGCATCCGTCTCCCCTCCCCCACGCGGATCCTGTATGATCTCATCCCCTTCCCCCACCTCCTCCTTTTCCTTGAAAGGATACGGATCCGGTACACCTCCCGTAAACTTGATCCTTCTCACCCGCTCGTGTTCCCGATCCTCTCCCACCCCCGCCCGCTGCCGCGCCTGTATTCCCACATCCCACCTGGTCTCCATCTCTCCAGCCTCCTTACCCTCTCCCAAGGTGGCTTCCGCCAGCTCCCCCTCCCTGATGATGTCCTCCTCCCCTGCATCTACCCCTCCTATCAACTTTGATCCTTCCCCCCCACCTCCTGTGTCCTTTCCTTTAGGCACCCTCCCTCCCCCCTTTCCCTTCCCTTCTCTTTCCTTTCCCCCTCCCTCCTACCCTCTCCTCTGGGCTTCCCCTCCCCCTTCCTCCCTCCCCCTCTCTCCTTTGCCCATGGCATCTCTGCTCTCCCCTCTCCCATCTCCCCTTCCTCCTCCTCCACCCCCCGTCTTGACAGGTCCCCGGACTCGTACACGCTGAGTGAACATTCGCGCGCCGGGGGTCATCGCCTTCAGTGTATCGTGTGTGCCGTCGTGTTTAGTGTTCAGTGTTGCCGTCGTACTCCATCGTTCACCTGTGCCATCGCCATCTTCAGTGTTCGTGCGTCGTGACAACAGTTTGTAGTGAATTATCGTCGAGTGTGAACGGCTCCGTGTTTGTCTTTATGTGTCTCCTTTTTATTAACCACCGTTATGTCGCATTTGTGTATTCTTTCTGTTTTTTCTTATCTCCTCTACGGCTGAAGAGCGGCGTACCATGCTGCTGACAGCCTGCCTGTTTTGTACGGGTTTTAAAATAACAATAAAGGAAAAAAAAAAAAAACATAAGAATTGTGTTTCGCTAAAGGTGTACCCCATTTATAAAAATACGAATGTATATATAACGCCTTATCGAGAATTTGGGTAACAATGTTAAAAATTGTCTGGTCTCGACATAATAGTATAGAGCTTAAATATATTTTAACATGACAAACACATTAAAAGTATGTAGCCTATGTCTGTTTGAATGTTTATTAAAGTATCGAGTTAAACTTTGAAGTCAGACAGTCAAGATCTTATCGAGATTTTATAGAAACAACTTTGCCTCTTTAAGACAGTATGTATATATTTTCACGCCACACACATTGAAAACACGTAGGCTCTTTTACCTGAATGAGCATTAGAATGTGAGGTAAAAATTTCAAGTAAATTGGTGAACTACTTTTACATGTATCTGGTAACATCGTTAAACAACGATTTGTCTTTTTTGTTTTGAGTCACCAGACTCCTGACTTATTTGATGGGGATTACCATGAATTACTGTCCTGTGCCAGTCCCTTCATCTCTACAATCTTGATGTATTCCAGTTTCTGTCTTCCTCTAAAATTTTTACGCACTACAGCTCCCTCTAGCACCACGGAAGTTATTCCCTGTTGTTTTACCTGATATCCTACTGCCCTATCCCTTCTTCTTGTCAGTGTTTTCCATATATTCCTTTCCTCACCAGTTCTGCTGAAAACCTTCTCATCGCATATCTTCTAAGTCCATTTAATTTTCAACATTCTTCTCTAGCACCACATCTGAAATGATTCACGTCTCTTCTAGTCCAGTTTCCCCACAGTTCATGTTTCATTATTGTACAATGCTGTGCTCCAAAAGTACAGTATCAGAAATTTCTACGTCAAATTAAGGTCTATGTTTGATACTAGTAGACTTCTCACGACCAGCAATGCCCTTCTCGCCAGTGCTAACCTGCTTTTTATGTCGTCCTTGCTCCATCCATTACAGGTTATTTTGCAGGCTGGCTAGCAGAATTCTTTAACTTCATCTACTATGTGATCACCAGCCCTAATGTTCAATTTCTCACTGTTCTAATTTCTGCCCAATTCTCATTATTTTCATCTTTCTTGAGTTTACTTTCAATCCATATTTTGTACTCATTAGATTGTTTATTCTATTCAACAGATTAAGCAATTCTTCTTCACTTTCTCTGGAGACAGAAATAGGGACCGATGACCTCAGCAGTTTGGTCCCTTAGGAATTCACGCACGTCTGAAGATAGAAATGTCATCACTGAATCTTATCATTGATATTCTTTCAACCTGAATTTTTATTCCACTCTTTAGTCTTTCTTTTATTTCCCTCATTGCTTCTTGAATGTACAGATTGAACAGTGTGGGCGATGGACTACATCCCTGTCATACATAATTATTTTTTTTAATCTGTGCACATTTTGTTTGGTCTTCCACTCTTATCTTCCCTCTTGGATCCTGTACATATTGTATATTACCTGTGTTTGCATATAGTGTACCGCTATTTATCTGAGAATTTCAAACACCTTGCATCATTTTACATTTCCAGTCGCTTTTTTCAGGTTGACAAATCTTATGAACATGTCTTGATTTTTCTTCAGTCTTGTTTCCAATATCAACCACAATGTCAGAATTACCTCTCTGGTGCCCTTTACCTTTGCTAAAGCCAAACTAATCGTCATCTAACACATCCTTAATTCTGCTCTTCAGTCTTCTGTATATTATTCTTGTCAGCATCTTGGATGGATGAGGTGTTAAGCTGATTGTGCGATAATTCTCACTCTTGTCTGCTCTTGAAGTCTCCGGAATTGTGTGAACGATGATTTTCCAAAAGTTATGTGGTATATCACCAGACTCATTTACTCTACACACCAACGTGAGTACTCATTTTGTTTCCACTTGTCCCAACGATGTCAGAAATTCTGATGGAACGTTATCTATCCCTTCTGCCTTATCTGAGAATCTCACGAGCCTCGCTGAAATACACTTGCCACCTATACGCCTCTTGGCACTAGGAGTTTGCAATGCTTTATCAGGACAGCTCAAGAAATTCATTAAACTAGACCACTGAGAGAACTGGGACGAGGAAATGTCTATGGCCAGAGCTATGGGATGTGAAAAGTAGCGTTTCAAAGCCTGTAACAATAAAAAGGAAAGGAGGAGGGTTGGCAACTTCCTGTTCATGAACACAGAAAAACATATGACGAACCTTAAAAGAACTTTGAATGTGTTAAGAGCCTTTGTACAATACAACTATGACTAGTTGCTACAGATCTTCTTCTACTGCAGCGACAATGTTGTCCAGATCACAGTCCTTGTACAATTATGTGGAATGTTATACAGTGGTACACAGAAGTAGCTTAAGATAGGGCTCATCAGATTCCTGTATGAATCACGAGCAGCCAAAAACTGAAAGGTTAACGCAAGTCTGTCTGTAACTGTTATAAAACCTTTCACACTTGTAATGGTAACCACTTTTCAGATCAGTTGCTTTTAACAGAAGTTTTCAAACTTGTGTTTCTGCACTTTTGTATCCAGTGTCGCTGGCCGATGTGGCCGAGCGGTTCTAGGCGCTTCACTCTGGAACTGCTACGGTCGCAGGTTCGAATCCTGCCTTGGGCATGCATGTGTGTGATGTCCTTAGGTCAGTTAGGTTTAAGTAGTTCTAAGTTCTAGGGGACTAATGACCTTTGATGTTAAGTTCCATAGTGCTCAGAGCCATTTCAACCATTTATCCAGCGTCAGTCCACGAGCTAAAATTTCGTAAGCGGTTTGATTATTTAAAAGAAAAGAAGTAATAGCATCCAGAATGGCTGGTTTCTAATTTTCTTGCTACGTTTTTCTTTCTCTCTTACACCAGCCCAAAGTTTGGCTCAAAATGACTTGTCTGCGCAGGCATATAGTTGTAAATACTTGGATGACAAAGTATCTGTGCTCATTTCTTCATGCATTTGATGTAATAGTTACAACTCTGACCGTGTGTGTACATATCGCACTTACGAAATTCCTGGTTGTCTCATTTGAACACCTCTACATTCCTGTATGCAGACAAAGAAACCAAGTGCCTCTACGTCTGCATGGGACAACTTCCGGGCTAAAGTGATATAATACTGATCCACGCATTTCAGCTCTGCAGTGCTGTTGTCGGGGAAACAGGAAGTATAATAATAATAACTGCTTGTGACGAGGGCCTCCCGTCGGGTAGACCGTTTGCCGAGTGCAATTCTTTCGATTTGATGCCACTTCAGCGAATTGCGCGTCGATGGGGATGAAATGATGACGAATAGGACAACACGACACCCAGACCCTGAGCAGAGAAAATCTCCGACCCAGCCGGGAATCGAACCCGGGCTCTTAAGATTGACAGTCCGTCGCGCTGACCACTCAGCTACTGGGGGTGGAACAATATGCTGGGCTACAACGCAACCCTGACGTATATCACATCCACATAGTAGCAATGTGAACTGCAACCCTGTTGCAACCACACTTTGCCATAAAATATGGCCTGCAAAACCGCACCGTGAGAGTGTTTGCAGGTGATGCTGTCATTCACTGCCAATTTGAGATTGATTTGTTTACCTGTAAACAGCTGTGGAAGACTCTATAAGTTATAAGGTTCGTACCCTCTTTCTTTAGCCATTTTATATCCTCCTTTCAATTCTGTGTCTTAAAACATTTTCACCTTTTATGAGACTGTAGGCATTCTTCGTAAGGGGCGAAGAAATTTGGAGAGAATATATATGAAGATAGTAACTGTTCTCGAAAGAACAGATACCATTGATGACCGTGCAGCTTCTCTAGAATAAATGATAATTAATTGAAATCCTCAGCTGCTGACAGGTGTTGTTGATATACCTCGATTGGGACAGCTGAAAATGTGTGCCCTGACCGGAACTCCAACCCGGGATATCCTGCTTACGTGGCAGACGCTCTATCCAGCTGAGCCACCGAGTACACAGATGAACAGCTCGACTGCAGGGACTTATCCCTATCACACTTCCCGTGAGGCTAACATTCCCAACTGTCTACAATCTACCTGATATTTGCAATTGCACTCATTACTTGCACATACTAAGGTTTCGATTTCCTTAAAAGTTCGAGCAACCTGTGCGAATTCGCACAGACGAAGGTCAATGGCTGGGTAGCCTGTAACTATATGCCAGTTGATCAAAAGACCACGGAATAATGTAGATAGAGAGGTAAAAATTGACACACATGCTTGGAATCAAGTGGGGTTTTATTGGAACCAAAAAACAAACCAAAGTTCACAAAATATCCGACAGATGGCGCTAGACAGTGACTGCACATGTCAATCGTGTATAAAAGTAGCTGTAATGAGAGAGACAATCTACGGCAGATATGCACAATCCACCCCCGCCAGTCCACCTTCTCCAGTATGCTGATGACACTGCCTTCCTGGCTCTCTATCCTACCCTTCAACGGTCCCAACGTACCCTGCAAACCCATCTTAACCAGTTCACCACTTGGTGTAACCAGTGGTTCCTCCATCGCCGTGGTTCCTCTGTCGCTCTATCCCTCCCTCTCTCCACCTCCACACCCTCCTTCATCAGGGCAATTTCCAGCGCCTCCCCCTGCCGGATGACGAACTTCGCTGTGACATCTACCCTTCCTTCCAACTATAACCTGGCCTTGTCCCCCCCCCTCCCCAGGGCCCCCCTTTTCCTCTCCCCTCCTTCTCCCAGAGCGGATTTCCCCCCCTGAGACCCTGCAACCCATACTTGCCTCTTTCCTTCCCACATCACTCCCTACCTGGCCCTCTTCAGGGCGCCCCCTGCCCATCCCCCCCACTTCCCCTCCCTCCCTTCTTCTGGTCTCCCTCATCTCCTTGCGCCTGGCAGATCCACCGTTTTGATCGTCGTCAGTGTGCCATGTCTGTGTTGTGTTTAGTGCTGTGTCAAGAGGTGTGATTTTAATTGTGTGCTGCCTTGAGGTTCGCCGTCAGTGTTTGTTATGTGCTACGCCATCTGTCGATACTTTTATGCTCCGCTCATACTGTGCCTTGTGTTCTTTTAATTGTCCCAGTGTGTGGTTTTTTTTGTGTGCGCTACTTCTTTACGGTTTTTATCTCCATTTTACAGTCGCCCCTTTGTTTGACTATTGCCTTCCAAGATGTTTCCCCTTTTTTATATCTATGTTCACCATATTCTCTCCTTTGTATATTTTTAGGTATCTTCTATTGTCTGTTCTATGTCTTTTGGCTGAAGAGCAGCGCATATGCTGCTGCCAGCCTGCCCCGATGTTGAATTAAAATACAATAAAGAAAAAAAAAAAAAGAGAGAGAATCAGATGCACCAGCAGTCACAGCATGTTGACGTTACCTGGAAAGGCGCTTTTAGTGAAGTTGTATTATCATAATGGGAAATGTGCTATCCTATCGCCATAGGAAGGGTATTCGAATGGGTAAAGGTCCATTGACAAATGCAGCTCTGGCGAGAATGATTTTGAAGTTCGAAGCCACAGGTTGTTTAGACGATAGACCCCATAGTGGCCGACCGAGCACATGGATGTGACCTATTAACCAACATCTTCTTTAGTGAAGCTGTGCCATAAATTTCTTTTCCACAGAATTCTATACAGTAGTGTCATTGATTCGTTATATGCTATATACGGTACTGGCCATTAAACTTGCTACACCGAGAAGAAATGCAGATGATAAACAGGTATTAATTGGACAAATATATTCTACTAGAACTGACATGTGATTACATTTTCACACAATTTGGGTGCATAGATCCCGAGAAATCCGTACCCACAACGACCACCTCTGGCCATAATAACAGCCTCGATATGCCTGGGCATTGAGTCAAACAGAGCTCGGATGGCGTGTTCAGGTACAGCTGCCCATGCAGGTTCAACACGATACCACAGTTCATCGAGAGTAGTGACTGGCATGTTGTGACGAGCCAGTTGCTCGGCCACCATTGACCAGACGTTTTCAATTGGTGAGATATCTGGAGAATGTGCTGGACAGGGCAGCAGTCGAACATTTCCTGTATCCAGAAAGGCCCGTTCAGGACTAGCAACATGCGGTCGTGCATTATCCTGCTGAAATGTAAGTTTTCGCAGGGATCGAATGAAGGGTGCAACCACGGGCCCTAATACATCTGAAATGTAACGTCCACTGTTCAAAGTGCCATAAATGCGAACAAGAGGTGACTGAGACGTGTAACCAATGGCACCCCATACCATCACACCGGGTGATACGCCAGTATGGTGATGACGAATACACGCTTCCAATGTGTGTTCACCGCGATGTCGCCAAACACGAATGCGACCATCATGATGCTGTAAACAAAACCTGGATTCATCCGAAAAAATGACGTTTTGCCATTCGCGCACCCAGGTTCGTCGTCGAGTACACCATCGCAGTCGCTCCCGTCTGTGATGCAGCGTCAAGGGTAACCGCAGCCACGGTCTCCGAGCTGATAGTCCGTGCTGCTGCAGACGTCGTCGAACTGTTCGTGCAGATGGTTGTTGTCTTGCAAACGTCCCCATCTGTTGACTCAGCGACCGAGACGTGGCTGCACGATCCGTTAAGCCATGCAAATAAGATGCTTGTCATCTCGACTGCTAGTGATACGAGGTAGTTGGTATCCAGCACGGCGTTCCGTATTACTCTCCTTAACCCATTGATTCCATATTGTGATAACAGTCATTGGATCTCGACCAACGCGAGCAGCAACGCCACGACACGATAAACCGCAATTGCGACCTTTATCAAAGTCGGAAATGTGATGGTACGCATTTCTCCTCCTTACACGAGGCATCACAACAACGTTTCACCAGGCAACGCCGGTCAACTGCTGTTTGTGTATGAGAAATCGTTTGGGAACTTTCCTCACGTCAGCACGTTGTAGGTGTCGCCACCGGCGCCACCCTTGTGTGAATGCTCTGAAAAGCTAATCTGTCAGTTAAATTTCACGTCTGTAGCACATCATCTTCATGATGCAGCAATTTTAATGGCCAGTAGTGTATGTAAGCCTTTATAGACTGGAAATAATAAATGTAGTGTCATTCAGGACATACATCTCTACTGAATTTTCATCATATTTCAAGACAAAACCGCCTTTATTCAAGAAAAATATGTAATATTACAATACACGCCTTATGAATTAAAGAAATTTGTACTGAATATCTTAATTTAAAGAAAACGTAAAAGAAAAGTATAAAATTAAAAGAGAGTTTCCAAAGTTATTTTAAATTTCACAGGGGAAAGGAGAATCAATGGTTGCATCTTTATGAAATATTAATGAATCAGTTTTATAATTTTAAAACAATTCTCAGCTATATAATACATTATTCAAAGACAAATGTATACAAATTCTATTGAGAATGTAAACAGAGATGAAATACAAATATTCTGGTCATTTCGTGGAGGAAGGTAGTCTTCTAAGTTAATAATCCTGAGTACAGTCACAAAAAGAAAAAATAATCTTCGGACATTGAGACATACTGCAACAACTGACATGTCAATATGACTTGTGTATTATGGCATGTCCAAAAAGGAACACAATCTTATGGGAAAATTGCCACTGTACAGAAATTTTATGAAACAATGTTCCACAGCTGCTGTATTATTTTTAACAGCAGAAATAATGTTTGCAACATCAGAACAAGTAAGATGCATGATCGTAGGTCGACAGAGGACAAAGACAATGAAGTCTGTGTGGAAATCTGTAACAGATCATATATTGCAAAGAAACTGTTACTGACAAAAGGTCGCTTAAGAATAGATTGCAAGTGAGAGATGGAGAAGAAGAAGAAGACGAAGAAGAAGACGATGACTTGGAACACTGGATGACGTTAAACACTGATGAGCTAGGTAGCAGATTAAGCAAGAGGCAGAAGACAGGGGAAACAGAGGAGCATGCAGGTGATATCTGTTCTGAGAAAGATATAGCAAAGAAGGCATTTCTTCCTTATTGAAACCAGAAGGTTAGATTCCTTAAAAGCCTTCACCAATTACATCAATGGCAATTCATCCATCCATCCAGCCATCCATTCAGTCATTCATTCAACTTTTCCACAGGAAGGAGAACTGGCGGGAATGTGAAACAAGTCAAATTATACCTTAGATCCAGACAAAGACACCGTAGAAATGTATTCTGCATAATAAAATAGCAATAGACTGTACTATGGTATTTAGTAGTAGTGACACTTATGGTAGGTAAATTTAACCAAGTAAATTAGAGAAGAATCTCGTACTTTGAGGATAGCTGATGTTCCCACAGTTTTACTACACAGCCACAGTTTATCCATTCTGAAACCTGGACAAGTCTGTCTCTGCTATTGTGAGAGTGTATAACACTCTTCAATTAAAACTAATATTTACTATCAGCAAGAAAAGCCATTAAGGAGTAAACGTATTGGGAAGTGAGTGTGGGAATTCCACGATTCTTAAAATGGTTTGTGCAATATGTTCGATCATCTACTTCACGCAATATTCTTCCCTCTCACTTCTGCTGAGCAAACACATTATTTACTGTAGGTGCGCTGCAACAGAAGATAATTCCACAAGAATGTGCGAAATAAGCCAACACTCCTCTATTCAGGTCAACAAAATGACAAATGTTGCTGAGGCACAACGCGCTATACTCGAACCTTTGATCCATTTTTGCCTGTATATCGCTGTCGAGATGGATGCTAAGGAATTTTATTTATTGTGCTTCATTCAGTGTGCGAGTGTCATGATTCGAATGGCTGTTGTCATTAAACTTACAAAAATATCTTAACTATCCATTATAATTACACTTTACAATTAAGAAAAAAACTTACGCCTTTAGAATGACATAACTTTGCACACAATATTGATAACACACAATGTGCACAAGAAGTCAGAGTAATGTGTTGTGACGCTCTCCAAACTGCCACATACTACTTACTTAATTTCTTGAAAGTGATTTAAATTTCAATTAAATAAAGAAGAAACCTGACGTATCCTCTAAAGTAACATTCATTTCTTGCCATTTAATTTCGTTAGGTAAGTTAGGTTTTATGTATAACAATAATTTTATGCAATTATTGTAACTATTATTTGCCTTTGATATCGTTTACTGTAGCTATAAATTACCAAGAAATTCCAAAATCCCCTGTACAATTCCCATGACATCTGCAAGTCTCTTGCGACTTTTTCATCCTGTCTCAGTTCTTTTTTTTTTTTCTTGAAATGATACATTGAAACACAAGTAAACAAATGACAAAAGCAAGCCTTCAAGAATTGCACACTAGAAATAACATCGAGAATCTGTTTCCTTGTCTTAGCCATATGTCATATTTTATGTGAGATTCCAATACCTGTGTGCAATTAAATATGTCAAGAATTTAACTTCAACTTTATGCAGCAATGTTCATCACAAAACTATTCACGTTAAAAGAAAGCAGTTCTTTGCTGGTTGATACCCTCATCGATGAATCTTAAATATTATAATTTACTTTAACACTTGAAAATTATACTTGCCGCACGCAATAGAGAGTCTCTTGTGGTCTGCCAGTTTGCTCTGCAGATTTCCACCAGCCAGGTTCTTCTCCTAACTGTGTACTTACCCTGCAAAATGGAACCCATAAATTTTCGCTTCCTTCTTGGCTTGAAAAGTACAGCAAAAGCAGAACACTGTGCCATTATTCAGATCCAGCCACAACCTCTCCTCAATGACCCCACAGAACACCTTATCCTCAGCATCTTCTTCCCCTCTCTCACCATTACCTGTGCGACCGTCTATGTCCGCTCCACTGCCTCTTTCATATGACTTCATCTCCCACATTGACTGCACCTTCACCACCTATGATTGCCGCCGACGTCAACATCCTTAGCCACTACCCTGCCACCCTTTGGCGGTGGCTTCAGTTCCTCTCCGTGATCCAAAGTGACCTTGTGCCCCTTCCCCAACCCACCTGTCCCAAAAGTGACACCACCCCTGATGTTGTCATTGCCTCCACCAACCTTCTTGGGCATATCGCCATTGCCATCCTTGACCACACAGGTCTCACCATAACACCTGCTCACCACTCCCTTCTGGCTCCCCTCCATGCACCCCACACCCAAGGTCATCCATGGCTACTGCCGTGCCAACTGGGATGCCTACCGGAAATCCATCGCCACCCATGTCAAAAGCCACCCTCTTACCTATCACCATCCTGACGACATCATCCACGCCTCGTCCTTCCTTCAGAAGGTAATTACTGATGCCGTGGAGGCCCATGTTCCTACTAAAACCATCCACCCCCACTGTCTCACTCTCCCTCTGCGGGCTGTCCTGCTTCTCCACAAATCCCACTGCCTCTATCGCTCCTTCCTGCGCACTTGTCACAGGGATACACTCCAACGCCACCAGCAAATACAGCCACACGTACGGAACCTTATTACGACAAAGAAATGCTGGGACTGGCGCCAGACCTGCACACGACTCAATGCCACTCTCCAAGTACTGGTCCACCTTCCATCGCCTTACTGGTTCCCATTCCGCTCCCCACTCCCCCTTTTCATTAATGATCGCCCCCTTCCTGACAAACTCAGTAATGCCAACCACCTCGCTTCCCACCTTTCTGAGGTCTTCTCCATCCCAGATGATCCCCACTTTGATTATTCTCTTTTCCCCAGCGTCATGGAGCATGTCGATACCTCAGTCACTCCACTTGCTCCTAAACTCCAGTACTTGGCAGTTGCCCCTCTCGGACAAAACACTCCAATCACAACACAAGACATTAAACTTATCCTCCAGTCCAAATGCAACCACCACCTTAGAGAAAGCCCCTTTTCCTTCCTGGCTGTCCTTGCCCATCTCTGTAAGGGAATCCTTTCTACTGGCTTCTACCCTCACCTGTGCAAGACTTCCTGTGTCCTCTTATTCCTCAAACCCAACAAACCCCATTCCGTCGCCTCTTCCTATCCTCCCATCTCCCTCACCTCCATCTTCAGTAAGGTCTTCGAATCCATCCTCTCCCATTGTATCCATCAGCACCTTAATCAACACCACCCATTACCCAGCATGGCTTCCGACCCTCCTTCTCCACTGAAGACCAACTCCTTAACAACCTTCACCTTCTCTCCCTCCAGCTTAACTCCCGTTGCTCCACCAGTTTTGTTTCACTCCAAACCTATGCCCTGCCTATCAATTTTGTCTGTCTTGTTGCTTCCTTCCACACGCACCATTCTTCCTATGTCACCCTCCACAACACCAGCTCCCTTATCTTTTATCCCACAGCTGGTGTCCCCCAGAGCTCTGTCCTTTCCCCTCGCCTTTACCTCTTGTATATGGCTGATATGCTCAAGCCACTTCTCCCCCCCCCCACCTGTCCACCTTCTCCAGTATGCTGATGACACCGCCTTCCTGGCTCTCTATCCTACCCTTCAATGGTCCCAATGCACTCTCCAAACCCATCTTGACCAGTTCACCACTTGGTGTAACCAGTAGTTCCTTCGTCTCAACTGCTCCAAAACCCAGCCAATCATATTAAGCCACACCACCCGTTCGTTCCTTCTGTCTCCATGATTTCTACCTCACCCTTTATGGTCGTCCTATCCAGCTCACTCCCACCCTGAGATACCTTGGCCTCACCCTCGACCAACACCTCACCTCAACCCTTCACCTCCTGACCATCCAGCAGGAAGCCCATTGCCACCTCTGCCTCCTGAAACTCCTGTCTGGCTGGACATCGGGATTGCATCCTTCCACCATCCTCCACACCTACAAATCCCTCATCCGTCCTATCCTCCATTATGCCTGCGTTGCCTGGATCTCCATACCCACCCAATTTTACAATGCCCTCCAAATCCTTGAACGCCATGTGCTCCACCTTGCCTTCTGTATCCGCCTTCCTTCCTCCGCACAGCTGCTGTATGACCTTACCCCCTTCCCCCACCTCCTCCTTTTCCTCCAACATCTCTGCATCCTTTACACTGTCCACAGGCTAGATCCCCCCACCCTATTGTTTCCTCTGTCCTCTCCACCCTCCACCCATTGGTGGGCCTCTATTGCTGTATTCCTCCTTCCACACCCTCCATCTTCATCAGGGCAATTTGCAGTGCCTCCCTCTCCCAGATGGTGAACTTCACCATGACATATACCCTTCCTTCCAACTATATCCTGGCCTTGTCCCTCCCCCCTCCAGGTCCCCCTTTTTCCTCACTTTTCCTTCTCCCAGAGCGGATTTTCCTCCTTCCCTCCCTGAGACCCTGCACCCCCTCCTCGGCTGTTTTCCTCTCCCCTCCCTTCCCTTCTCAGCCCTCCTTCGACGTGCCTCCACCTCATCCCCCTTTCTCTCCTCTCCTCCTTCCCCTTCTTCCCATTTCCCTTGTCCCCGCCTCCCATGCAGATCCTCCCAGGTTTTTATTTGGTATCAGTGTGCTTCATTAGTGTTGTGTTTTGGTGCCGTTCTACCGTGTCATCTAGTGATGTGGGTTTTAATTGTGTGCTCGACCTGTTTTTGTCCATGACAGTTCCTTCCTATGCCACCCATCATGTGGCTGTTTTACTTGTTCTACAGACTTTTATGCTCCAGCTGTACTTTGCCTGGTGCCTTTTAATGCAGTGTGTGGTTTTTTACATTTTTACCTTCGATTTACAGTTACCACTTTGTGTGTCTTATTTGCTTCTGTTCCACCTTTTTACTTCTGTATTCCGCCACGTTATCTCCTTTATATGGTTTTTAAATGTCTTCCTGTCTATGTATGTCTCTTGACTGAAGAGCTGCGCTTATGTTGCTGCCAGCCTGCCCCTGATGGGGAATGGAAATGACAATAAAGGGAAAAAAAGGCTTTGCAACAGTTGATACGAACCTAAACTTTTGGACTTTTACGCTGAAACCAAATATAATAAATAGTTAAGGGTGCAGAGCACCAGCGATAAACAAATTGTAAATGACAGCTGGGGAAATCCATCGTTGTGTGTGCTTTTTTTTTCTATCAATGTATATAACTTGGAATGCAGCAAAGAACTTCTTCGATCAGTCTACCTACCTCTCGCCTGACTACACATGACACCCACAACTGTAATCACAACCATCACTCGAATCTGCTCTTCTTCCCTGCCCACACTACCATCATCTTCAATTGCCACAAATTAACCAAAAACTCATCCTTAGGTTCTATGACATTCAACGATTTGTTGCTTGTACGTTACTTTAATCTTGTTGTAATTGGATTTCGAGCCCACTTTCGAATTTCCTGTCTTAGGTTCTTATCTCCACAAAAGCGGCAAGATCATCTTGTCAGAGGAACACAGTAATGACCTCCGTATAATAAATAATTCGAGTATTGCGTTTTATTAGTCTCGTAACGTAATTTTGTAGATAATCGGATCATGTTGTAGGCTGACATGTCAGTTTTTGTCTTGTGCTATACTCTCTCTCTGAACTCCCTCTGAACAGGTCTCGGAATGCCATAACGGTACTGACCGACTGCCGCGTCACCCACAGCTTACAGGCGTCACCGGATGCGTATACGGAGGGGCATGTGGTCAGCACACCGCTCTCCCCGACATTGTCAGTTTACGAGACCGGAGCCGCTACTCCTCAGTCGAGTAGCTCCTCAACTTCGCTCACAAGAACTGAGTGCGCCCCCACTTGCCAACAGTGCTCAGCAGACTGGGTTGTATACAGCCTGGTGTGAGTTGCAGTACTGTAGGTTTCTGCTCGGATTTCCTACCGGTGATCTGTTGCGGCGCGTTCGCAGGCAGGCGCAGGTAAAGGTCGAATGAAACCGCGCCGTCGCAGGTCGGTCACCCCTCCAAACCCGACAGAGCTTAACTTTGGTGATCTGCCAGGTGGTCACCCATCCGAGTGTCAGCCGAGCCGAACAGCTCTTAACTTTGGTGATCTCATGGGACCCGGTGTTATCAATGCAGCAAAACTGTTGGCGCTTGTGCTATACACATTTACTTAATTCTAACACCATTTTCAGTAGATAGATAACTCGTGAAAGCTTTCGAGATATGTTGTTTATGTGACTCTGCCAGGTTAATTTCATATCTAAGTATATGCCAAAAAGTTTGGTAGAAGTGTACTCAATATCAGCATTGGATAAGCTGAAAGATATATTTACAGTTTTTTCATAGTTAATAGCTAACTCATTGGCTTCGAACCACATATTGGATAATCTGAGAAACTCTTTACTTTGCTCCTTCAGTTTATTTATGTCATTCCCTGAATTGATGAAAGTTGTATCATCTGCATAAAGCACAGATTTGCATGGCATCCTTGGGGAACACCTCTAGTGACATTCAGTAACTGTGACTTTTGACCATTGTAGCTTACAGTTTGCTTTCTGTTACAGATATATGATTTAATGAGGGAGAGTTCCAGATCCCTAATGCCATAACACCATAGTTTTTCCAGCAATATTGTGTGGTTTACAGAATCAAATGCTTTGCTTAAGTCCCCTAGTGTGGCTTCAGCAGATAATTTGGATTCAAAAGAAGATTGCGCAATAGAAACAACATTTTCAACAGCATTAATTGTTAATAACTGGGCCCTAAAACCATATTGAGACTTAGTCAGTATATTGTTTTTTGACAAATGCATGTTAATTTGCTTTTGTATACAATGTTCGATAATTTTTGAATAAATAGGTATCAGAGAAATTGGACGATAATTATTAGTGCAAGATTTATTACCCTTTTTGTCTAATGGAATTACTACTGTCTTCTTGAGACATTCTGGAAAAATACCACTGTCAAATATCCAGTTTATGAGTGTGCAGAGAGGGAATGATATCAAGTCGATTATTTATTTAATCACAAAATTTGAGAGGCCATAAATATCTTCTGATCTGGAGTCACTTAACTCTGCCACTGATTTAATTACATCACTTATTCCCACGTGTCCCCAATTACAGGTTGGCACAGTATCAGCAAAGTTTTGTAAAAGCTGGTTTATATAAGTAGATTGTGAATTTGATTTTGAACTCCTCTTAAGAGGAGATGACGGATTAGGGTTTGCTGCATTGATAAAAAAGAGGTTAAATGCATCTGGGGTGACATTAGCATCAGTTGTAACTTTTACACTATGACTACCTGTACCTAATTCTGCTTTAATGACCCTCCAAGCAGCCTTACACTTATTATTGGAGTTTTTGATGTAGTTACCATTTGCTCTACATTTTGATAATCTGATTTGTGATCTATAGTGCCTCTTGAGGCTAACATATGTTGCATTGTCAACACTACCATTTTTTACCTTATCATAGCATATCAAAACCATTAATCTTAGCTTCTGTAAATATGGTGTGAACCACCTATGTGGAGTAGTTCGACCACACTTCCTTGCCATAGTTTTGTTTCGTTTGGTAACCATTGGACAGGAGGTATTGAAAATTTCAGATAGAGTACTAACAAACCTGCTACAAGTCTCCTCAACATTGTTGGAAGCATATATTATATTATTGCAGTTTAGTACCTTCAGCATATCACTGAAGCTATTTATGCTTTTATCATTTAATAACCTGACATACCGGGTTGGTTCACAACCCCCATTATTTCATTAATTGTTAGTTTTACCCATATACCTTTGTGATCTGTCAGATGGATGACATTAAGGAGTTCCAATTCAAAATCATCTTTTTGTATATTTGTGATAAAATTGTCGAAACAAGAAAGTTGTCATGTGGGACTATAATATGCACAGAAGAGATTATGGGATCTTAGCATGTTAAGCAAATTAGTATTTTGTGTGTTTTTTTTCCTTACATCAAAATTTAAATCTCCTAAAATTACTGTCTTGAGTTTGGTCTATTTTTCTGTATGGTGAATAAGTTTATCCAAACACTCTACAAATTAATTGGCATCACTATCAGGAGAATGGTATATTGAAATAACTGTGAGTTTTAATGTTGGTAGTAGCATGACAGCCTCTTCAAGAATGCCTTTAACATATATGTCGATAATGTCAAGCACAGTATATCTTAACCCTAGGTTGTCACTTATATATATATTGAGGAACCCCCATACCGGTAACCTTCATTGGGTCTGCAGTAACTTGTAATTAAATTAAAACATGCTGGTACATACAGTTTTATCTCTTCTTCTCTTAACCAGTGTTCATTAATAAATAATACTATTCTATTGTTTCCATTCAGTACAACACCAAGTTCATCAGTTTTATATTTCAGAGATCTAACATTTATGTACATGAATATTTACATGTCATCTTCAATAACAGAGACTGCATATGCTCCAACTTTTGAGATAGTTATTGTTTTTCTTATTTATAACTGAAATCAAGCATTAATTTTAACAATAAAAAGTCTTATCATACTGTCTTTACACATGTAGAGATACAGATAACGTAGTTACTGCAAAACTCCTTATATTAGTACGATAGTTACCGTTTTTACATGTGACCAGGTGAAACGTGTTGACAACTCTTTTATGAGCAACAAAATTACGAATCATCAGTCAATACCTGTTTTTCTTGCACCAACAGTCGTTTAGTTGTACAATTACTCAGGAGAAGAAGACAAAATATCTATTTGGCAACAGCTTTTTGACGATTTCTCAACCATACTAGTGAAATGTTTCGTTACGTTTTTATAAGAAGTGGATTGGTGTATTTTCTCACTGCAATTACTTTTGTGAAAAGTGGCAGGAAACATAACGTAGCCCACATTTTCACGCGAGTGTTTACCGTGCTGCAACATTCACGTATTGTGAAAATTCACTGATATTTTTGTAATTTGTAGCACTTACTTTAATGAATATCTGTCTTGACAAACTTTGTTGCTTGCTACAATTATGTGTCTATTTTATCGTTAAATGATCATTTTTATTATAAAGAAAATGGCAGTTTATATGCCGTGAAAATATCACGTAAAGCTGGTAGAAAAAGAATTTTTAACTTTGCAATGTAAAATTCCTTTGAAAGTTTCAGTTTAGTTTCTTGTGGATATATTCAAAGCCATCCACTTCTGCAACTTTTTATTCAATATCCCTCCAAATTAATAATAAAGAGTTATTCCTTTGATAAACTTAAATCATTATGTTGTATTCAGTGTCAGTACATATCACAATAAACAACTTTGTACACAACAGAGAATGAACATTGAGATTAAGGTGTTCGACTATGGTTTTTTCCGTAATTTTCGCACTCTAGCCATGTTTTAAATCTCATTACATTTGGGCCTAGCGAATGTGGTTAAGATTTTACACATAAAGGGTGTACAGCAAAGTTGTCCTGTTCCCTACATGTGAAAAGGCAATATGACAAGACTTTTTATTGTTAAAATTAATGCTTGATTTCAGTTATAAATAAGAAAAACAATAACTATCTCAAAAGATTGGAGCGTATGTAGCCTATGTTATTGAAGATGACATGTAAACACCAAAGATAAAAATGTCCACGTTTCGAGTCGAGCTGTCCCCAACGGCAAGTTGCAACTGGCTATGGTAACTTCTGTGAATTACGTCACTTCTCATGTTTCGCTGTTGCTAGTCTTGTTCTCCTGATAGTTCTGCTCTACCAAACAATGTCTAATGAGACCTTAAATATCCATGTGTATTCTGTGCTGGTGCATACGTTAAGTGTACCTATGTGTTATGTATTTGAAATTAGGCATGTAAGAGAGATAAAGCTTAGGAAACATTTGGAATAATACATCAAGTTTTTTGGAAGTCACTAAGTGCTCTGGCTATATAATCTTGTGATACGTTCTATGCTGAAGCTAGTTTTCCTCACATCTCAATGTTTATGACATGATATCTCCTGAATTAGGTATCTTACAATGATATAATACTGCATGTACATTTGCTGATGTATGTCGATACTGCCTACAAACTATGTTGCAGACAAAGTCGCTAGTAAAGAAGTAATAAATTAAAATGTTGTGCCTGATGCTCAGGTGTGATCATATAAATAGCGAAACTATGATAAAATAATAAACGTATTATGAACTATGTTTGTTTAATCATTTTGAGGGAGCTGTGAACAAGAAATAGTTTCGTAAGTGTTTGAAATTGTATGTAATGTTGCTGGAAGTCACTAAGTGGTCCAATTCTCAAATAATGGATCAATAAAGATAAGGTATATGTGTGACATCAGTCAACATGACCAAGATGGTGTTGCATGTGTTCCATAACCTCGAGACAAACATGCAATTCCTAGTTGTAGTAGCTGTCTTATATTGTTAAATGTTTAACGTAAGATTACACCTCCAAGTGAGTAGTTAGATAATGACAGATTTTTTAATTTTTTAATTCAGTGAACAATATACCGAAATCTTGAATATCAATTTTCATTGGGCCCAGGGGCTACACACATCAAAACAGGTTTTGCATCACCCCGGCCCCAGAACTCCTGAAGATAAACATTGTCTGTGGATATTGTATCACAGACAAAGTTCCTTGATGTGACTAAACCCCCTCAAAGATGTAAACAACCAATCACGAGCAGCATCTATTAGACAGAGGGGGTCCGACGGGCGATCAGTTCCAGTCATTCCAACAGGAAGGAGGTACACGACTTATGTTGTCTGTAGTTCAGACGTGCCCTGACAGTCAATACCGAGTTTCGATCACATCCGCATTGCTACTCTGTGCAAGGAAGGGCTCTCAACAAGGGAAGTGTCCAGGTGTCTCTGAGTGATTGAAAGCAATGTTGCTCAGACATGGAGGAGATACAGAGAGACAGGAGCTGTCAATGATATGCCTTGCGCAGGCTGCCCAAGGGCAACTACTGCAGTGGATGACCACTACCTATGGATTATGCCTTGGAGGAATGCTGACAGCAACGCCACCATGTTGAATGATGCTTTTCGTGCAGCCACAGGACGTCGTGTTACAAGTCAAACTGAGCGCAAATAGGCTGCATGATGCGCTACTTCACTTCTGACGTCCATGGCGATCCATCTTTGCAACCGTGACACCAAGCAGCATGGTACAGATGGGCCCAACAACATGCCAAATGGACTGCTCAGGGTTGGCATCACATTCTCTGGGTCGACAGAAGCGTCCAATCTCACGTGTCTGCTTTGACCTGTGACGTAAGGGTGTTGTCGTGTGTGTCATCATGACGGCTCACAGTTAGGTTTGTGAGTGTGGCGTGTTAGTAGATGTTGTCGAGTTGTCGTTTGTTGTGCTATCTGGTGGTATGTTCAGGGTTTTCGTTTGTGTGGTGTAATGGGCTCAATTTGCTGTTGCTCATTATTGAGAACTGTTCGAGTGTCGGCTGTGTTTGTAGTGTAATTCATTTCAGTGAGTTAACAATTTTGTGTGAAGGTTAATTTAGTGTTGTTCGCTGTACATCGTGTGGTAATTTTAATAAAATTAATCTGTTGCTGTTTATGTTCACGAATGGATATGACGGATAAAATTAACAGTGCGCAGGTCAAGGGATGTGTTCGATCCCAATGTGTGGCTGTGTATGTTGATATTGGTATCGAGAGATGTTTTTGAGCTATATAGGCCAAGGGAATAGTTTGATCCTAACTTATGGGATCGGGAGCTGCTGTTGAGCTATATAGGTCAAGGGAAGTGTCCGATTCCAGATGATATTTTGTTTAGTGGTATTTGTGGAGTTTTGTGATGATGGTTTTTATTGTCATTTTGTGTGGTTTGTATGGGGGTGGGTGTCTAAATTTGTTTATATTTAGTTTGCCCCCACCCAAAAACACCCCATTTCCCGCGCTTGTCCCATTAGTGTCATTAGGCTTTTTGTGGAAAGTGTGTGTGTTCGTTTATCAATCTATTTTCGTTCTCATAATGTGTACATACCGACTTTATATGCGCCATATTGGAATCGTGGTTTATGGTCGTTTCCGCCATATTTGTGACGTCATGGGACGGGCGGGATCGGACGCTTCCGTATTTCCCATTCTCTTCACTGATGAGTGTCGCATATGCCTTCAACCAGACAATCGTTGGAGACGTGTTTGGAGGCAACCCGGTCAGGCTGAATGCCTTAGACACACTGTCCAGCGACTGCAGCAAGCTGGAGGTTGTGTGCTGTTTTGGGGTGGCATTATGTGGCGCCGATGTACACCACTGATGGTCATGGAAGGTGCTGCAACAGCTGTGCGATTCGTGATTGCCATTCTCCAACCGATAGTGCAACTATATTGGCAGCATAGTGGCAAGGCATTCGTCTTGATGGAAGACAATCGTGCACATCTTGTGAATGGCTTCCTTCAGGATTACGACATCACTTGACTAGAGTGACCAGCTTGTTCTCCAGACATTAACCCTATCGAACATGCCTGGGATAGATTGAAAAGGGCTGTTTATGGACGACGTGACACACCAACCACTCTGAGGGATCCACGCCAGTGTCCATTGAGGAGTGGGACAAGCTGCACCAACAGTGCCTTGATGAACTTGTGGATAGTATGCCACGACGATTACAAGCATGCATCAATGCGACAGGGCGTGCTACTGGGTATAGTGTGGAGAGCAATCTGGACAACCACCTCTGAAGGTCTCGCCATATGGTGGTACAACATGCAATGTGTGGTTTTCATGAGCAATAAAAAGAGCAGAAATGATGTGTATGTTGATCTCTATTCCAATTTTCTGTACACGTTCCGGAACTGTCGGAATTGAGGTGATGCAAAACTTTTTTTGATGTGTATATCAGATAGGCAACACACAACTAGTATTAGGTTCCAGGTCATTCATTCTAATATTATCTGCCTTTGTTTTTTGTTTCGGGACTTATTCTCATATGCTTAGGCATGGCATGTAAAATGGACACAGAGTGATTAATTTCTGCAGCTAAAACACGGTCAGTTCTTTCGGACAGTTCTCAAGAGAATTACAAGGACAGGACTGAGGCAAAAAGTGTGTGGATTGATGTATTAGTGGAACTGAGTCGATCATTTCGAATGATGAATGACTAGGGACAGATCTGAATACCGTAAGTCATTCAATCACTTCACGATGTTTTATTGTATCATTTTCAAAAACAAGTTGAATAACACTCTTTCCAAAAATTATATTTTAGAAAACTGGCAGTTCACAGAACCAACGGTAGTCAAAAAGTAATCCATCATTATGCTATCCATATTATTTGCTCAAATTCCACCACATGTCTGTCTAGCTGCTGCCACTCATTTGAATCAAACTATGGATAATGTATACTGGACTATGAAGTGATGAGTACAAAATATTAAAACTTCACCTTATTCTGAAGTAATATTGTTGTTTCATTTATCTGATCATAACAGTCAACATTTCTATAAGTAGAACAGATTACCTGAAGGATGTGTTTTCACACAGTAATGAATCCTTTAGTCACCCACGTAGTTCCATGGTGTTGATATACTCTTTCCAACATACTGGAAAAATTTATCGCATTCAATAGGAGATCTTGAAATATATCATGGAATGATGACGTTAGATCCTTTTCAAATTTATTGGATAACTGCAGGGTATTCTGTTTCTCCTTCTTTCTAACCATTGGTAAGCTACAACCCGCACTAACATCTTTTCACATTTCATTCTGCTGGGACTCTGCTGCAAGACTGAGAAGGAATAAAATGAAGGCACCTGCTGAGTACAACAGTAGGTGCACAGACCTCACATCAGGGAGGCAGTATTAAGATCTTAGCCACAGATCTCATACATGTTTGAAGCTTTCAAAAATTGAGATATATCATAAGAATTCCAATGTTCACAATTGTTTTTTCTTCTTTATTGTTATTTCATGCCCCTGCCCCATGTAGTTATTGGGTGGGCTCTCAGCGGATACAATTTGCCATCCTTCAGCCACATGAGAGAAAAATTAAAAAAAAAAAAAACATAATAATAAAAGATGGACATGGTAGTTGACAAAGAAACATCTTGTACAGCAAAAAGACAGATATTCAGTTTCATAAATTAAAATATAAAAGGTTGATTAGGCAATTAATTAAAATATAGGCACAAATGAATGGAAAATAAGTGTCACAGATGAAGATATAAAAACAGATAAGCAGTTGCATTTGGTAAAATGGAAAGGCCAATGTGTGACTGATTAAAAGAGATAGATAGATGACTGATGACTAGTGGATGTAGACTGTCAGGGAGAAGGGTATTATGGAAGTATAGCACGGAGAGGTAGTGTGTAGGGGAGATTTGTGTGTGTGGATGTTTGGAAGAGGGATGGAGGAAGAGTGGAAGGAGATCTGGTTCCAAACCCAGACTTAGGAAATGGGTGGAGAAGACTGGAAGGGGAAGGGAGCCCTGACAAGGGGTGGATGGTAGGGATCTCCTAGATCTGGTAGGATGGGTTTAAGTTAGGGCAGATTTCATTGTCAGGTAAGAGTAGGCGATTAAAGTTTCATTGGGAGAGGATGAGGAGAGTATGGAGATGTAGTGTCGGTGTGGGGGAATGTGGTGATAGGGACGCAGCAGAGTAACACAATTTGTGAACATTTGGGAAACCGTGGGGTGAGTAGCCTCGAATTTACAGGTAATGTGGGATATTTGGATGAGTCCAAGATGAAAGAGGAGGCTTAGGAGTTTGACAAACAGACAGAGGATGTGGGTGGGAGAGAGTAACCATATCCAAAATGCTAGGAAGAGTGCATGGCTTGAACATTATATTATTAAACACTTCTTCTTAATAGTAAGAGTTCTAAATTTGCTGGACATGATTTATAAAAACAATGTTACATACGAGGCTATGATATTAAGTAGACACATTCTAAATGACCATCTCTTGTCTTGTAATTTCTCCCACTAAGTGAGTAACTAGAATTTTCCCACCAGGACAGCATGTAGTTTTTCCTAACACTCGGTTCTGTTCCATTTTGCTATGGGGGTGGGACCAGTGCTGCAAAAATCTGCAGGATGTGTACTGGCAGACACTCCACGCTCAGCCAGCTCCGTGTAGAGTACGGGAGGTACGTGAGGGGGGCAGCAGCTGCCGGCCACGGCGATTAGCCGGCCCCAGGTAGTACGGACTGCCACCGACAGAGGGCAGGTGGCCACCTCCTGTGAGTCCCAATGACGACCGTGACGACTAATGATATCTTTTTTGTCCACGCGTATACTGCCTCGGTGGATGTGTAAAGTGTACCATTGTGCAAAATCCTTTATGTTACACACGTAAAGGAGCAGTAGTTTAGAAAAGATTTGGAATTTTGCTTCAAGATTTCTGGAAGTCACTAAGAGTTGTCATCATGAGACAATGGGTGACCACAGTCGGAGTAATTTGGTATGTATGGTATGGTACGGTAATGTGGTATTAAACTAGGCACCTAGAAACGACAGAGAGGCTTCGACTTGCAGTAGCCCTCAGTGGTTCACAACAGGCCACAGTAGTCTACCCACCACACAGCCACCTCACACAGAACCCGGGGTTATCTCGTACCAGACGAGTGTAACCCCAAAAGCTTGCACGGTAGAGTAATTATGGTGTACACGTATGTGGAAATGGTGCTCGCTCAGCAATCGCTGACACAGGGTAACTGAGGTGGAATAAGGGAACCGGCTCACATTTGCCAAGGTAGATGGAAAGCTGCCTTAAAAACCATCCAAAGGCTGGCCAACACGTCGGACCTCGACTCTAATCCGCTGGGTGGATTTGTGCCAGCCGATATTACCAAACTGCCAGTAAGAACTGCAACTGAGCAGTCTGGATTCGTAGCTTCAAAACAGCAAATGGAGAATACAACCCACTTGAGAAATAGTAACAAATGCTATTAACTATTTAACTCTTTCTTTCGTTTGCTTACAGCATTATCATTCAAAGTAATGAATTTAAACTTTAAGTTCAGAAAATTGATACGAATGCAGTACCTAAAAATACTTCAGTCTTTCGCTCATCCACAACACTATCTTCGAACGAAATCATTTTTAAAATAGAGTGCTAGGACAGGAGTGATGCGGGACACACTCACGAAGACAGAATTGGCATGTGGCAGGTGCACATCACTTTCTCATTGGTAGTCGTCTGGTGGCTCCTTATCAGTCGCTAGATTAGTGCTCAGATGGTGTGGAGGGGAGATGGCAAGACCCCCGGTCAAGTCAGTACTTGCCTGCCCACACTGTCACCCGTGCTGCCCCCCGCCAGTCAGCTCACATGCAATTCGTTTCTTTCATCAGCCGACTCTACTGAATCGAGTTATCGAGTAGTTGTACTTTCCTATGTAGCGCACGCGTCCTTGTCATTGTATTTTATACATTTCTGTCTGGCACATAGGGATCAACTTAATGGCTAAGCTCTGTTGAACACTCACCCTAACATTGATTGTTCTATTGATGATGTAATTAAATTTGCTAGGAAGAATAGGCACACAGAATTCGTCATTTAAGTAAGAGAACCACAATTGTAACTTTTTTTCATCATAAGATGGCATTCTCTTGATGTGTGTATAATCAGTTTAAATAAAACTTTCTTAAACTTTGCATGTGACTTGATTATTTTTTATTACAGTAAAAGTAAAGGTAGCTCAAGATATCTTTAGCACCCCCTCCTTGAGGTTTTTCTGTATCTGCCACTGCGACAAAGTCCTCGAGTACCACAAAGACAAATGGTGCGAAACATAATTTTTTGAGCTCAAAATCTGTGTGAACTTTGGTCAATTGCAGGACATTAATGATGTCTGCACTGAAGGAGAAACCAAGAAATAATGGGAATGTTGCAACAACATGACACTGCCAGAAAGAGTCTTGCTTGCCAGAACACAGCTGTGAGCAAGAGAATGTGATAACTTGATAAATCCAGGAAAGTGAAGTCATTAAATGTTGAGGACAAGTTGTGGCAAAAGGTGGGTTGGTGGAGAAAGCACAACTCTGGAACTGGAGGCAAACTGTGAGGTCAGCATGTGAAGGTAAAGGTCAACAAACACCTTGAAGTATACTGTGCAGAGGAAAGGACCATCTGGCTTTGTGCATAGAGGCTACTGCTGTGTTACACAGAATGAAATTGTAGGTATGTGTGTTGGTAGCATAGCTGCTAAGCAAATTGTTTTTTTTAAATTTTTTATGCATGAGTGATAAAAATCACCAAGAAGTTCAATGATGTTCATAAAAAAGACATTGAGACTCATGTCATATGTACAGAAGTATACAAGCAGTTTTAATTTTGACAGATTATTTTCTTATTTTTCAGTTTCTTGAAGATCCTTTGGGAATCTCTTGGTCCACTAATTTTATAAAGGACGATTCTGAACTAAATTTGGAAGAGGATGAAGCTGAGACTACCGTAAACATTTGCACTTCCATTTTATGGCATGTAGAGTGTGAAAATATATTTGCCAAATTGTTGAATGTAAAACATGAATGGCAGTACAGTTAGCACATATCATGTGTTTTCTGAAACTTTGTGGTTTTCTCACTTTTCCACTGTTCTCTTACTATTCAGTTTCACTTGGATTATCATCCATTATTTGCTGAATGTTCTAAATATAACATGAACAGGACTATTAACAGTATTAATAATCCTATTTTCAGTGATACATCTTGATATCAAACATTTTGTGTAAAACATATGTGTGATAAATGCGTTAAATCCATATTTAGTAGAAGCATAAACTGTGGTAGTGTAGGTCATTTGAGAAATGTACCTTGTTTCATTAACTTCTGATTTACTATCTTTTCAGTGAAGCATTTACACTTGTGAATTTGTGCTAAAAATTTTAAAGGGTAAGAAAGCTATTAAATGTAATAATACTTCTATTTGATAGATTGCCCATAGAACTTAGCCACAACGTACGTGAACTTGTCTACTTCTGAGTACCTTTTCTTTTAGGTACAGATTAGTAATGTACAGAAAACTCTGAGTACTACTATGCAGATAAAGCCATATGTAACCTCAACGTAGAGGTCTTCATAGGGCTAAACAAAGAAAATTACCTTTGTAGTCCCCTATGGCTTTGTTGTCTGCAGCTCGTGGTCTTTCGGTAGCGTTCTCGCTTCCCGAGCACAGAGTCCCAGGTTCGATTCCCGGCGGGGTCAGGGATTTTCACCTGTCTCGAGATGATTGGGTGTTGTTGTGTTGTCTTCATCATCATCATTCATCCCCATTACGGTCAGAGGAAGGCAATGGCAAACCACCTCCACTAGGACCTTGCCTAGTAAGGTGGTACGGGTCTCCTGTATTGTTACCCTACGCTCTGTCAAGGAGTATGGGACTTCATCATCATCATGGGGTTGTTAAGGTTCTTGTTTGAGTGAAGTGTAAAACTATGCTTCATAAACAAAAATGTTTTAGTATTGCTGTTGTGCCTCTTCTGTAAGAGAAAGTGGATAGTCACACTGATAAACTTCTCATAGGAATAAAATGAAACTAAGATTGGGAAACATAAACCACAGAACTGCACAGAGTTACATACTGAGTTAACTCTTGTTCTCAGTGTTAATAAATAAGCTTCCAGTGCCTATAAAGCACTCTATACACACACAAATTTTTGGTGATTGTATGGCCATACAAATCGAGGGACCGAATTCTCTGATACTACAGTCATCCTGTTTTGTGTATAAAGGAATGCATCTGATTGACTGCACAGGCCAAGTCTTAAGTTCACAGTGACCAACTCACGGTCTTGTAGTTGGTATTGGTGAGCCTCAGTCCCGGGGCCCTGTGTTTGATTCCTTTTTCCACTGTGTGTGTGCATGGATACAGGTGTGAGTGTTTTGTTGTCATTATTTTTTTATATCATCAACAGACAAGTCATTTCCAGTAGGACACAACTACTAATTACAAGGAAATTAAATAAAGAGCTTGGATCAAGCAGCCAAACACCCGAGAAGGGGTATCCTGGCCAAAAATGCCATATGCACATTAATCATTGATGTCCAACAGACTCATATTATGCCATTTTAATTAAACAAAATGATTGTAAATTTTAGCTGTTAATTGCTCAAGTATTGGACCAATGAATAGAAATATTCGTCACCTTACAGCCTGATTTCTGATGACCATCTTGAATCTTTCAAGAAAATTTTATTGAACTGATTCGTGCCTCACATTGGCACATCCTGCACTAAGCATTTGTTTGTCAGGCTTTATTTTGTTGTGCATTCGTGGTATAACACAGACATCAAAAAAGTTTTGCATCACCCCAGTTCCCATAACACTAGAAGATAGAAGTTGACTGTGGATATTGTATTACAGACACAGCCCCTATGACTGTTCAGAAATGTCACTAAACCTGCCCAAAAATGTAAACAACTGTGCATGAGCAGTGCCTATTAGATGCAGGGGGCCTTCAGCTGATCAGTTACAACCATTCCACCAGGAAGGAGGTTCACGGCTTGTGTTGTCTGTAGTTCAACCATGCCTAGACGGTCAATACTGTGGTCATTACTTTGTGTCAGGAAGGGCTCTCAACGAGAGAAGTGTCCAGACATCTCGGAGTGAACCACAGCGATGTTGTTCAGACATGGAGGAGACACAGAGAGACAGGAACTCTCGATGACATTCCTTGCTTAGGCTGCCCGAGGGCTACTACTGCAGTGGATGACTGATACCTACGGATTATGGTTTGGAGAAACTCTCACAGAAACGCCGCCTTGTTGAATAATGCTTTTCGTGCAGCCACAGGACATCATGTTATGACTCAAACTGTGCACCACAGGCCGCACGATGTGCAAGTTCATTCCCGACGTCCACGGCGAAGGCCATATTTTTAACCGTGACACCGTGCAGCGCGGTACGGATGGGCCCAACAATGTGTTGAATGGACCGTTCAGTATTGGCATCACATTCTCTTCACTGATGAGTGTTGCACATGCCTTCAACCAGACAATCGATGTAGATGTGTTTGGAGGCAACCCAGTCAGGCTGAACACCTTAGACACAACTGTCCAGCGAGTGCAGCAAAGTGGAGGTTCCCTGATTTTGTGCAGTGGCATAATGTCGGCTCAACATATGTCACTGGCGGTCACGGAAGGAGCTGTAACGGCTGTACGATACGTGAATGCCATCCTCCGACCAATAGTGCAACCGTAGCAGCAGCATGTTGGCGAGGCAGTCATCTTCGTGGACCACAATTCGCGCCCCCCTCGTGCGAATCTTGTGAATGACTTCCTTCGGGATAACGATGTCGCTTGACTAGAGTGGCCAGCATGTTCTCCATGCATGAATCC